>NC_056739.1:1701271501-1701609855 GCF_019279795.1 Protopterus annectens | reverse complement strand
GACATTTTAAGGTTTATTCCTCTAGAAAAATATTGTCTTCTGTAAATGTCTTTCATAATGCATCTTTTGAGGACATCTGTGCATCTTGTTCCCATATTTGTAATTTCAAGATACTGCAATTTTTTTAAGTTCTGCAGGATATTATAGCCTATGTCATTTATCATATCATATTGTATTTTTAGATGTAAGTTGTACCTTGTGTTATTGCTTTTGCTCTGCGGTCTTCTGTTACGTGTATCCTGCTGGAAAATAATCTGTAATTAAGATTGTAGAAGTGTGCTATGTCATCTTCAGTCCAGAGCTAAATACAGTTGATTCTCACCATATCCTGATTAATAATTTTAGCACCAACATCATCAACAGCATACTTTAAATTTTAATTGTACTGTGTAACTGACTGTTGCGTATTAAGAATCCTTTCTTAAGCATGTCCTTCTTTCTCTTTGTTATGGAATATACTTTATACAGATTATTTTGTACTTTTTGTAAAATTCTTACATTGCATTTTATAGAGCTGTTTACTCATCCATCATACTTTGTTGTGTAGTATTTTACCTTTGATGTTTAATACTGGTAATTTTTTTGTTTGCCGGTGGGCCAGGTTACAGCTGATAAAGGTTTGTTTAGTACCGTTCTACTCATCTTGTTGTTGAGCATTCAGTGTATAAGTAAATAAATAATAGTAAACTGTGTCCCAAGTTTATAGATTTTTGGGGTTATGTTTCCTAAAGGTCAATAGGTTGTAAGCCTGATTGCCTTAATCCTGTTTTGGAGTTTCCCACTACTTATGTACATGTTAATGTTGTTTTTGATTAGTGTTAATGAGGTGCTTTATTATCAAGTTATTTATTGAAAATGGTAGTGTATTTTTATCATCAGGTTATTTATTGAAAATGGTACTGTATTACAAAAATGTATAAGTCATGTTTGTGTGTTTAAACCATTGTGAAAGCATGGCATTAGAGTACCTGAGGCAAACTGTTTGAATGTGGAGACACAGAATGTTTGGGGAAAATCACTAAAACTTTTTTTTGCAGGGCAGCCCCCCCCCCCATTTACCACCATGTGAAAGACTTTACCCCCACATCCCCTTACTGAGTATATGCAAACTCCATCATCACAGAACATTGTAAACAATATAAAAGTCATGTTCAAGGGAGAAACATGGCTGTCACAGCTGTGTCCTTGAGTAAAGCCAAAACTATGTTAGAACACTTTGAGATTTGCTGCTTCAGGAGTCTGCCTGTAGTGCTGTATTTATGGAAGATCTACATTTGAAAAGATGTAAATTTTGTGTGTATATGTTTATGTATAGACTCGTCATAAACTGTGTCTTTTGACAGGCACTTCATCGATCACAGTGCATCGAAAATGCACAGATCAACAAAACAAAAACATTGAACCAGAAAAATGAACAACACTCTCTGAACTATAGCCAATAAAAAACACACTTGAAACTTTGCCTACTATGTAGTAATCTGCAAAAGCATACATATGAGTATTCTAACAGCAGCAGTAGCAGCAGCATTCCTTATGTCAGACAAACCATGATCGCTACATATAAGATAGACAACTATATAACACACCAATGTAAGCATGCTTTCTTTGGGAGGTCTACCCCCCCCCCAAGTTACTTCTTAATTCTAATGGTTTAATTGTGACCAAATGAAATTCTCCAGTTGTGTTGCTATAGCTGGCAAAACAGTTATAGCAGACATTGACCAACCATGAATTCTATTTCATCCATCCATCTGATCCAACAGTTGGATATCGAGCCACTCCTCATATGCGACCTGTCCTTTCACTAGTGCTCTTATACCTTGATCTCCTTTTGCCATAATCCCCTGTGAGCTTCCCCTTTAGATCTCGTTTGTCACTATCATGAAGGGATCTCGATTTCGGCTATCAGCTAAGTGCTCGACATTTTGCTATATTTCCAGGCTTTTCATTTGAAGTTATTAGTAGTTATTATATATATATATAAACATTATACCCATTTTTATTGCTCTTCTAGGCTATTTGACTCTTATTTCTTCCTGGTGCCTCAGCTTCTCAACACTGATATGGCTGCCTAGCTTTTCTCTTGTTCTTTCCTTAAAAAACAAAAAAAACATTTTTTTAGAGTTTTTAGTAGTATATTTGTTATTGATATTATAGTTGGATTATAGTGGCTTTTGTTGTTGTTGAAATTGCACTTACGGAAAAGATTTTCAATAAATGCATTAAATGTGGGCATAAGTTCTCAACAGAAGACTCTCACAATCTGTTCCTGTTCTGTTGAGGCCAAGAGCATCTCAACATTGAGTACTGTGTTTGTAAGGGCTTTAGCTGACAGCAAACTAAGTTCATTCTTAAGGATCTCCTTCTCCAAGAACGGGAAGAGAACCCTGATAAAAAGAAAGAGAAGGAGATGGACAAAGAATCCAGAAAATACAAGAATAGAGATCAGGCTTACACTTTTTTACCTAAAGTGCCCAGGAGAGACTCTTCCCCTTTCTCCACACCTAGACAAAAATCACCAGTTTTAGAAACTATTTTCATTAGTAACAAGTCCCCCACAAAATCATCTGTCCTTCATCAGAAAGGGAATTATCCCATTTTCTTTCCTCAAGAGCTCTTTCAGCTTCCTTTGAAATCTGCTTATTATTTCAGCGGTGTCTGTGAAGCAGATTGGGATCCAGTATGAAGGTTTTCCAGAAGATGCAGATGGAACCGGGCATCACTCCATCCCCTTCTGTTACTAGGGCAGATCGGGTTGGCTCCCCTTTCTCCATTGATAGCTTCTTCCTCAGTGCCATTTTCTGCTTAAGTGATCTTGGATTCGATCTTCCAACAGGATCCTGTCACCATCTTTGCATTATGCTCATACCTTTGCATTCAAAACACACCACCCTGGCTCCCTTGGTGACAAGTGGGTTTCAGACCCAGTCACTCAGCACTGAGTCTTCAGCACTGTTAATGGGGGCAACTTATTTAGATGTCTTTGGCATTCAAGCTGATGGAACTGCTCTCCACTTCAAGGTCTTCCTGATCGTTTGTGCCCGGGCTTCTCTCTTCTGCTCCTCCCATCCTGCCTTCAGTAGATATGGACTCTACTCCAAGGAGTGGACTTTTGATGCAGATGGAATCTGAATCCACCTTCGAGATTATGGAGAAGATAATAGCCTCCTCCCTTTTAAGGACATTAGCAGGATTCTTGCCTGTACTGGTTCCACCCCTAGCATGCTCTTCATTCAGTTTTTCAACCTATTCCATCACAATTCCCAGGGACAGAGCAGGACATTTTCCTTCAGAGGTATTCAGCAAGTGGGATCTGATTCTTCTGGGAACTCTGCCCAGTTACAGCTGGATATTCCCTGAAAGAGAATGTGTAAAATGAAACACGTAGACTTCCCTTCTGAGTCCATTATGTCACACCTTGAATTAGATGAGAGCGAGGATTCATCATTCCCTGACAGAAGGTGTCACATTCAGCAAAGTCATGGAGATAATGAAACAGAGGGGATCTTGATCATCTGACCCAGTGTCTCAGGACGAGGAAGTACTCTTAGAGATGTATGGTTCTACATCTTCTTCCTCTTGGATAGTCCCTCCTGCAGACCCTCTTATGTCTTTGATCTCTGGGAGGGCATGATAAGAACCAGACACAGCAGAAGCCATTCCAAGGAAACTACATAAGGTACTATGTCCACCTAAGCATAGGTAGTACTAGTCAAAAATCCTCTGGTGGACTCAACTGTTGCAGCAGCAACCAAAGGAGAACGTATGTACCAGTCCTATGCTGTCCATTCCCTAAATAAGGAATCCAGTGTAATAGGATGGGAAAGTATGTCTGTGCCTGGGACACCTTTGCCTTGAGGACATTAAACTATTTGACCCATATAAGTTTCCAAAGGAACCTAGCCAAGCAAGCTGTGGATACTTTGGGTTAGCATATGACTCAGGAGTAAACAAGACAACTGCAGACAACCCTGAAAACCATGTTCACCATCACAAAGATCTCAATGCATCAATAGCACAATACAGCAGACAGAATAGCTAGGGTGGTAGGCATTGGTACAATGTCTCAACTCCATACTTGGTTCTGTGTTTGTGACTTTATGGACAACTTCAAGGTGTCTTTTACCAGTACCCAGTTCGATGGGTCCTCTGTCTTTGGAAAAATGATAAAATAGAAACTGAAGAAGTATGATGAAGATAGGAACACCCTGTATGCAGTGGAAGTCAAATTTGAGAACCCTCCAAGTCCTTAATAAGAAGCAGAAGGGTTTCAAATCCTTGTGGATCAGGAGATGTCATCATCAGCTCTTTGACAATCTCTCTGATAGGGGCGAATATGGCAGAGGTGTGTCCCCTTTAATGGATGTTGACCGCATGGTTAAATGTGTCTGTAGAGGGTTTAGGAAACCTTTCTCAGGCATAGCTAAGCAGCACTCCTGAAAGCTTTCCCAACCCTCCTTCTCTGCAGGCAGTCAGGGTGCAATTGTTTCAACACCAGTCTGTGTGAGTGGCCCATCATGCAGGACAAATGGGTGCAAGAAATCATATCCAAAGGCTATACTACACCATTTTTCCAAAGACCACTGCAACAAAAGCCACCACTGCCGATTGTTTCACCCCAGCAAATGGTAGTGGCCTCCCAAGTCTCTATTCTCTTCCAAAAAAAGAGCCATCCATGATGTTTCACCAGACTAGAGAGGATCAGGAGTTTTTCTTTTTGGTGCCAGAGAAGAACAAGGACTTTCAGGCCAGTTCTGGACCTTAGTGGTCTAAAAGTATTTGTAAAGAAGACACAACTCAGAATGATTATAGTGTCAATGATTTTGCGCTGTCTCAAGACAGATGATTGAATGTGCTGTATAGACCTGCAGGATGCATACATCCATATAAAAATCCCAAAGGAATCAAGGAGATTTCTGCACTTTCAGGTAGGTGTCAGTCATTGCCAGTTCAGAAACGTGCCCTTCAGTCTCTCCACAGTCACCTGGGTGTTCACCAAGTGCATGGTGGTAGTTACAGCCCATCTGTGACTAAAAAGTATCCATGTGTTACCACCATTTTGGCTCCTGACTGCAGTAACCAAAGAGTTCTTACTAATAGCCAGAAACTACCTCTGTACAGCTCTGCCTATCTTTAGATATGTCTGTAAAATGTCAAAGGTCTGAGTTTCAAGCCACACAGTAAATTACTTTCATGAGATGCCATCTGGGCAGAACCTCATGTCTAGTACCTGTCATCCCAGAAAGAGCATCTCCCCTTCAGCATTAACGTTAGCTCCTCTATCATCATCAAAGCCCTCCTGCAGCAGTGGTATTAAATGTTCTGGGCCTCATTACAGTCGCAATCACCATGATTCACCATGCCATATTTGACATGAGAATCCAGAGGAGGATTCTCATGCCATATTTGACATGAGAATCCTCCTCTGGATGCTGTTCACACAATGGTAACAGTTAATGGATTCTCAGTCAACTACAATTCACTTAACTTAGTCATGCAGAACTGACATAAAATGGGGGCTGACATTAGTCTTCCATAATATAGGAAGACTGTTCACTTTACCAACACTAACAGTAGTTGTAGCCCCCAATGCTTCCCCACTTGTCTGTGAGGCTCATTTTGAGGGGAGGATTGTTTAAGGTCTTTACTGCAAATCAGAGGCCAACCTTCACATCAACATCCTTGTGATGAGCGTGATCCTTGTAGTGTTGCAGGAACTTAAGGACCTCTTACCTTCAGGGTGATAACCATAAAATCAGACATGACGGTAGTCTGGTACATCAGCAACCAAGGAGAAACCTAGTCTTTCCTCCTTTGCCGAGAAGCCATGAGAGTGTGGCATTGAGCTCTGATCCATGTTGCCTTCTACTAGCAGTGCACAGGCTGGCTGGCAGACAGCTAAGCAGATCTGACCTAATGGCTCACCAGTGGTCTCCCAGTTTGTCAGTGGCTCAAAAAATTTTCATTCGCTGAGGCTAGCCTTGCAGAGAATTGTTTGTTTTCTGTTCAACACCAAATGCAGAAACAACCTTGCCTTTATTTTCCCACAGGGACAGTCACTGAGGGATGCTGTGGTATGTCAGTGGCCCCCTGGTCTCCAGTAAGTTTTTCCTCCTTTTTCTCTAATAACCAAGTTCCAGCTCAAGATGTCAACTTATAAAAAACAGGTTATTCTCCTTTCCCTATACTGATCAAGACATATTTGTTTCCCTTCCTAAGGCCTCACTCGAAAAAGCCATTTTTTTACTTCTAGATCCACAACCAGATCTGCTGTCGTATCCATCTGATCAGCCTCACTTAAATCTTCCCACCCTCAAGCTAACAGCATGGTTTCTCCACTTCCCTTAATGGCTCAACATTCTTCCCTTCTAGAGAATATGATTAAGATTGTATCCTCTCTTCTCAGAAACAGTCTGCTTAAAGTAGTAAATGGAAATGCTTCACTGTCTGGGCCTCCTACCAAGGGCTTGATCCCTGTTCCATTTGCTGTTTCTGTCTTCACTGTTTGAAGCTGCTTCCAGTTACTCTACTATCAAAGTACAGCTAGCTGATATTTCCAACTACCACCCTGGATTACAAAACAACATGGTAGCCTCTCAAAAAGAGTGATGTCCTTTCATTGTCACTGTTGCAGTATTCCTTACATCTGAAATTCCCTGCCTCAGCTAGCCAGACATCTGGCTAGTGTACAAAAGCTTTAGGTTACTTTAAGGTGCACCATACGTCACATGTATGCTCCTTGCATAGCATAGGACATAAAGGCAATGTCCGGACATACCTTCTTCAGAACTTCTTTGCTGCCAGTCCAAACACATCTCTCTGTCATCGGTCTGAATGCCTACATCCTGTTTGCGGGTTTCCGAGCCGTTGCAGATACGTATCCTGTTGGGGTTTAATTTTTTTTTGTCTTTTTTTTTGCTTCTGGGGTTTCATGTCATCCAGGAAGGATACATGCCAGTGCGGAAGACAGATTCCCCATAGAGACCCCCAAGAACAATGTTTATTTTGCCTTGGTCCCTCCCATGACCATACGTCCTGCTCCATTTGTCAGGCTTTTGTACCGAAGACTCTCTGTAGTAGGCTTTCTTCCTTATAGTTGTTTCTGAAGAATAAGAGACTTAAGCATCTCGCTAAGGACACTACGGAAGGAACTTCCTGGCCCAAGGGTCAGCCATCAGGGAAGAAGGTTAAGAAACATAGACATCTTTTGCTACCAGCCTCTGCCAGACATTTCTCCCAAGATGAGTAAGAACCCGGAGGTTAGCTCAGCTTTGTTGTCAGATTCCTCTGCTGTGACTGGGTTGGAGGCTGGTGGAGATCCAGCTTTCAGCATTTCCAATGAGGCTTTGCAGACATCCATTTCGGACGTTCATGGGGAACCACAGTTGATTATTTCTGAGGGGTCAGGAGTGTTCCTCAAATTTTAGTTAAATTACAATTAAAATTGATCAACTTGCTGCTCCTGGAGGAGGAAAACTAGTGTTGTGCTCAGTCTTCTCCCTCGCGTGATCTCAGGATGTTTCTTCAGTCCTAGTTAGTTCAGCTGGGTGAAAGAGTTGTCCTCAATTCTTGTAATAAAGATACTTAGTTCTTTTATAAGGATTCCTTTATTTGGCAGATGAGCACTGCTTAGAAGACCAGTCTGCTAAGCAAGCATCTTCTAAGCAGTGCTCATCTGCCAGATAAAGTAACCCTTATAAAAGAATGGGGGGACTATCTTTATTGCAAGAACTGAGAGTTGGGATTTATTACAAGAACTGAGGATGACTCTCTAATCCAGCGGAATCAACTAGGACTGAAGAAGCATCCTGAGACCACTAGAGGGAGAAGGCATAGCACAACACTAGTTTTCCTTCTCCAGGAGTAGAAAGTTGATTGATTTTAATTGTAATTCTGATTTATCCCTCGGTGTTCTTTTAAACCAAGGATGTTATGTTGTCCTATCTCACCATAATTCTTACTGGTTGGGTTCAGAACCGTTCACAGCTCCGACTCGGCTGAATACTAAAGCTCGAGAGCTTCCACTGGCTCAAGGCTAACCCGTATCCCATGATGCTCTGGGCCACATTCCCAGATCTCATTTGTTGCTGAGGCAATAGAGAAGTGTTGGCTCGTTAGCTAAGTATAGTTTTTTTCAGTCTATTTTCTCTCTTTATACTCCCTTTATCTTTTTAGAGTGTTAGTTTTCATGTTGTCTGCTTTAGGTCACCATAGTTAGTTAGTTAGAAATCCCCTTCCCAACCTGGTGAGAGTTTCCGTTTAACTTATAGGGCTCTCGTGGCCCGTTTACATTAGAGGGCCACTTCCCCCATGTTTTCCTTGTCTTGTCTGTATAGAAGTTAGAATCCATTTAAGTCAGAGGATTATTTTTCTTTCTTCTTTACTGCTTCTTGTTTTTTTTTTTTAATATGTAAAACTTAAGGTAATTTCCCCCTTTGTAGTTGTTTGCTGTTAATCTAGTTAGTCTGTCTTTGTATAGTTATCAATACGGCCGTTTTTTTTTCCAGAGTTGCATAATGTCCAAAGACAAGGATAGAGAAAAGGAACCCAAGGAGCACAGGCAGTCAGGGTTCAAAAATTGTGATAAGTACACACAAAAGATGTCTCTTATGGATGGGCACACGAGTTGCATCTGTTGCCTCGGTGCCATCTATTTACAGGACCCCTGCACTATATGTCATGGTTTCAGTAGCAGTGTGCTCCATGAGCATAAAAATAAACTGATGGCAAGGGGTTTATTGAAAGATCCTTTTCAGGAAGCTTTAGACAAGTCTCAGAGCTCAAAGTCTTCCTCCCCTTTTTCAACCCAGTCTAAATCGTCCAAAAGACCGTTTACGACAGCTCCAGTTACGGAAAGATTGTGTCATCGGAACCGAGGGCTCTGGACTCTGACAGACCTGGAATTTCTTCTTCGGCACCAAGAGTGTCTATGGAGCCAACAGAAGTATCGAGGAGTCAGTCTTCTTTATTGGAGCCAATATCTCCGATGCTGAGATCTCCTGTTATGGATAGAGGCAGATCTCCTTCTTTGTCCACCCATTCTTACAGGAGTTTATCTTATGAAGATGCAGAGCGGGTGGTGAAGAGATTGCTTCAAGCATTGGCCCTGGCTAAAATTTTGTTGTCTCCGGACCCAAAGGAATCGGAGCCATCCCATTTGATGCTTGCTTCATCAATTCCTCCTCCAATCACCCTGGAGTCTTCAGAGCCAGAGAGCTTGGATCCGATAGTAGCAGAAACATCGGCACCGAGACCACCTTTGGAATCTTTCGTTCCAACTTCGGCTCTGATGTCCTCGGCTCCTTCCGATGTCGAGGAGTCTAGGAGTTGACTCTCGCCAGTCGGGTCTGTTGAGGGGAGTCGACACAGACAAACGTCCGATCCGACTCTACCCCTTGGCTAGGTGGAGCTCGGCTCCTACTTCAGTTTCAGAGCCACCTGCTCTGCCTTGGAGTCGACCTTCTGTCTCTTCTGACCAGGGCGGGGGGCTTTTGAACTGATGGAGAGAGTGTTGTCTCCTCAGACAGCCCCGCTCTTGGAGCCAACTTTTCAGCCCTCCCAGGTGCCAGTGTCTATCTCATCACCACTGCCCCCTCCCAAGCGTAGAGACCCGGAATCTCAGGAAGCCCCTGAAGGTGGCATTCTCTCTTCCGAAACTTCTCCGGACTATCCCTCTGAAGAAGTCCCTCAGAAGAGACTGTGCAAGAGGAAACATATAGACTCTTCTGAGTCTGTCACTTCTGATACCAATATGTATGAGTTGTAAGTGCCCCCATGGTCCCCCTCTGAGAATGTCTCCTTTGCGGACATCCTTGAGATCCTGAAATGGGGGGGGGGGTGGCTGGAAGCCCTCCAACCCTTCAGAGCACGAATCAGTATCCCCGGAGGCTTTTGGGTCTCACTCTTCTCCCTCCTGGGTGACTCCCCTATATGACCAACGTTTAGGCGTCATATCCCGTAAGGCCTGGACATTGCCTGATACAGTGGAGCCTCTTCTGAAGAGGCCTAACAAATTTATTACTGCTCCCTCAGAGAAGGAATTTTTGACTAAGGGTGTCCCTGTAGATGTGATGGTGGTGGCCACCAAGAACGAGCTATCGGAGACCTCCTCATCTGTTTATCCTTCTAACAAAGAGTCTAGGACTATGGACAGATATGGAAAGAGTGCTTTTTCTTCAGTGGCCTTCACCCTCTGGTGGCTGACTTACCTTACCCATTTTACAAGACTTCAAAAGGATCTCCTCAAAGAACTTGGAGATACCCTTCAGGGTAACATATCTTCAGAGTCCGCAGACAAAGTAATCCTCACAGCTCTCCACCCTCAATTCCATTGTAAACTCCTCCATGAGACTGATTTCATATGTGGCTGATGGAGCAAGTAGAGCAGCAGCAACAGAAATTTCCCTGAGGAGACATTCCTGGATGCGCCTTTTCTGTTTTGCCGAACCCTTCAAGTCTTCCTTCACCAACGCCTCGTTTGATGGTTCATCCCTTTTTGGACCAAAGGGTGAAAGATACTTTGACCAGGTGAGAGCAGGAAGGGAAAACATTATCTGCCGTTGGAGTCCATTTTTCTACCCCATCTAGACGTTATCCCAGAGATCAAAAGGGTGGAAAGATATTGTTTCGCAAGCCCCAAAAAGGTTTCTCTGATGCACATGGTGACTCTTCCCCCAGGGGCAGGGAGGGAAGTTCTAATGGAAAACACCAACCTCGCAGCAGAGAGGATCCACAGAATCAGGGAAACAGAGATACGTTCTCTGACAGGTCCTACCAGTGCTCCTGAAAGGAAGCCTGCCTGCTCTTCTCTGGAGGCAGTCAGGGGTCGATTGTCACTGTACCCAAATCCCTGGAAAGAGATCTCCCAAGACAAATGGGTAGAAAGCATTATATCCAGAGGCTATTACATACCATTTTCCATTCCCCCTCCGGTAAACCAGTCCTTACCACTTGTTCTACCCAGTCAGAAGGACTTTGCAACAAAAAAGATAGTCTCATTGCTAGAAAAAAGGTTCATCCAAGAGGTCCCCGCAGATTAAATGGGAACCAGAACTTACTCATGATTCTTTTTGGTTCCAAAAAAGACAGGGGACTGGAAATTCATTCTGGATCTCAGCAAGCTAAACAAAGCAGTGAAGAAGTCAAAGTTCAGGATGGTAACTCTGCGTCAATATTCCCATTTATCGGGAAAGACAATTGGATGCGCTCAATAGATCTCCAGGATGCGTACTACCATATAAAGATGGACAGGCGATCCAGGAGACATTTACACTTTCAGCAGGGAGCCAGTCATTACCAATTTTGAGACCTGCCCTTTGGTCTCACTACAGCCCCCAGAGTGTTCACCAAATGCATGGCAGTGGTCATGGCTCACCTGAGACGTCGGGGATTCCATGTGTTTCCATACCTAGATGACTGGCTCCTCACCGCCACCACCAAGCATCTACAACTACGAACAAGAGACGAAGCAATGTCACTTTGCACCAGACTAGGCATCACAGTAAACTTAAAAAAATCTGCCTTGTCACCATCTCAGCATATTACCTTCTTAAGCGCAGAACTGGATTCAAGAAATATGAATGCAAAACTTACCCCAGACAGAATACAGTCCCTTCATTAGCAAATCAGATTTTGATGTCAAAGAACAAGGTTCAGACAAGATATGTGCTGCAAGTTCTGGGTACCATGGCAGCAGCTATTCTTCTAGTTCCCTTAGCATGACTACACATGAGGGTTCTGCAGTGGTTTCTGTTTGCTCAGTGGTCAATGCAAGATCTTTCTCTATCACATCAGATTATCATCATGGAATCTTGCAAAAAAATATCTCCTTTGGTGGCTCCAAACAGACCAGTTGTATCAGGGCCACCCCTTTGTCCTTCCTCAAGTCGAATGCAGTACTTATCACGGATGCTTCCCAGATCGGATTGGGGGGCATTATCTGGGGATGACGGTCCAAAGCCTATGGCAAGAACATGAAAGCCACTTACACATCAACGTTCTAGAGGTGAGAATGGTGCTCTATGCATTGCAGGCATATCAGGACTCTCTACCAATAGGGGCGGTTGCAATTCAGACAGACAACTTGTCAGTAGTGTGGTACATAAACAAGCAAGGAGGAACCAAATCTTACCCATTATGTCGGGAGGCAGAACGAGTTTGGCAATGGGCGATCGCTTCTCAATGTTTTCTGATAGCAGCGCATATCCTGGAAAATCCAACATGATAGCGGACAAACTCAGCAGAGCTATCCTGTTGCCTCACAAGTGGTCCCTGTAGACAGAGATTGTGGAAAAGATCTCCTAAAAATGGGGCCAGCCTTGCTGCGACCTTTTTGCCACTTCTATGAATGCCAAATGCAACAACTATTTTGCCCTCATTCCTCCTCCGGGGAAGTTCCCAAGGGATGCACTGGTTCACGATTGGCCCCTGGGACTACCCTATGCCTTAACCCCTTTTCCTCTAATTCCCAAAGTACTGCAGAAAGCCAACTCGTTGAAAAGCACTATGATCCTCATTGCTCCTTACTGGCCTCGACAAGTTTGGTTCCCCTTTCTTCGGACCCATCTGCTGGAGGAACCTTGGATTCTGGATCCAGTTTCAGACCTCTTGACTCGCTCTTTGGGGGAGTTCCATCCGTTTAGCCAAACCCTCAAGTTGACAACATGGCTGCTCCAATTCCATGCTTAACCAGGTGTTACTCCTTTTCCTCTGCAATGAGGCATATTCTCGCCTCTTTCTATAAACTGTCCACAAGGAGATTGTATTCCAGTAAGTGGAAAAGGTTTTCATGCTGGGCTGTGGGGAAGAACATAGGACCTTTTACAGCTCCTATTACTGCAATCCTAGAATTTCTTTCCAAACTTTTTGACGAAGGAGCTGCATCAGCTACCATCAGAGTTCAGTTGGCAGCCATTTCTAATTTCCATACTAGAGAAATGGGAGTTCCTATTAATGTCTCATAGGTTATGTAAAGCTTTCCTCAAAGGTACTTTCCTACTCAGACACCCGATCAAAGAACCACCAGTCCCTTGGGACCCAAGTCTTGTTCTAACCTCGCTAATTTTACCACCTTTTGAGCTCGCATCATCTTGTGATTTGAAGTATTTGTAGTGGAAGACGCTCGTTTTAGTAGCCATAACCTCTGCCACAAGGGTATCGGAATTACAAGCTCTTTCGATTCATTTGTCTTGTATCATTTTTTGCAAGGATAGGGTATCCTTGAGAAACTAATCCCTCGTTCCTTCCAAAAGACTGTTCAGAGAATAATATAAACCAATCCATTGAATTACCAGTGTTTTTTCCAAATTCCAGCGACAAGGCAGAGTATAAATTGCATCAGTTGTATGTACATAGGCAGTTATGTTTTTACCTATATAGGACAAAAGACATCAGGAAGTTCGACCAGCTTCCAAAGTAACTTTGTCAAAATGGCTTAATGATTGCATTTCCTTCTCTTACAGTAAGAATAATAAACAACTACCAGAGAAGATAAGAGGACATTCTACAAGAGAAATCTCAACATCCTCTGCCTTTAAGACTAGACATCCTATTGATTCTATTTGTGTAACTGCCACATTGGTGAGATCTCGTACCTTTATCACTCATTACAAAGTAGATGTGGCCTCCCAGAACAGGTCTTCCTTTGGATCTACTGTATTGAAGAGTCTTTTTTCCTGAGCCACCCTGGGATAAAGCTGCTAGGAACGCTGTCCCAACCAGCTAGAATTACAGCAAGATAGGACAACATAACATTAAGAAGTTATGTACTTACCATAATGTTCCATGTTTGTTGTCCATCTTGCCTACATTCTTGCGTCCCACCCTCCTACCCCCATCCTGTGTTCCAGGAGGAACTGGTGGACAATTCTATATTTATATACATAGTTATGATGATCTGGAGTCTCTGTTTTCTGTTTTTTGTCTCTTGCCAAACACCACTTCAGTGAAAGCTCACTTCACTGAAAACTCACTTGACTGAAACTCATTTTGTTGAAAGTCATAAATGGCCTTTTCCCCACTGTAGTGCGACCCTGGAGTTAGTATGTAGGTTCATAGGTAAGTACTAGGCTATCTGCCCAAGGGCATTTATAAGCCTAGCCAGAATGTGTTGGCTTTCGCCACCCCCTTAGATTAGTTTCCTGTGCCTCTGTCCAGCAGAGCCATTAGTTCCGTGTGCCACTGTCCAGCAGAACCACTGCAGTGATCCCTGGGGTAAATTTTCTGTTTCCCATCCACCCGTCAAGGTTTCTCTTGAAGAGTGTTAGTGAGGGGCTCTGCCTGATGTATATTGGAATCCTGTTCCAAAGCATGGGGAGTCTCTGGGACAGGAATCTATCCCTCCAGCATGTCCTATTTATCGTTGTGGTGAGGTTTATATCTCTAGAGCGTGTGGCTCTCCAGGATTTGTTTTTTTTTTTAGGTGGAGCATGTCCATCAATTCTGGGTTGGGCATGGCCTTGTATTTCAGGCAGAGATCACCTCTGAGTAAGCGGTATGCAACCGAGTACAGCTGGAGTTTCTTGAGTCAGGCTGCATAGGGCATCTGTTTGAGGCCAGTAATCCTCTTGGTGAGGTACTTTTGTGGTCTTTCCAGCTGTTGCAGGTGTCTTGTAAGGTACATCCTAAATGGGGTGTTGTATTCTTTGATGGGTCTAATGAGTGATGAGTCGAGAGACACAATAACCTCTTTTGTTCTAGATTCGAACCCTTTTGTGGTTAGGTGGGCCACATAGAAGGATTTTCTAACCACCTTGGCAATATGATTATCAAAGGAGAGATTACTATCTACTTGGGTCCCCAGATCCCTTATTACATTTTCTGTATTCAGGGGACTACCACCTATGTGGTAGTTCGCGGGTACTTTGTTTTTTCCAAAGGGAGTGACTATGCACTTTTTGGCATTTAGCTTGAGGCCATGATTTTGACACCAGGTATCCGTCTCAGTGAGACCCATCTGGAGGGTGTCTGTATCAGCCGGAGAATCAATTATGGCCCCTAGTTTGCAGTCGTCTGCAAACTTGGTCAGCCATATTCCTCCTATGCTTGCCTGTACCTCTGAGAAGTATATACTGAACAGGAGGGGTCCTAGGACTGATCCCTGGGGGATGCCACTTGTAACCAGTTTAGAGTCGGACGTAGAGTCTGCAACTCTCACCATGTGGGTTCTATCCATGAGCCAGTTGGCAACCCATTTCGTGATGTAGGGGTTTATGTTCAAGCTGGTGAGCTTGTCTATTCTACTAGAATGGGGAAGGGTGTCGAAAGCCTTTGCGAGGTCTAGGTAGGCTGTGTGGACTTGCTTTCCATCGTCTGATGCCTTGGTAACTGTCTCAAAGATGTCCACCAGGTTTAGGAGGCACGATCTGCCCTTAACAAAGCCAAACTGGGTAGGGTCCAAGGTTTGGAGGTTCCCAATGTCTCTGTTAATGAGTTCCATGATGATGCGTTCCATAGCCATGCAGACCAGACTAGTCAGGCTTATAGGGCGATAGTTCCCGGGGTCCGTTGTGGCTCCACCTTTGTGGAGCGGGATAACTGTTGCTGTGTGCCACTCTGTGGGTATGTAGCCTATAGAGAGGCTGAGTTTGAGCAGTGTGTTTAGGTGAGGGGTTAGTTCATTTTGGAGGTCTTGTAAGACACAGCCTGGGACACCGTCCGGTCCCATTGAAGCTGTGTTTTTGGCTTTGGATAGGGCTGTTTTAACATGTGTGTCAGTGAATGACTGGGCCCTACATTCTTCTGGTATGGTTATGGGCCCTTTAGGGGGTGAGAGGGGGGTGAAGTTTGCACTAAACCTGTCTGCCAGAATGTTGGCAATATCAAGTCGGTTCAGTGTATTTTGTGCCATTCTGCACTAACTCAGAGCAGCTCTGAGAGTTTCCACTTAGGTTCTTGATATAGCTAAAGAACGCTTTGTGGTTATCTTTGGAGTCATTGGCAATTTTTCTTTTGAAACTAGCCTTGGATGATTTAACGAGGGATCGTAGTTTCTTGCTGATACTGATCGGGATGTCTTTCCTTCTTGGGATTTTACTCTTTTTCTGTACTAGCTTCCTCCTTCTGTTGTATAGCTTGTTTATGGCAGGGGTCCACCAGACAGACTGGTTTCCTTTTCTTGGAGAAGTGAGTCTTGGTTTTGCTTGGGATAGCACGATCCATGCATTCCTGCAGATGACTTTGTAAAGGTTTCAGCAGCTTGGACAGCATTGTCCTTTAGCATGGGGGCTGTGAACCTTTCCACCTCGGTCTTAAGTAACGTGAAGTTTGCTTTTGAAAAGTTTTTCACGGTGGTTTCCTTGATTGAGGGTGGGAGCGGAATGTGGATATCCAGAGTGATTAGTCTATGGTCTAATCTAACCAGCAAGGGGTTGACCACCAGTGTGGAAAACCAGTCGCCCATGTTGGTGATGACCAGGTCCAATATGTTATAAAGTAAGGTGGGGTGTGGGGGGCACAGCCCCCCCACATATCTTGGTTATATATTCTCCTTTGGAAACAGTTATTTATTGCACTTGTAAGTATTACTGTGTATAGTTTAAAATGTTTATAATATGTAGGGGGCTACTCCCCTCACACCCCTCAATGTGGGGGCTGTGCCCCCCACACACACCCTTACTTTATATACTAACTCCAAGGTCACACTACAGTGGGAAAAGGCCATTTATGACTTTCAGTGAAATGAGTTTCAAAGAAATTAGTTTTCAGTGAAGTGGTCCTAGTAATTTCATTTTCAGTCAAGTGAGTTTTCAATCAACTGTAGTAGACCCATATATATATATATATATATATATATATATATATATATATATATATATATATATATATTTAAATTTCTGGTTTAGTTATTTGAGTTAGTCTAAATCTTTCGCTTGCAAACAAGATCTGGGGATGTGGCCCAGAGCATCATGAGATAGGGTTTGTCTCGAGCCAGTGGAAGCTCTTGAGCTTTAGTATTCGGACGAGTCAGGGCCATTAATGGCTCCGAACCCAACCAGCAAGAATGTAGGAGAGATGGACAAACAAGCATGGAATGTTATGGCAAGTACATAACTTCTTATTCCTCAACTTACTGACCCAAAGACTAGGACTGAGCAGATAACCCTACACATTTTTTTTAGTTAGGGAAGAACTCCCTGCTACTGTTATTGAATGCCATCCTGGGTCAGATCCTTCAAAGGATTACACTGTAGACATCCCATTAAATAAAAAACAAAACATGTCTCTCCTGCTCCTAGGGATCCACAGAGTGAGTGGCAGGCATTCAGTCAGGATTTGTTTAATGCTTTGATGGCATTTAAACCTCCTCAGGGGTTTTCTGTTCCAGCTTCCCCTTGGTCTTCTACTCTACTTAAAAGACCCAGGGAAGAGGATTCCTCTGAGGAGGAGTTAGACTCTGATTAGGAAGCCCTTGCTTATTCTTCCTATATTCTTTCTCCTTTGGACTATGGATGAGTGGAAGAGGAATCGACCAGTCCTAATACTCCATTTGAAGACATTTCTTTTGGGGACACAAATCTCCAGGATGATGGAGATTTTTAAATGTGATTATACTCAAGTCTCTGAAATCCATAAGAGGTACTATGAGTTGCTGCATATGGAATCTCCGAAACCTTCTGCTGTTCTTCCTGTTTAGGCTGCTTTATTAGGTGCATTTTCCAGTGCCTCTAAAGCTCCTGATTGTCTAACCTCCCCCTGCTCCCAAGAAGCCTGAGGACTGTAACTTTTTGTACAAGTGTCCTGCTGCTGACCCCTCAGTGATGTCTGTACCCTCTGATAAGCTATCTCAATTGCTTCCCTCGCCCAAATTGCTGCTTTCTAATAAAGACAGCAGAACTATGGAAAGACTTGGTAAGAAGGTTTACACCTCTGCTACCCTGGCTTTTATGGCTATTAATTATCAGGCTCATATGTCCAGGTATTTGTTGGCTCTCCTTTCTCAGGCTTGTCAGGTTATTTCTGATCTCCTAGACTCTGAGGGTAAAACTTTTGCTCTTTCCCTGTTAGGGGCTTCTTCACAGGTAGTTCGTCATTACATCAAGTGTAATTATGATGCAGCAGATGCCTCTTCTAGGGCTGCTGCTTTTTGGTTCAGTGATGAGGTATTCTTGGCTTTGGCTTCAGCCATCACCTGAGGATATCAAGAGTAAGTTGATGAGTGCCCCTCTTGATAGTAAACACTTGTTTGGAGAAGCTGTTGCTGATTTGTTTAAATCCCTTCAGAATAAAGGGAAGGCCTTATAGGAACTCAAGCATGTGTTCGTCTCTCCTGTTCCTAAATTTCAGATAAACTTCCCCGATAAGCCAGCCTTTTTTCACAGACAATCTTGCCCTCCTCCTGAGGGCAAAAAGAGTGGCAAGTGGGCTCCTCCTGCTAAGGCTACTCAGACTTTAGGAACTCAGAAATCTTCCTTTCCAGCTAAACCAGGTGCTGTCTGACTATCCATCTCTTCCTGGCCACATTCCTCTTTTTCTCTGGCTTTCTTCCTGTTTGGCTTCAGATCACTCAGGATTCGTGGGTTTTGTTCATTATTCGCCAGGGGGTATTTCATGGTGTGAAAATCCTGTCCTTTTTTATGGGCATTCTTCAGTTTCCTTGGGAGGAACTCCCCTTTTTCCCATAGGTACTTTGAGACATTTTATGTCAGAGTACTATTCAACTGGAGACTGTGTCTCAAGGGGGGAGTGGGTTTTTACTCCAGGATGTTTCTAATACCCAAAAAACAGGGTAATTGGAGACCTATTCTAGACCACTCTCATCTAAACACTTTTCTGAAGTTGCCCACTTTTCGAATATCGTCCCTTCAGACCCTGTTCCCTCTTTTGCTTCCTCAGGCTTATATGGTGTCTCTGGATCTCAAGGATGCTTATCTCCATATTCCAATCCATCTACTTTTCAGGACATTTATGCATTTCTGTGTTGCTTTATGGCATTTTCAGTTCTCTGCTTTGCCCTTTCTACTGCCCCAAGGGCATTCACCAAATGTCTTGCTCCTTTGATTGCTTTTTGCAAGATTCATGAGATCCAAGTATTTCCTTACTTGGATGACCTGCTGATTCAAGCCTCCTCTCCAGAGTTTCCCTTCCTCATAGCCTGGGGTTCACAGTAAACTTCAGAGAGTATTTTCTGACTCCTTCTCAAGACCATGTTTGTCTGGGTTGCAGAATTTAGACTGTGCCTATGCTGGCATCCCTGCCCCCTCCCAAGGCCTTAACTGGGTTTCATGGCATCCACCATCCCTATGCTCCCTCTGGCCAAACTCCACATGAGAAAGTTTCAGTGGTTCCTGATGACAGCTTGTTTTCAACATGCACATCCTCTAGACGTTGTAGTTCCTCTTCTACCTTGTCTCAGGAAGGAACTTAGTGGTGGATCCAGCAGTTGTCTCTAAATCCATGGCTCCCTTTTCATCCCCTTCTTCCCTCTCAGGAATTGTTCGCAGATGCTTCAGACGTCGGTTGGGGAGAAGCTTTTGGCTCCCTAAAGGTGCAAGGGTGCGATTGCCTCTTCAACAGAAGGAGTACAACAATGTCAAAGAGATGAGAGCTCTTCTGGTGGCTGTTCAGGCTTTTCATCCTCTTTTCTTCCCAGGACCTCTCAAGGTATTTACAGACAATGTCACATTGATGTGGTATATAAACAAAAAGGGTGAAACAAGCTCTTACCTTTTTGCCGGTTGGCACTCCTGATATAGGATCTTGCTGTCCAGCATCAAGTGACTCTTCTGGGAGTTTACATTCCTTCAGGTCAAAACATTGTGACATACAATTTGAGCAGGTCCTTAACTCAGTCCCTCGAATGGATGCTTCACATGGATGTGTTTCTGGACATTGTCCACCAGTGGAGTACTGCTCAAGTAGATGTATTTGCCTCCGCTCTGAACAGACAACTTCCCATATTTTGTGCCAGAGTCCCAGGTTCTCAGCTGTGGAAATTAGAAGACCTCTCCTTTTCTTGGAAAGGGATGTTTCCTTATGCAGTTCCTCCCCTTCCTCTCAGTCCAAAAGTACTGTTTATAATTCAACAGGGCACTCCCAAAATCTTGCTGGTGACTTCCTTTTGGCTAAAATAGGATTGGTTCTCTCCTCTTCTGCATTTAGCCAAGGGCAATCATCACAATTTACTTCACAGGGTGGAGCTACTCACACAAGACAAGGGATCTCTCATCCTTCCCCACTTGTCCACTCTTCATCTGACACTGTGGGTGATAGGGTTTTGATCCCTTTTAGGCATCTTTTTTCTGAGGACATGGTTTGAGTCCTGCAGGAGGCCATAAAACCCACTGCCAGGAAATCTTATTTGTCCAAGTAAAATAAATTTTCTTTTTGCTGTCTTGCTTGTAACCTGGAACAACTTACTGTGGATGTTCCTTTGGATCTCTCTTATTTGTGTGAATTGTTCCACGCTGGATTGGCATACTTTTCAGTTAAAGGCCATCTCTCAGCTATTTCTACTTGTCTGCCTTTGACTCCTCCTTTGGCTTCTACATTTGAGGTCAACAATTTCTTAAGAGCATCCTTCATATTAGGCCTCATATGAAGCCTATTCCTCCTTTCTGGGACCTTAATTTTGTTCTTGAAAAATTGGCTCGGGCTCCTTTTGAGCCTGCGTCTTCAGCTTCCGTACAGTATTTTACTTGAATGACTGTTCTTTTGACTCCTACTTCAGCTAGAAGGGTGTCTGAGCTTCAGGCCCTTATGGATGTACCTCCTTTTTTGTTTTTTTCATAGGAACAAGGTGACTCTTTGTAGTTAGTAATCCTTCTTTTACAACCAGTGTAGTTAATGAGTTGTCACTTAATCAGTCTGTTCATTTGTCCCATTTTTTCCCTTCTCCACATCTGGTAGTAGGAAGGTTGGATAAAATAATCTTGTTTTGGTAGCTTAGTCTGTTTATTGCAGTCCGTGTCTGTTCAGACTATTTGCTGCTTGTTTTTCTCTGTGTACTTCTTATACGTTGTTTGGCCATTCCTCTGTTGGCCCTTTTTGTATCCCTGCATCGTTATCACCTGCGCTGCTGTTTTTTTTTTTTTCTCTTTCCTCCTTGGGCTAGGCCTGTTTAAGTTAGAGGACCTAGTCTTCGTTCTGTTGTTTGTCTTCCGTTGGGCTAGGCCCATTTAAATTAGAGGACCTAGTCCTCGATTCTGTTTTCTGTCTCCGTGGGTTAGGCCCGTTTAAATTAGAGGACCTAGTCCTTCATTTGTCTTTGTCTGTTTAATAGTTGTGTTTGTATTTGTGGATAGTGGTTTTGCATTTTGTCAAAAGACTAAGGATCATAAGCCTTCGGGCTTCAAAAAGTGTACTAAATGTGCCCAAAAGATGTCCTTGATTGATGGGCACAATTTGTGTGTCTTCTGTTTGGGGGCTATCCACCTCCAAGAGTTTTGTCTATTTTGTCATGCTTTCAGTCCTTGTGCTCTTCACGAGAGGAAAAACAAACTTATATTGAAAGGACTATTAAAACATTCCTTTGAGGAGGAAATGGCCTCTTCATCATGTAGCTATAAATCTCCTTCCTCCTCCAAGAAAGACTGACCAAAAACTACTAAAAGGCGGTCTCCCACCCATTCTGTTTTGTTGGAGCTGTCAGATAAAATTACCAAGTTGGCTACACCCTCTTCGGCTCCACTGATTTTGGTGCCGACAGAGGTTGGCATAGTGGATCCATCAGTTTCGGCTCCAGGAGCCAATCATCTGAACTCCAACCGGTTTCCCCGACTCTTAGGTCACCTATTTTCCAGTGATTTAGATCCCCCACTCTATTTTCCAGGTCCTCTAGGAGCCTTTCTGATGATGACATCGAGAGAGTGGTACTTGGACTGCTTCAGACTTCGGCGCTAGCAAATTTGCTTTCGGCTCCATTCCAGTCAGCTCTGGAGCCTAATATGCCCCCACACCCGATTGATGTTCCTCCTCCGAGCCTTTGGAGCCAGAGGCGTCAGTGCCTGCAGTTGTGGATAGGTCGGTTCCAGCTACCTCAGTTGGTCTCTCAGTTCCAATATCAGCTCTGACCCTTTCGGTGCCACCCATGGGGTCTAGGGTCCTCAGCTCTCTGGTCGGGCCCAAGGGGGACGCTTCGAATCAAACTTCTTCAGTTCCGAGCCTAACTCTTGGTGCTTTGGCCCGGGTGAGCTTGGACCCCACATCTGCCTCGGAGCCAATCTCCTCAGTACCGAGGGCTGCTTCTGCATCTTCAGAGCAGAGAGCATCCTTGGAGTTGGTAGGATCGGCCTTCGAGGTGATGAGGAGTGTGCTGTCCAGGTCTTTAGCTCCATCCAGAAGTACCAACACTCTTCCCCCTGAGGTGCCAACTTCAGTCTCAGCTCCCTCTCTCTCTCAACACAGCAGGGACCCGCAGCCTCAGGATACCTCCATGAGTAGTCCCCAGTCATCTGAGGTCTCCCCAGAATACCTGTCTGAGGAACCACCTAGGAAGAAAACTTGTAAGAGGAAACATGTGAACTCCTCTGATGAGTCTATTACATCAGACACTGACCTCGAGGAGTCAAAAGGCTCCCTCAAGTCGTCTTCTGACGCTATCTCATTATCAGATATCCGTGAGATCCTGAAACAGAGAGGCAGCTGGCCCACCACATCCCCTTCTGATGAGGAGTCAGTGTACCTGAAGGCTTTCGGGTCTCAACCCTCTGCCTCTTGGGTGTCTCCTCCTTTCAACGAGCTACTGGATTTAGTGAGTCGAAAGGTGTATGAATCTCCTGATTCTGTGGAACCGGTTCCTAGAAGACCAAATAAATTTTTGTCAGTACCCCAGGACAAGGACTTTCATACTGAGGGTGTTCCAGTAGATGCCATGGTGGTGGCAGCTGCCACCAGAAAGGAACTTGCTGAAACTTCCTCCACTGTCCATCCACCGAACAAGGAGTCTCAAACGATGGATAGGTATGGGAAGCATGTCTTTTCTTCAGCGGCTTTTACACTTCGATCGCTGAACTACCTGTTCCATTTCACAAGGCTCCAGAGAGATCTAAAAGAGCTGGGAGATACTCTACAGGATAACGTATCTGATGTGGTATCTCAGAAGGTCAATGTACCAATGTCTACCCTTAATTCTGTTGTATACTCCTCTGTGAGGCTGATTTCGTATGCAGCGGATGGAGCGAGTATGGCAGCAGGTTCAGGAGTCTCTCTCAGAAGACTCCTGGATGCATTTGTGTAACTTTGCGAAGGCCTTTAAGTCTACGTTTACCAACGCCCCCTTTGATGGATCCTCATTCTTCGGAACCAAGGTAAAGGACACACTTACCAGGTGTGAGCAGGAAGGAAAAACCCTGTCTGCCATGGGAGTCCATTTTTCTGTCCCTTGTAGACCCTATCCTAAATGGCAGAAGAGCGGCAAAATGTGGTTCAGAAAATCGCAGAGGTATTTTCAGGACGCACAAGGTGATTCCTTCTCCAGAGGCAGAGAAGGATAAAATGATGGTAGACGCCACCCTAGAGGTAGAGGAGGCCCGCAGAACCAGGGAGACCATGATTCCTTTCATGGTCATCCCTATCAGCACTCCTGAAAGGAGGCCTGACTGTGTGTCTCTGGAGCCAGTCGCAGGTCGTATTTCTTTATACCCAGAAGCCTGGCATGACATCACTCAATACAAGTGGGTATTAAAGATAATTACCAGAGGTTATGATATTCTCTTCTCTTATCCACCCCTTCAGACCAGATGAATCCCAGATGTGCCACCCAATCACAGGGATTCAACAACTCTAGAAATACAAACATTGCTTGTGAAGAGAGTCATCCAACCCGTCCCTGCAGACTAAGTAGCATTAGGGACTTACTCCAGATTCTTTTTGGTGCCGAAAAGAACAGTGGACATGAGACCCATTTTGGATCTCAGCAAATTGAACGAATCTGTACAGAAGTCCAAGTTCCGAATGGTCACCTTACAGTCGATACTCCCGTTATTAGGGAAAGACATTTGGATGTGCTCCATAGACCTCCAAGATGCTTACTACCACATTAAAATGGACAGGGCATCGAGGAGTCACTTGCGCTTCCGGCTGGGAGCCAGTTATTATTAGTTCCGCGCCCTGCTCTATGGTCTCACCACAGCCCCCAAGGTGTTCATTAAATGTATGGCAGTGGTTACGGCTCACTTGAGGATACCAAGTGTTTCCATATATGGACGACTGGCTCCTGACTGCCACCACCAGGCATCTACTATTACATGCCAGGGACGCTACCATTTCAACTTGCCTGCAGTTAGGAATTATAGTAAATTGGCAAAAATATGCATTGTCGCCTTCTCAGCATGTGAATTTTATTGGCGCTGAAATAAACACTGTCTCAATAAGGGCTTACCTTACCATGGAAAGAATTCAATGTCTAAGGGAACAAGTCTTGAGCTTACTTTCTCTAAGAAAAGTCAAAGCAGAGGTGGTGCTCAAGTTATTAGGGACCATGGCTTCCACAATAACACTAGTTCCATTAGCCAGATTGCACACGAGGGTCCTGTAGTGGTTACTCTTTGCCCAGTGGTCACTGCAGTACCTTCCTCTGTCTCACCCCATCCTGATAACAAATTTGTGCAAACAGGATCTTCGTTGGTGGACCCAGACCAGCAATCTAAACACAGGCAGACCATTTGCCCCCCCCCCAGTTGCCACTGTGACCTTGGATGTCTCCCAGATAGGGTGGGGGAGGCATTATCTAGGGAGAACAGTCCAAGGCACATGGCAAGATCATGAGGCTCATTTGCATATCAGCATCTTGGAGATGAGAGCAGTGCTTCTAGCACTGCAAGCACTTCACAGCTTTCTCCCTCTAATGACGATTGCAATCCACTCGGACAACATGTCAGTTGGGATGGTACCTAAACAAACAAGTAGGAACCAAATCGTAACCCCTCTGCAGAGAAGCCCTTTGAGTATGGAAGTGAGCGGTGTCTTCCCAGCGCTTTCTGATAGCAGTGCACATCCCAGGGAAATCCAACGTCATAGACGACAGGCTCAGCAGGGCTATTCTGATGCCTTACGGGTGGTCTCTGAACACATACATTGCAGAACAAATTTTTCGCAAATGGGGTCAGCCTTACTGCAATCTCTTTGCCACACCTCTCAATGCCAAATGCAGCAGCTACTGTGCCCTGATTCCCCGGAAGGGGAAGCACCAAGCAAGGGAGCCCGCAGGATTTTTTGCAGGGGGGTGCAAACCCAGAGCCCCACACACACAGCCCCACCCCCTCTGCCCATGTAGCCCCACCCCCTCTGCCCATGTAGCCCCACCCCCTGTGCCCATGTAGCCCCACACCCTCTGCCCATGTAGCCCCACACCCTCTGCCCATGTAGCCCCACACCCTCTGCCCATGTAGCCCCACACCCTCTGCCCATGTAGCCCCACACCCTCTGCCCATGTAGCCCCACACCCTCTGCCCATGTAGCCCCACACCCTCCGCCCATGCAGCCCCCACACCCACGCAGCCATTCCAGTGCCCCATTGCTTGGATATTTCTCCTCATTTGTCATTGACACTGTTCAAATCTCTGTGTGCATACTGTTTTATGCTTTACTTATTCAATGATTACAGATATTTGGATTTCATTTATAACTTTTATTTAAAATTTTATAGAACAAACACTGATAGACATTTACTAAACCTAAACAAAGCAGTAGTCTTACAATGAAAACAGACTCAGCATTAAAACTTCTCTACCTTTGAAACCCACATTCACTGAAACAGCATTGAAACCCACATTCAAAGAAAATGCATCTGGTCAGTGGCAGGGTAAGTTTACCTTTGGGCTGTTTTCAAATCATAGGCTCCTGGCACACATTTTTAGAACCATGCAAAAGTTCTTTGATTCACCTTCCTGCCTGTATTAATTATATTATATAATAATTGAATTATATCCCTTGTATAATACAGCACCACTTGTTAGAGTGTGTTTTAAATTTATAGTTCTGAACATTTTTCCTTTAAGCAATGAAACAAATCATATGAACCAATAATGACAACCTGCCCAATTCAGAACATTTCAACCATAACGGGCCACTTAAACTTCTGTCATACACATTTAAAGAGATCTGAAACCAATAAAGAGGTTGTTGCTAGAAAACAAATATGTCAGTGTTTCATTTACAAATTCAGTGCCTGTTGCCCTTGAAGAATAAATTACCTATGTTACATTAAAAGAAATGGTAAGCTGGTATATTGCAATAAGGAATGGGTGGCAAGCTGAAAAACAGGTTCATAGTTATTAGGTGTCTCATCCAAAGGAGGACATACTAAGGACTGCAGTACCATACCCCCTTAAAATACAAATGTACATGCTGTAGGAATAGAACCTACACCCCTTTGTATCAAGATGTAAAAATGCTACCTGCTGTGCTAACACTGATTTAAAATTCTATACCACAATAATGATACTGTTTGCTAAACAAAACAATTGCACATTTTAAGCAGACTTAGCATGAGCAGCAGTAACCTTTGCTTCCCTTGAAGCTCACAATTCCTTGAAAATGCACTTGAAAATAAATTCCACCTGCTAGATCTATCGGGTTTATATTGTAACATTGAAGTCTCAAAACTTTGAATGCTACAATATCAAACCTACTACATCGAAAGCGGAAAATAGTGAAGCCGCAGAACATCACAATTTTGCCTAGGGCAAGATTTTGGTGGGCCGTTCCGCGGCTTCACTATTTCTTCCACTGTGGTGCGATAGTTATGGACCTTAGGGTTAGGGAGCAGGTTAAGGTAAGTGGATAAATAGTACTGTATGTATGGTTTAGTGTAGGGTTAGAAGCAGGGTTTTGTAAAGTGTATGTGTGTGGATTATTTATTTTTGGTGTGCTTGTGTTGTGTGTGATAAGATCTATGCCAGATAAGATCAATGCTGGTAAACAGAGAGCAGCTGCAGCAGAGGAAACAGTTTTAAAAGCACTCAGCATGTCTCTCAGTTATCCCTGTTCTTGTAGAATGTAATTTAGCTTCATATTTTTGCACTGTCATTTAAAAAATACTTGATTTTACATTAAATATTAGAGCAACACAGTCAGTCAATAATGCCATTCATTATAGTTTATCATATCTTATTGCTCAGAAAATGTATGCTGGTTTAGCAAATTTGCTCTCTCTGCCTTTTAAAGTAAATTAAACTAATATAAAAAAAATGTGTGCAATATGTAGCCTGATTTAAGCTTCCTGGTGTTGTTTTGGTGCTAAACTTGTTTTAAAGTTGTGCCTTACAAATTTCTTATTTTTGGCAGTATCCTTCCTGCCCAGACATGGGTCCATTTAAAACGGATCAAAACACGAAACATGCTGTCAGAATTTAGCTATTTAAGGGTCTGAAGGCTATGGTATAGTAGTCTGCTTGGTATTATCAATTACTTCAGTGGCATTTTGACTCTTTCTGAATTTCCAAGCATCAGAGCTGCAAGAGAGTCACATTGTTAGAGGATTGTAAAGGAGATTTAACATGCCTGCGTCTGCTGCAACTTTTCTGAGTGAGGATGGCACCATGCCCCTTTTTCCTACAGAATAAGCTTGATCGTTTGCTGCAAGAGGTGAGTGCGTCCTCCAGTTCTTTAAATACTTCCGCCCACACATGCAAAGAGAGAGGCCAAGCTGCTGATCAACTAGTTTATAAATAAGTCTCTGGCTGCCGAAAGTTCAGTTCCCCGTTATTGGTGGGTCACAGTTCTCTGCGGGTAAGACTCACTAATTCTAAGCAATGCAAAATGCCATGTGTGTGTCTGGGAATGGGGGCTTACTTCAACTGAATCACAATATATATTTTCAACAGCAACTAAAATTCTTCGTATTTGTTCGACCTCACATGTACACTATTAACTTTTTGCTAATAGGATGTTTCTTCAGGCACAAATGTTTCTTTTCAAAGGTTACCTCAGCGCAATGTCTGACAAACTGATTTCGTTCAACCATACGTTAAGCAGAGACAGAGGGAATCAAACCAAACTTGTGTCTTAGCAAGGCAATGGTGAATTATACTCAATAAATAATGCTGGCAGCTTATAACACAATCCCCCAGCAGCAACAGATAACACAATCCCCACAAGCAGCATATATCTGAACACATTCCTCAATTCCAACATATCCTTACCTGAAAGCTGTGCCTGACCAAAACATGACCTCTGAAGTAGCAGCATCATCTGTCCAAAACAGCTTGCCTGACATACACTCTGCTTCAGGTAAGCAGGCAACAGGCAGCCTGCAAAATATAGTCCAAGGTTTGATTCCTGCAGCCTCCATTTGCCTCTTTTGTGATTCTGAATAAGTCATTTAGCTAGACAGTAGTCCTGGGCTTTAGCTTAGTCAACAAAACATAAAAATCAAACACATCACATGATTCAAAAGAAAACTGCATGCTGTGCTTAGGAATGTTTATGTGCGCTACAGCAGACGTCCCCTAAGCAGATGTATACAACTTCAAGTTATAAAACATACATCACTTCTTTTGTCACAGACATTTCACTGAAAGTACTTCTACCCAAAAGAAAATCCCTAAAAGTGTTGGTACTTAAATGAAAAAAGGCCTTGGAATTTGCAGCTGTGGAAAACGTTGCTTCTTATAGGGATAAATCACCAACTCTCTCATGTGAGAAGCCGCAGTACAGCACATGTATCTTTTGCTGACATTTGTAACCAATTCCAAAATCCTACTATTCGGGGAACAAAATACCTAGGGCTTCTGGTGAACTCCGACTGAAACTGCCATTTTCATGACATTTAAATAACTGTGCTTGTCAGAGCTCAGACTGGGTTCTTACGCATTAATGAGTAAATTTGCAGCCCTTTCTTCAACAGGCAGCTGCTACGTTATCCATGTTAAAAAAACAAAGCATCAATACATCACTAAAGACCTTCATTTTAAGACATTAGACTACATCACCTTGAAGTCCCTTCACCTCCGATCCTTTATTCACAGACAAGCCAGATTCATCTTTGAAATCTACCAGGGCTCAGTCACATATGGTTGCAAACCTACCTTCCTGGGCAGAAAAGGAGTATATCACTCTGTATTATATCATCCCATGACCACCCTTTCCAGCAGCCCCTGTCTATCTCTAAATCTGTGCTTCGGCAAAGCACATAAGCAGCATGTCGCTTCATCATCAGGCTGACTCACTCTATGCATCAATCGTACTCCCAGCTTGAATATTTTGGCCTGAGTGTGATGCACATTAATTACTCAGAAATGTCATCTCTTCTATGAAAAAATATTAAGATCACCAGAATTAATATACTGCTGTTATTGACATAATGTATCTCTAATCCACAAAATGCATAAACTGGCTAATCAACATCTCAGTATTATTAAAATGTAATGTAAATTCTACAGGTAAACTGAGATATTTCACTTAAGAAGTCTTGTTTAACTTTCAGATAGTAAGTAAATTTCTAACTAAACTAATTTATGGCATGAATTTCGTAACATCACTCTTTGTCTGTTTGGACTGTAATAGCTGAGAAGAATTGTATAATTTCTGCTGTCAGACAGGCAATAGAACAACACTAAGGGGAATCTGGGTCTAAAAAGTCTTCATATATTCAGATGACAATTAACTACCCTGGGAACAAAAGTATGAACTCCTTTCAGTAGCTCTTGTACCTTCCAGTAACTGCATTTGTAAACACATAATATTTTATACAAATAAGTGCTGTCAACAACATTCATATGCAAGCCACACAGTCTGAATATATTCAGCAGATGCTTGGTAACTGGTGAGATGTTGCTGCATAAAAAATGTTTTCGTTTCTGAGATTAGTTACTCGTTAGAATGAATAAAGTGCTATAGTTATCAAAATACAAGTCTTGCTGTCTGTTCAATGCATAAAAAATAAACTCTTGTTCCAGAGATTTTAAAATAAGTTTTAACCAACAACAGAAGACATTATCCATCTGTGTATCTGACAAAGAATGCAGACACATCTTTTTTCTAGCACTCTTTTGCAAAAACATTGGGTACAAATTTAAACAGACTTATTCCCAGTGTAAATCAGTTATTCCATGGGTAATACCATTTTTTCAATAAGCATTACAGAGGAATAAATCACTTATATATATACTTATATTGTAAAAATGATTCATTTGTGTGACTGCAATAGGAATATTAACTTACTTTTCCTCTGCATTTGCTTTTATTAATAATTTTCAAGGCATATTCTGTACCTGTCGTCTGTCGACCTGTGAAAAGAAGACAGCTGCTAGAAAAATCACTCAGGCTGGGTGGCATTATCTTTTTCACAGTGTGTGAGAGAGGAAACATTCTTTATGGCCAATATAATTCACGCCTAACTTGCGTTTGGCATAAATACATGATGCAGACGCATGCAAGGCTTCCGGTCCTCCTAGACGAGTTTTTGTTTTTCCACTGTCCTCAGGGACTAGACTAGACAAGACAAAAAGTACTCCCTCCCCCTCGCTCAGTGGTTCCAGCGCCCTTGCTTACCTGTGATTTGTACCTTCTTCGTCTGCAGTCCAAACGACTTTCGGAATTCAAATTCCCCATGTGAGCTGAAGATGTAAACTGGATGCAAAGGGCATTCTTAAAGAAGAACGCACAAAAAAAAATTATTTATTTTTTTAAATTAAGAGAAAATTGCTCTCTTGGTCAGCTGGTTCCAGGGGGGTGCAAGTGCACCCCCTTGCACCTGCCTGCGGGCGCCCTTGGCACCAAGAGATGCACTCGTTCACGATTGGCCCTCGGGACTTCTCTATGCTTTTCCTCCCTTCCCACTCATACCAAAGGTAATTCAGAAAGCAATATCCTCAGGAAGCAGAATGATCCTAATTGCTCCATATTGGCCTCGACAGATTTGGTTCCCCTTCCTCAGACTTCATCTAATGAATGAACCGTGGACTCTGGATCCAGTGCCAGATTTACTGACACTCATGGCAGGGGCGTTTCATCCCTCTCTCCACACACTCAACTTGACAGCTTGGCTGCTCCAATTCCATTCCTAGTCAGGCTTCATGACTTTTCTCCAGAGGTTGTACACATCCTGTCATCTTCTCACAAACCTTCTACCAGGAAAATTTATACCAGTAAATGGAAGAGATTCTCCTTTTTGGCCCATGAGAGAAACCTTGATCCTTACACAGCTCCCATTTCTGCCATTTTAGACTTCCTCTTGCAGTTATTCAACCAAGGTTCAGCAGCGGCAACTATCACAGTCCAGTTGGCAGCCATTTCCGCCTTTCATGTTGCTAATGAACCTAATCTTATGTCTCATAGGCTTTGTTCAAAGAGGCCACTTTTCTAAGACTCCCAGTCATGGATCCGGTGACTCCATGGGATTTGAAATTTGTTCTCCATAATCTTATTTCATTCAGCAACATATGACCTCAAGTTTTTAACTTGGAAAACTATATTTTTAGTGTGTAGCACTTCTGCAAGAAGGGTCTCTGAACTACAGGCTCTTTCCATTAAGCCCCCTTATTTGGTGTTTCATAAAGATAGGGTCTCTTTGCAGACAAACCCTTCCTTTATTCCTAAGGTTTCTTCTCCAGCCAATATTAATCAGTCTATTGAATTGCCTGTGTTCTTCCCTAAGTTTTCTAACAAGGCAGAGTACATGTTCCACCAATTGGATGTGCATAGACAATTTTGTTTTTATCTGGACAGAACTAAAGGTTTCAGAAGGTCAGATTAGTTATTTGTCTCCTTTTCAGACTGTAGGAGGGGCCTTCCAGTTTCTAAAGTCACACTATTTTCCAGTTACATTTCATTTATTTATTCATCCTGTGGTAACGATCTTCCTTTCAAAGTGAAAGCTCATTCTGCCAGGTCTGTGTCTACCTCGGTAGCTTTTCAGGCTAGAATCCCAATAGACAAGATTTGTGCTGCAGCAACATGGGCTTCACCTCACACATTCATTACGCACTACAAATTGGATATGGCTTCTAGGAACAGGTCTTCCTTTGGTTCCACAGTACTCAGGAGCATTTTCCAATGAGCCACCCAAAATGAAGGTACTAGGGGATGCTGTCCCAAGTGTAAGAATGAAGGCGAGATAGGACTACAGAACATAAAGAAGTTATGTATGTACCATAATGTCCGATGTTTGTAGTCCATCTTGCCCTTCATTCTTACGAACCCTCCCTCCTGCCCCCCTCCTTGAGGACCTGGGGGTAGAGTGTCTACTGCTTTTTTGTTAGTCCTTTCGATTTGGTTTGTTCTTTGTCTCTGTATTTTTCTCCTTGCAGCAAACAAGATCTGGAGAATGGTAGTGATGCATGATGGGATACCGCCTAGCCACAAGCCAACCAGAAGTTTTTGAGATACAGTATGGCCGAGTCGGAGCCGAGATTCAGCTCCGATCCCAAGTGTAAGAATGAAGGGCGAGATGGACTACAAACATCAAATGTTATGTTAAGTACATAACTTCTTTTTTCCAGACAGACTTCATGCCAAACCAATGGAGGACTGCAGAGGTTATCCCTGTGCAAGGGGGGGGGGGTGCTTTCACTAACCCAGCTAACTGCAGACCCCTAAGTCTGGCTAGTCTCAAGTGTAAGGCCATGAAAATAATTATCATGGATCTGTTAAACAATGACATAGGAAACCTACAGATACTGAACCCAATTTGGTTTTGTCAAAGGCAGGTCATGCCTGCTTAACCTTGCGGATGACTTTGAAGAAGGTCACTAAAGCTATGGATGAAAGCAAAACAGTGAATACTGCCTACTTTGTCCTAGCCAAGATGCTCAGCAAATTATCTCACTTGGGCTTTGTTAATAAACTTACAAAATTAAGCATAAACCCATATGTTATCCAATGGATAGCCAGATGGCTCAGTGATAGGTTCATAGGTTCATAGGTTCATACTAGGCTATCTGCCCGAGGGCATTTACAAGCCTAGCCCATAGTTTTGTGGCTTACGCCACCCCTTTAGTATGGGGAACTATACCCATTATTTTGCTGTGCCTCTGTTGAGCAGTGACACTGAGGTAATCCCTGGGGTATATCTGCGATCTCCCATCCATTGGTCAAGATTTCTCTTGAACAAGGCCAGCGAGGTGCTCTGCCTCACATATACCGGGATTTTATTCCACAGCATAGGGAGTCTTTGGGTGATGAATCTATCCCTCCAGCACGTCCTATTAATAGCCGTGTCGAGGTTTAAGTCTCCCGCCCTTGTGGCTCTGACGGATCTAGATTTTTTGAGGTAAAGCATATTCATCAAATCTGGGTTTGACATGGCCTTGTATGTTAGGCAAAGGTCACCTCTAAGCAAGCGGTGGCGACTGAATAGAGCTGGAGTTCTTTCAGTCGGGCAGCATAGGACAGATGTTTGAGACCCTTTATCCTTTTGGTGAGGAACTTTGTGGCCTCTCCAGCTGCTGCAAGTGTCGGGTCAGATACATTCGAATGGGGCATTGTACTCAATCATTGGTCTGATGAGTGATGAGTATAGGAGACTATGACCTCCCTTGATCTAGATGAGAATCCCTTCATGATAAGGTGGGCAATGTAGAAGGTCTTCCTAACTACTTTAGCTACATGGGTGTCGAATGACAGACTACTATCAACCTGGGTCCCCAGGTCCCTGATAACTTCTTCTGTACTCAGTGGATTGCCACCTATTTGGTAGCTAGGGGTAACCTTGTTTTTCCCGAAGGGTATGACCATGCATTTTTTGGCATTTAACTTTAGGCCATGGCTCTGGCACCAGTTATCCGTTTCTGTGAGACCCTTCTGAAGGATATCTGTGTCAGATGTGTTTTCTACTATGGCCCAGTTTGCAGTCATCTGCAAACTTTGTCAGCCATAACCCTCCTGTGTTTGCTTGTACTTCGGAAAAGTAGATGCCAAACAAGAGTGGGCCCAGGACTGAGCCCTGTGGTACACCACTTGTGACAGGCTTTGAGTCTGACATGGCGCCAGCAACTCTGACCCTGTGGGTTCTGTCACTCAGCCAGTTTGCAACCCATCTTGTGATGTATGGGTTAACATTTAAGCTGATGAGTTTTTCAATGATACCCAAGTGGGGTATTGTATCAAAGGCCTTCGCCAGATCGAGGTAGGCTGTATGGACTGCCTTTCCTCATCAATGGCTTTGGTGACTGTTTCAAAAAGTCAACCAAGTTTAGAAGGCATGATCTGCCTTTGACAAAGCCAAACTGGGATGGATCCAAAGTCTGCAAATTCCCTATGTCTTTATTTATGAGGTCCATTATGATCCTCTCCATGGCTTTGCAGATAAGGCTTGTCAAGCTAATGGGCGGTAATTTCCAGGGTCGGTGGAGGCACCGCCTTTGTGAAGTGGGACCACAGTTGCAGTGCGCCACTCCTGGAGTGCGTATCCAGAGGTAAGACTATGATTAAACAGCTGTCCTAGCTGTGGGTTTAATTCCTCATTGAGTTCGTGGAGCACACAGCCAGGGACACCATCAGGTCCCATGGATGCTGTGTTTTTGCTTTGGAGAGAGCAGTTCTCACTTGGGCGTTGGAGATGTTTGGGGGCTGCAATCGCTTGGTATAGATATCTCTCCTTTTGGGGAGGGGAGAAGTTTGCACTGAACCTGTCAGCCAGTATGTTGGCAATGTCTGTAGGATCAGTAATCTTCACATCATTTTGAACTAGTTCTGAGCATATCTGGGAGTTTCCTCCCAGGTTTCTAACATAGCTAAAGAAGGCCTTATGATTGTCTTTTGAGTCTTTAGCTATTTTTCTCTCAAAATTTGCTTTGGATGATTTTATGAGAGCTCTTAGTTTTTACTTATAGTGATCAAGGGTGTCTTACCTTTTAAGGATTTTGCTCTATCTTGTAGTAGCTTCCTCCTTTTGTTGTAGAGTTTGTTTATGGCTGGGGTCCACCAGAGTGGACGCTTGCCTTTGGTACAAAGAGTCTTTGTTTTGCTTGGGATTGCCTTATCCATGCAGTCCTGCAGGTGCTGGTAGAAGGCATTTGTAAGTGATTCAGCGGCTTGAGTACTGTTTTCCGTCAGCTCGGGGCCTTAAAGGAGACCACACTAGTCTTTAGAAGTGTGAAGTCGGCTTTCGAGAAGTTCTTTACTGTGGTCTTTTTATTTCAGGTGGGGTGGGATGAGGACCTCCAGCGAGATTAGTTTGTGATCTGATCTCACCAGTGAGGGGTATACTTCCGGTGTTGAACATTGTGCTCCCATGTTCGTGATGATGAGATCAAGTATGTTTTCTCCTCTTGTGGGGATGGTGACTAGTTGTTCCATGGCATTTGAGTTTATGAATTCCAGGAACTTTTGGGCTAGGGTGTTTGGGCTTGAGTAGTGTTCCCAGTCTATATTAGGGTAATTGAAGTCACCTAGTATGATGGTGTTTGGTGATACATTTATCCCTCTAGTGTTTTCAGGAAGGCCATGTGAGGTTCCTGAGTTTGTGAGGGTGGCCTGTAACATGCTACAATTTGCAGAGCAGTCTTGCCTATGGTTAATTGCACCTGGATGGTCTCCGATGCATCGTGCGTTGCCACCAGTCTTGAGGTGTGGGTGTCTTTGATGAATATGGATACCCCCTCCTTTCTTGGTATTGTCTGGATTTTGGGGCCGAACGCATGATAAGAGGTAAAACCTGATAGTGCTGGGGTGCTCTCAGGAGCCTTGAACCAGGTTTCTGTCACTGCACAGACATCGATGTTCTCCATACTGAGAAGGGCCTCGAGTGCGTGCATTTTGAGATTTAGACTTCTGGCATTGAGCAGCATTACCCTTAGTTTTTTCCTTTTTGTGTTCTAGGGTGGTAGGTTTAGAATTTGAACCTTGCCTAAAAAGGCACTATGGGGTGGCAAGAGCCTTTGCCAATATCCGGAATCCCAGGGTGACAGGTGCAAGCCGTCCCTTGAAGCAGCGTGGCTTGTCCAGCATGTCATCCCAGGCAGACAGACATTGGATCCCCTTTGAATGACACCAGAGTTTAAGCCAATTGTTAAAGCTGATCATCTTATCTCTGTATTGTGGCATCATTCTTGGTGAAGGTAGGATACTGCTCAAGGTCAGGGTCATACCTGCCTGGGCTACATAATCAGAGAGCTCCTCAATGTCTCTTTTCATGTAGTCCAAGGAGGTACGCCTCAGGTCGCTTTACACCAGCGTGGACAATGACTGAGTCATATTTGTACCTGCTGTTGAGAGACCTGAGTGCTTGCGTTATGTGGCGGATTCTAGCGCCCGACAGGCAGCTTACTGTGACCTTCTCCTTACTCAGTCTGGTGAGCGGACGCCAGTGTGTCTGACTATGGAGTCACCAATGACTAGTGTGTCTGGCATTGTGTTTGGCCTTAAGGGCTGTGACTGTTTGACACTCTGACTGTGAGATCTATGTGTTGCAGGTGTTGTGTTCTGAGGTGGTGGTTGTTTGGGTGTCTGCTTTGGTGGCCTCTGCTGTTTTGGTAGATTTTTGATCAGAGCCGCCGAGTATGTCTTTGTGTGTTTATGTGTATGATTTGAGGTTGTGATGGTACTATGTGAGACTGGGTCTATAGTGTGTGTGGTAACCTTCTCCTCCTGACTGGTCTTGCCAGTCCTATGTTGAGAGAGCTCAGCCTCCAGTTTGGCCGTATAGTTGCATCTCTCGCATGTATTTGTGTTTTGTGGGAGGAGGAGAGGGTTGTCTGTGTACATGAGGCAATTGTAACATTGCCTCAATATTCCCAGGTTCACCAGCTGAGCAGGAGAGGACACTAGCAACTGATTCCTCGACATGCTAGAAGGACTAGACAAAAAAACTTTAAAAGAGATTCCCGGGGACGTGAGTGACGGAGAAATGGGGGTTTGCCTGTTTGGGGTGCTATCTATAAGAGTGCCGTATCAAGGTAATAAGTACTGTAGGAGCAAGTGCTAGGTTTAACAGATAGAGAAAAGTCTACTTGGAGTCAAGTAGAGATGATCTTTTAGGTATTAGAGAAAGTGCTAGTAACAGGGATGCTTAAAGGTAAGATTGAAAAGAATGCACTCTGCAGTGTGCACTAGAGAAGTTAGATATGAAAGTAGGTAACTTGAGTTTTACCTGTTTAAAAAGTTAAGGTTTAGTGGAGAGTTACTATTTTTAAAACAGCAAGATGGACTGAAAGGGGTGGTTACTTTTGTATTTTGGTACTATGAAATACTGTAGGATGGTCAATAAATTTAAATAATTGAAGGGGTGGGATTTCAAAAGTGATGGTTTTGTGATTACTCACATAAGCCAGTGAAAGTAGAGAGAAATTAGATATATGGTCAGATTAACATAAGAGGCGGGCAACTAGAAAGACAGGGAGGGGGAAAATTCTGCCTGACTCAGAACAGAGAGAGCTGTGGTCTCTTTTGAAGTTTTAATATGCTGTTAAACAGAATGCAAGCAAAACACAAGGTAAAGAAAACAAACTACAGTATTCAAAATATAGGAAGGCAATACAGAAATACAAAAAATAACAGCAAACTAACCTTTCCTTCACAGCAAAGTGTAGCAGAGTCTGGATGAGCCTTTCTGGTAAAGCCTGCAGAGGACTGCATCTACTTCTCTGAAGCCAAGGTAAAAGTCAGGGGTCTCTGCCTGACTAGGTATGCAGACAGCTGCATATTAGGCATGGTCTTTCAATTCTGAAAAGTCATACATGCTCTATATAGGACGCAAGAAGTTAGGCTAGGGGAATACACCACCATAAAGAGGCCAGTCACAAGTGGATTCCAACAGAGATTGGTGCTGAGACCTCTCATTTTTGGCATCTACTTCTCTGAAGCCAAGGTAAAAGTCAGGGGTCTCTGCCTGACTAGGTATGCAGACAGCTGCATATTAGGCATGGTCTTTCAATTCTGAAAAGTCATACATGCTCTATAACAGAGCCTGATGCGGACAAACAACTGGTGCCAGAGCTATAGACTAAAACTCAATGCAAAAAACTGCATAATAGCACTCTTTGGAAAATAGGCCAGCCATGCAAATTACTACATTGATAATACACCCCTAAAAGTAAATGTAGTGGTCAGGGATCTGGGAGTGCACATTGCCAGTAACCTTACTTATGACCACTACATGTCTACTGTGGTGAGAAAATCATTGTACTTTGCACATCTTATAAGTAAGGCATGGCATCCAGCTCCAAGGAGGTAATTGTTCCACTGTGCTCTGCTCTCATCAGAGCAGTATTGAGAACTGTACACCTTTTGGCATGTACTTGACCAGAGACTAGAAACAACTTGAGACCACAGAGGTTCCTCACAAAAAGAATATAGGGAGTAAGCAAGTCCTATGAGGACTGCCTTAAAGCCCAATCCCTCTACTCAGTGTCCTACAGACTGCTGTGCATTGATCTATGTGTAGCCTGTCTCTGATCCTATATTGATGGATTTGCTGCATATCTGCAAAACCAATAGCACCAGAAAATACTCGATGTTCTTCGTGTTTCACTGTTGCAGCCATCACATTTGGGTTATCTGCCTGCAGGTAATCCTCAGTTGGCCTGAATACCAGAGTCTTCGGATTTCTGCATCAAATGCTGTCTCTTCTTCCATGACGTCAGGTCGTCAGGGGTATAAAACATGCAGCCGATGCCATTACATCAGTCTTTCTTGCCGTGCAGTGCCCGAAGCAGAAGCAGTTCACAAGTGCTGGTCGGCCATCTCCTGAAATTTTCATTTTCGAGTTTCAGACCCGAAGTCTACAAAAAAGATAAGTACCCCATTGGGGATCCTTTCTCTTGCTCCAACCGATGTCAGTAAAAGTTAACAAATGTTCTTCATGTTTCACTGTTGCAGTCATCACATCCGGGTTATCTGCTTGCAGTAGCCCTCAGTTGGCCTGATTATCAAAGTCTTGGGTCCTGCGTCTGTTGCTGTCTCATCTTCCATGACGTCAGGTGGTCAGGGGTATAAAGCGTGCAGCCGACGCCATTACATCAGTCTTTCTTGCCGTGCAGTGCCCGAAGCAGAAGCAGTTCGCAAGTGTCGGTCTGCTGACTCCTGAAATTTTCTTTTCGAGTTTCAGAACCGAAGTCTTCAACTAAAGATAAGTACCCCCTTGGGGAAACTTTTTCTTGCTCTAAAACTATGTCAGTAAAAGTCAGTAATTGTATTTCTTGTGGAAAGCAAATACCTCATAAAGATTTTCATTCGTACTGTATTTCTTACCTAGGCCTTGACCACGACGTACCTCGCTGTCGGTTTTGTGCCTTATTTAACTCATTCACTCCGGAGCAACTCAGAAAAAGCTGCCTGCTTAATTCCACCATAGGAACAACAGTGCAGCCTGAGCTCATTTTCAGAAAGTCCATTTGTAATACTATACAGAAAACAAATGTTCATAACTCTTTAACTATAAGAGCTACACTAAAAATGTAAACGCCAAAGTTGTTCAGCGGACACTGACCTTTCCAACAGTGTAAATGTTGATAGTGCATATCAAAGTCATTATTAAATATTTGGCAAGAAATGCTGTTATTGTGCATATTTTTTACCTTTTTGGAAAAGCAAAGCACAATATCTTGGTATATGTATGATGCAGACCCATATAATTTGAATTTAATTTGTTAGTATGAATATCAGCTTTAAAATGATACCTTAACCATTACTGTGTGACGCTCCTTTCATGAGATATTCACAGAAATATGATTAATATATTATTTCTCATAATTATAAATAAACAAAGCATAATATCTCATCACCTGTAACAGACAGAGCCTACATATCAGTGTAGAAGTTGTGCATCTGAATGTCAGCTTCAAAATGATGCATCATTTGTGTGATTACCATGCTCCCTCGCAAAGATATGGGCATAATAATGAGAAGTATTGTAAATGTATAATTTTCATATTCATACAAGACTAAACAAACTGCGATATCTGTACGTGTGTACAGTGCCTAGACACAGTTCTTTTACCATGATGTAAGGAGTAACACTGTCTTCAAAATGATGCATTACTTCACACAATGAGATGCTCCCTTGCAAAGTTATTTACCAAAATATGAAAAAAATCATAATTTCCATAACCTAAGTCCGAAACAAACTTTGATATCTGCCTATGAGTACAACATACAGGCACCATTCTTTTACCATGTTAGAACTATAAATAATCTTTTCAAAATGAAGTATTACTTAGCACATTCAGATGCTCCCTTGCAAAGTTATTTACCAAAATATGAAAAAAAAATCATAATTTCCATAACCTAAGTCCGAAACAAACTTTGCACAATTTTTTTTACCATGTTAGAACCAGCAATACTGTCTTCAAAATGAGATATTACTTGGCACATTCAGATGCTCCCTTGCAAAGTTAATTACCAAAATATGAAAAAAAATCATAATTTCCATAACCTAAGTCCGAAACAAACTTTGATATCTGCACGTGTCAAACATACAGGCACAATTCTTTTACCATGTTAGAACCAGCAATACTGTCTTCAAAATGAGATATTACTTGGCACATTCAGATGCTCCCTTGCAAAGTTATTTGCCAAAATATGAAAAAAAAATCATAATTTCCATAACCCAAGTCTGAAACAAACTTTGATATCTGCACATTTGTCAAACATACAGGCACAATTCTTTTACCATGTTAGAACCAGCAATACTGTCTTCAAAATGAGATATTAATTGGCACATTCAGATGCTCCCTTGCAAAGTTATTTACCAAAATATGAAAAAAATCATAATTTCCATAACAGTTATTTGCCAAGCTCAGAGAAATGAATTTTACACAACACATTTCATAATGGTGTTTTACTTACTGTACTTGTCCGACTTGGTCATGGGTATTTTCCATTCTTCTCAAAAGCTGCATGTTGGCAATCTTGCATGGCTCTCTTCACGCCATTGTGGAGGTTGGTCAAAAACAACGCAATGCCCTCCTCAGGTGAATGCCATCCCTTCTGAATAGGTGAACATCTTCCGCGGTGATGCCGTTATGGCAGATTGTAGATCCACCGACCCTGTGCATCAAGCCATGCATGAACGCATTCTGTAAACGTCTGAACAGCAGAAGACAGTCTTACCTTACCTGAAATAAAGCATGGGTGGACACTGACAAGGGTGCACAGCAAGGGCACATGTAAAGAGATAAAGCAGGGTAAGGACCGCCGCTCCACTAATATGCCAAGGACAGGCATGGGGCTCCAGATGTTGGTTATCTGTAGTGTCCCATAGCTGTGCTGGCTGCCCACTCAGACTGCTGATACCACTATGGTCTCATGACCTCCTTCAGTGTCAGCAGTCTGCCTTACCTCTGCCTTTTCTCTTTACATGTGCCCATTCAGCAATGGACCTAAGGGATGAGGGATGGAAGTAACTCACTAATTGCTGTCCTGACCTTCATACATTTACTACCCTCACCTAAATACATTGACTACACCTGAAGGGAGGGAGACTGAGTGGAGAGCTACATCAGTGCAACATATCAAAAGACCAAGACTGACCCAGGCTGTGTCTTTTTGCATGTGTCCTTTCCCAGAGGGAAACATTACATCACAGTGGCACACCCAAGCCCATGCTTACCTAGGACAGCAGCACTATGGGACTGAGCTGAAGAGTCTCCAAGTTCCCAACTGCGATCCAGGTGGATCACAAGATCCATGCTGGCTGGTTATGCCCCCTGTGATGCACCCACCAACACAAGATTTGGCGAAGGGACAGCTTAGGGTTTGGGCTGCTCGCTTTCCAGTGATTCCCAGAACAGCAGAAGATACAGTCTTACCTTACCTGAAATACTGAATGGGTGGACACTGACAAGGGGGCACAGAAAGGGCACATATAAAGAGAAAAAGCAGGGTAAGGACCGCCGCTCCACTAATATGCCAAGGACAGGCATGGGGCTCCAGATGTTGGTTATCTGAAATGTCCCGTAGCTGTGCTGGCTGCCCACTCAGACTGCTGATAGCACTATTGTCTCACGACCTCCTTCAGTGTCAGCAGTCTGCCGTACCTCTGCCTTTTCTCTTTACATGTGCCCATTCAGCAATGGACCCAACAGCCTGGTCACAACTTTGTTGTACAGTGTGCTCTGCACATCTTACTGCTGTCAGCAGTCTGCTAGACCCTTATGGCCATGGTACTCACCAAAGCATTCCATGCATAGATTAATCTTGCAGGTCGGGCATCCCTATGATAGTTCAGCACGTTTACCCTTGCTGGCACAGTTTTTGCATCGTGGCTTCCGCCATTTCACTGGAAAGTGTGAGCCTTGTTTAAATCGTGTCATGGGCTCTGGGACGGTAATCTCTATGCATCTTTTCCTTTTTCTTGTAAGTGGTCAGGAGGTGCATGCCTAGGTTTCTTCTAAACTGTAACTGGCTTGCCGCAATAACATGGCCAGAATGTGAAAGCTGCCGGTAGCTGGCACTCTCACGGAATAAAATGTAAGCATTCACTATGGCCACATCCCATAGGAACCAGAACAAGTACAGCCACCATTTCCTTGCTTTTTGAGAAGTTGGATACTGCGTCCTGAGCTGATCCGCTTGGCCCACCCCATTCATGTATGTGTTGTACATGTTTACAACTGGTGGACATGGCACTGCAGCTTTTGTTCCATCGTGCTGTCTCCTGCGTGTGCTGGAGACTGCCAAGGTTGGGTTACTGTTAGTTGACAGCAGAAATACTGGGTTGCTATCCTTCCATTCAGTTGCAAGCAATGGTCCACTCTGCAACTGCTTGTAGAACCCTCGAGGTGCTTTACCAATGGCTTGTCGGTTGAATGTTACAGGCCATCCAGACCTATTGGTGCACATGGTTCCACAGCAGTACAGACCGTCCTGCAGCAGTTGCTGCACCAGAGGGACAGAGGAGAAGTTGTTGTCAAAGTAAATGTGATGCTTCTTTCCAGTCAGTCACCGTGTTAGGTCGACCACAACTCGGTGTGCCAGTCCAACCTCTGTGGTCTGCTCTGCCTTTCCAGTGTTTACCTGGAATTCATGCACATAACCATTATGTGAGTCAGCCAGCACCCATACCTTAATGCCATACCTCTCCGGCTTGCTAGGCATAAACTGTCTAAATGTCAGACGTCCACGGACGCCAACCATGGCTTCATCTACTGCCACCTCACGATGCACATTATACTGTGTCCTACATGCATGAAGTACGGCTTCCAGTATTGGCCGTACATGATGGAGCTTGTCATGACCCACACAGCCCTGTGGTCATCTGAGATTTTTGTCATTGCAGTGAAAATACTGCTGAATTTTTTCAAATCTCTCCCGGGTCATGTACTCAGCTATTGGGAAATGACCATACAGATGGTGTGTTTCCCAGTACTGCCTGCATTCTGGAACATGTACAATAGACATGTATATTCTGACACCTAGAAATGTGTGTATGTCTCCAGGACAAACAGGACTCCACCGCTTATCAACCTTGCCTGCTGCAGCCTGCCTCTGTGCAGCATAGCAGTTAGTTTCATCACCAATAAGTGAGTACAGTTCCTCTGGGAGCATCAAATTGAGGAAGCCCACCTCTGTGCTGAGTCCAGGTTGGTGACTGGGCCGACTGGACACACAAAGTCATCGATGTGAACTGGTGTTAGGAGTTTCCCCCACAATAAGTTTCGTGGTGGGCATGATCGCCGTATCTTTTTCATTAGCCTCCCACAGTTTTTAATGGAAACTACTGGGTGGCTAAGAGATGGTACCCTGTGATCAGTTACATTACTCACTTGTTTGTACTGACTTCTGAGTGGAGTACTTCCACAAATTCCATGCTGCGGCACACTCAGATCCTTGCTTGATAAGGAGCTACTTCGGTTTAGATCCAGTGGACTTTCTCCATCCGAATCAACCTGCTGTGGACTATGCCTGAGCTCATGTATAGAAGGAAGCATATCCGCTTCCTCTTCAGCACTAGGCCTGGCTTGGGCGATGGAGGACTGCAAAGGTTTGTCGGTCAGGCCATGTCCTTGCCGTAACTCAGATAGAGGCAATTCATCCTCTGTGTCAAAATCTGATTCAAGTTGATGACCACTATTGTGTGTACTGGGCTAGTGGCATGTCATCCTCACTGTTGTGGTCAGTTTCATCAAGAGTGGTGAGGTCGGGGGTAGAGGTTAGGGGTCTGTCAGGAATCGCTGGGAGGGGGGCATCATCTTTATCAGCAGTAATGGCCTTCTCACGCAGACGTGCTAGTGGAATATGATCATCGGCATCATAATCGTCATCCTCACTCTGGTTTGCCTTACGTTGTGAATCAAGGTCCAATTCCATTTTGGACCCACTGGTATTACTGTCAGAATCAGTATCCTCCCCCAATTAAACATCGGTTGACTTCTTAGCAGATGGCATCTTCACTGAGGGGTGTGATGTCGGGTGAATGCAAAGCTGAAAAACACAATGGTATAGAATATAATGTTACTCACCTGCACAGAGGCAGCTGCAAAGCAACACAACATGCAGTATGTAGTGATAGTTTGAGACATTCAGCTGTTTCATCATATGTGGTTCAGTTACATTCATTCACATGTGAACATGTGAACTACATTAATAAAATGGATACTTGTATCTGTATGTTACTTGTGAAAATACAGATAAACAGATATACATATACATATATATATATATATATATATATATATATATATATATATATATATATATTTATATATTTATTAATGTTAGTCCGGTTTGGGTAGCATTGGTTTCTAATATTCATGAAAGATGGTGCTTGGGGGGGATATTTTACAGTTCAGTAAATTAAACAGATTCATGGTCATAAAGTCCTGTTTTATGATTTTGCACTCCTACATTCCCCTTCTAATACTAGAAAGCTTTATTTCCATTTTGAGCATGAGGCTATTTCTCTTTGCATACCATGTCAAAGACACTGTGGGTGACTCTTCAAGTTCTTGGACGGATGAGTTGCAGCATTTTAGCTCACCTTCTTGCTTTGTGGTTTACACACACTAATATCTCTCTCTCTCTCTCTCTCTATATATATATATATATATATATATATATATATATATATATATATATATGTATAAAATAAGGGGTTTCAGAGGCTAGGTAGTTGATGAAGAATGGAGGGGGTGGCTTGCAATGACTACAAGCAGAGAAAAAAATACAGTCTGGCTTGTGCATTTATCAATGTGATAACGAGGTGTACTTATGTGAATAACAGTGACAGCTCCTGTTAGTTTTACCTGAAAAGTGATAATGACTCCGTGCTATATTGTAACTGACTTATTGCTAAGGTGATAATGACCTGCCTTTCATTACTGCAAAGGTATGCATGCTCAGACACAGGTGATAATTGCTGCACATAACCTGTTGAGTAGGTACTCATTATATCACCTTGTGCAGCTGTTATGTAATACAGTAATTCAGTAAAATAGTATAACACTTAGCCCTTCCTTCCACCTAAGTTGCACACATTACTGACAAAGGCCAGAAAAATTCCCAAAATATAACGTAGCTCCATGCAGGTATTAGTCAGCAAGTAATAACATGGGTAACTTCTAGGCAAAACTAAATCTTTCAGAATATCTGGAGCAATTGTTTATTTCTTCTGATGGTAGGAATGGACAGCCTGTGTCAAAACAGATAATTTCCAAATGGGTGTCCATGACTATTACCTTTTGTTATAATCACAATAAATGTATTCCAGTCAGGGTCAAGGCCCTGTCTCCAAAATGCATAGAGGAAGTCGAGGTTCTGTTACAGGGTTGGATTCTAGAAAGACAGGTTATGTTTTGCTCTATACACTTCTATGCTCTTTGATAGATAAAGTTTATGAGAGATGCTATGGAAAGCAAATAAACCAGCAGTTCAAGGTATGGAATTTGGATAGAAATGTGAATGTCTGTGACAATACAAAGCAGTCACAGTTCAGCACAGTCACAGTTCAGCAAGCAAACTGTAAACATTTCAATATCTCCTTCCATACCTTTCAACTGTACCTCATTAAATTGAGCTCAGTCCTTAATCCCTCCTAAAACTTTTAAGTTTGGAAAAAAGTGGTATGTTACACTTTTGAAAATAATGACAGTTCACATTCTCATATTCTGTCAGTGTCATATTAATAGTGGACCCTCTGCAGAACTAACACATAAACCATGTCCAAGTAATCAAGCATAACATCCAATGATGGAGTTCATAGGTTCATAGGTTCATACTAGGCTATCTGCCCTAGGGCATTTATAAGCCTAGCCAGAGTGTGTTTGGCTTTCGCCACCCATTTTAAATTAATTTTGCTATGCCTTTTTTTGAGGTTAGTATACTGTGCCTCTGTCTAACAGTGACACAGAAGTGATAGCCGGGGTAAACCTATGATCTCCCATCCACTCATCAAGATTCCTCTTGAAGAGAGTCAATGTGGGACTCTGCCTAACCTGGACTGGGATTTTATTCCAGAGTGAAGGGAGCCTCTGGGTTATGAATCTGTCCCTCCAACATGTCCTATTTATTTCAGTGCTGAGGTTCAAGTCTCTCGAGCGCGTAGCTCGATGGGATTTGGATTTTCTGAGGTGCAGCATGTCCATTAATTCCGGGTTGGACATGGCTTTATACGTCAGGCACAGATCGCCTCTGAGCAGGCGGTATGCCACTGAGTAGAGCTGGAGTTTCTTTAACCGGGCAGCATATGGCATCTGTTTGAGCCCTTTGATCCTCTTGGTGAGGTACGTTTGGGGCCTTTCCAGTTGCTGCAGGTGTCTGGTAAGGTACATCCCAAAAGAGGCATTGTACTCAATTATGGGCCTGATGAGGGATGAGTAAAGAGGCACGATGACCTCCCCTGATCTAGATGTGAATCCTTTCATGATTAGGTGAGCTATATAAAATGTTTTTCTAACCACTTTGGCCACGTGGTTGTCAAATGAGAGATTGCTATCAACTTGGGTCCCCAGGTCCCTAATGACGTCTTCTGTACTTAATGGATTACCACCTATGTGGTAATTTGTGGGCACTTTGTTTTTGCCAAAGGGGATGACTATACACTTCTTGGCGTTTAGCTTGAGGCCATGGCTCTGGCACCAGTTGTCTGTTTCTATGAGGCCCTTTTGGAGGATGCTTGTGTCGGCTGGAGAGTTGATTATGGCACCCAGTTTGCAGTCATCTGCGAACTTGGTCAGCCACAGTCCTTCCATGTTGGCCTGTACCGCCGAGAAATATATACCAAACAAGAGAGGTCCCAGGACTGAGCCTTGTGGGACGCCACTTGTAACTGGTTTGGAGTCTGACATGGCTCCAGCAATTCTAACCATGTGGGTTCTGTCCTTGAGCCAGTTTGCAACCCATCTAGTGACATAGGGGTTTATATTTAAGCTGGTGAGCTTATCTATAATGCCCGAGTGGGATATTGTATCAAAGGCTTTTGCGAGGTCCAGGTAGGCTGTGTGGACCACCTTCCCCTCGTCAATGGCCTTGGTGTTGGCCTGTACCGCCGAGAAATATATACCAAACAAGAGAGGTCCCAGGACTGAGCCTTGTGGGACGCCACTTGTAACTGGTTTGGAGTCTGACATGGCTCCAGCAATTCTAACCATGTGGGTTCTGTCCTTGAGCCAGTTTGCAACCCATCTAGTGACATAGGGGTTTATATTTAAGCTGGTGAGCTTATCTATAATGCCCGAGTGGGGTATTGTATCAAAGGCTTTTGCGAGGTCCAGGTAGGCTGTGTGGACCACCTTCCCCTCGTCAATGGCCTTGGTGACTGTTTCAAAGAAATCGGCCAGGTTTAAGAGGCAGGATCTGCCCTTAACAAAGCCAAACTGGGTAGGATCCAGTGTCTGTAGGTCCCCAATATTTTTATTTATGAAGTCCATGATGATCCTTTCCATAGCTTTGCAGACCAAGCCTAGTCAGGCTTATGGGGCGATAGTTTCCAGGATCCGTTGAGGCACCACCTTTGTGGAGAGGGACCACTGCTGCTGTACGCCACTCTTTGGGTACATATCCTGTAGTAAGGCTAAGATTGAACAGTAGTTTTATGTTTGGGTTTAGCTCTTCTTGGAGTTCATGTAGGACGCAGCCCGGGACACCATCTGGTCCCATTGATGCTGTGTTGTTTGCTTTGGAGAGGGCGGCTCTTACCTGAGCATCTGAGATGTCCGGGGGGCAGCACTCTGTTGGGATAGATATTTGCCCTTTTGGTGGGGAGGGGGGGGAGAAGTTTGCACTGAACCTGTCAACTAGGATGTTGGCAATGTCTGTGGGCTCAGTGTATTTTTTGTCATTTTGGACTAATTCTGAGCATATCTGGGAATTCCCACCCAGGTTCCTAACATAACTAAAGAAAGCCTTGTGATTATCCTTAGTGTCCTGTGCAATTTTTCTCTCGAAGCTGGCCTTAGACGATTTTATGAGTGCCCGTAGTTTTTTGCTAATACTGATCAGAGCTGCCTTCCCTTTTTGGGATTTTGCTCTATCATGTAGTAGCTTCCTCCTTCTATTGTATAGTTTGTTTATGGCTGGAGTCCACCAGACAGGACGTCTGCCTTTGGAGGATTGGGTCTTGGTTTTATTTAGGATTGCATGATCCATGCATTCCTGAAGGTGTTCATAGAATGCGTTTATAAAGGATTCTGCGGTCTGGGCCGTATTTTCCACAGGCCCGGGGGCTTTGATGGATTCCGCCTCGGTTTTGAGGCGTGTGAAATTTGCTTTAGAGAAGTTTTTCACTGTGGTTTTCTGGGCAGGGGGTGGGGTCGGGCTGTGAATATCCAGTGAGATTAGTTTATGGTCTGATCTTACCAGTGAGGGATACACTTCTGGTCTGGAGCATAGTGTCCCCATGTTGGTGATGATCAGGTCCAGTATGTTTTCCCCTCTTGTGGGAGTGGTAACAAGTTGTTCCATAGCATTTGAGTTTATAAATTCTAGGAACATTTGGGCTAGGGTGTTGGAGCTAGAGTAATGCTCCCAGTCTATGTTTGGGTAGTTGAAGTCGCCCAATATAATGGTGTTTGGAGAGACCTTCATATTTTCCAGTATTCTCAGGTAGGCCGAGTGGGGTTCCTGTGTTTGGGGGGGGGGGGTGGTGGTCTGTAGCAGGCTATAAACTGGAAGGCAGTTTTACCCACTGTTAGTTGCACATGGATAGTCTCTGATGCTTCGTGCTGTGCCACCAACCTGGAGGTGTGGGTATCTTTGACAAACATTGATACTCCCCCTCCTTTTGTGGTTCGGTCCAAGTTTTGGGGCCGAAAAGCATGGTATGAGGTATAACCTGGTAGTGCTGGGGTGCTCTCGGGAGCCTTGAACCAGGTTTCTGTTACTGCACAGATATCGATGTTCTCCATGCTAAGGAGAGTTTCGAGTGCGTGCATCTTGAGGTTTAGACTTCTGGTGTTGAGTAGCATTACTCTTAGTTTCTTATCTCTTGTGATACCTATGGAGGTGGGTTTGTCCCAATGCTTCTGTAAGAAATTGTCCTCAAGAACAGTAATAACAAATATGAACTCTGCACTGACTCCTGAAGGTCCCGTTTCCATCCTGTATACAGTGGATCCCCTTAAATTATTTTTTAATACCCAATAAAAATCACAAAGTAGCCTTCTCTAGTATTAATCTGGTAAAGGAGTTAAAAAATGCATATTTTTCTATCTCCCTCACAGTCTCGATCACACAGTAAGCCAACCAGAAAATATACTCATTTCCATACATTCCATACATTACTCGGGGAAAAGTGAATTTGACTTTGTGTTTCAACAATAATAAACAGCAAACACTGAAAGTGAGGTCTCCATAAGCAAATCTTAAACACTTTAATTATAACTCTAGGATGGAAAGTGAAAAAATACTGCTAGACTCGTTCTCATTAGTTATACAACCAACTTTGTTCATGGCATTCATCAGGAAGATACCACCAGCAGCCCTGTGTACTTCTTATCTTGATTTACAATGTAAACTAGTTTCCAAACATGCACAATCTCTGCATAGGTAAAAGTCATCTGAATAATTTCACATTAAAGATATCTGTAACTACTGAAGAGGTTGCTGCTAGCACAGAACTTTATATTTCAATGTGGATCTACCAATTCAGAGGTTCTAGCTGCTGTGTGGAAGTTTTCTAGTTCATTAGTCAAATGTGTTTTATAGTTTTACATAATTACACACATTATTTACATCTAATTTCTATACCAGAATGCAAAAATCAAAGCTAAAATTGAAACAGCTGGCAACAACTATTCATTAGACACTCCATTTCTATTACTGAACCAAAGGTTGCTAAGTCGTTCAGTGCTTTGAAGGTAAAGAACGTGTGTAACATTTCCTAGTATGTACAAGCACCAAAATGAAGCATTCACCCAAGCAAGCCCTTCAATATAATGTATGCACAGGCACGAGAATGAAAGATTTCCCAAAAACAACCATTCAGTAACATTTCCTGGTATGTACAAGCACCAACAGGAAAAATTCAGAAATAAACACTTTACACGCAGGTGGGAAATTGCATCAGATTATCTGTTGAGTAGCCATTCATTATATTCGGGGTACAGGTGTAATATAAGACAGAGTCATTACCATCTGTTAAGACAAAGACCATAGTAATTCAGTCAAAGTAGTACAGCACTTATATCTTAGTGAGCATTGGATGTACCATGGAACACAGTGAAGACAGTCAAACAATGGAGAAAATGTGGCACAACAGTGATGTTGCAAAGAACTGGACGTCCCACCAAAATTGAAGAAAAGATAACACGTTCATTGGTCAGGGAGGCTGCCTGTAAGGCACAAACTTTGGAGAGGAATTAAGGTCCGAGACATTCTCCAGTATTGTTTTATGTAGATCAGTTTCTACTAGAGTAAAATATTTCAGGAGCAAGCGTATGTACCCAGCACTGATCTCAGTGTTGTAATTCTGCCATTACTTCAACATGTCTGGCAAAGAATTACCATATGTAGGCTACCACCGAATGGACCTACTCACACAGGAGAAGGGAATAGTCTTACACGCCCAACAGTCCACACGGAATCTTGCACTGTGGGTGATAAGGCGCTGATTCCCTTCAGACACCTATACACAGAGGATGTGCTTCGGGTTTTGCAGGAGGCCAGGAAACCAGGAAATCTTACCTGTGTAATTGGAAGAGATTTTCTATATGGTGTCAGAAAAACAACTTACAACCACTGATGGCAGAGCCTGCAGTGTTTTTTTTTTTCCTACCTATGTGACTCAGTGAAGTCAGGACTTTCCTACTCCTCCAATAAAACCTATTTGTCTGCCATCTCAGCTTGCCTGCCCGTGGTACCACTTTTGGCTTCAAGGTTAGAAGTCAAACCCTTTTTGAAAGGGGCACTGCATCTCAGATCCCAAGGAAGCCCATTCCGCCTCCTTGGGATCTAAATTTTGTCCTGGAAAAACTGCCTCTCCCGCCCTTTGAACCAGCCAAAGATTGCTCCCTCCAACACTGCACTTGGAAAACAATACTCTTGATGGCTATCACTTCAGCCCGAAGGGTTTCGGAACTGCAGGCCCTTACGGCCTTTCACTGTCTTCCACAAAGACAGGGTATGCTTGTGTACTAACCCAACCTTCATGCCTAAAGTGGTCAATGAGCTGTCCTTGAACCAGGCTATTAGTCTGCCAACCTTTTTTCCCTCTCTACCAAATCTGGCAGAGAGGATACTTTACTTCATAGATGTACACAGACAACTCTGATACTGTTTGGCCAAGACCAAACCCATCCACAGTCTGATAGGCTCTTCATCTGTTATCACCCTTGCAAAGTTATTTACCAAAATATGAAAAAAAAATCATAGTTTCCATAACCTAAGTCCAAAACAAACTTTGATATCTGCACGTGTCTAACATACATGCACAATTCTTTTACCATGTTGGAACCAGCAATACTGTCTTCAAAATGAGGTATTACTTGTCACACTGATGTGCTACCTTGCAAAGTTATTTACCAAAATATGAAAAAAAAATCATAATTTCCATAACCTAAGTCCGAAACAAACTTTGATATCTGCACGTGTCCAACATACAGACACAATTCTTTTACCATGTTGGAACCAGCAATACTGTCTTCAAAATGAGGTATTTCCTGGCACACTGACATGCTCCCTTGAAAATTATTTACCAAAATATGAAAAAATCATAATTTCCATAACCTAAGTCCAAAACAAACTTTGATATCTGCACATGTCCAACATACAGGCACAATTCTTTTACCATGTTGGAACCAGCAATACTGTCTTCAAAATGAGGTATTACTTGGCACAATGCCATGCTCCCTTGCAAATTACCAAAATATGAAAAAAATCATAATTTCCATAACCTAAGTCCTAACAAAACTGATATATGTACATGTGTACAGCATTCAGAAGCAGTTTTACCATGTAGACACATATGATTGTAAATATACACATTCTTGGTGTAACCAACATACTGCTGAATGGTTACATGTAAAGAGAAAAAGTAAGTTAACAACTGCCACTCCACTAATGAACCCAGGACAGGCAAGGCCATCTCATCTGTCCGATAGCTGTGCTGGCTACCCACTCAGACAGCCGATAATATTGCAGTCTCACAACCTCCTTCAGTGTCAGCAGTCTGCCTTACCTATGCCTTTTCTCTTTGCATGTGTCCATTCAACAGTATACCTAAGGGATCAATTTCTGTATTAGTAAGCCCTTCTGTCATCTAAACTCTACACATGCCTGATAAAAGCAGACTAAAAAAAGAAGTATTGCAGGATGGTCACTGACATATTAGATTGTGTGTGGTAAATTATTCACCATCTTTTCTCCAAAAGTCATCAGTTTTAAAAAGGATTGACAATGCTAGAACTAACATTTGAGTAAAAAATTAGGCACAGTTGAGAAGTATGGTAGACAATGATCGAACGGCAATAGAACTGCAAAGGAAGAAGGTGAGACTGTTGCAAAACTACATTCACCGACACCAGACAACAGCACAAGTACAACATATTTCCTAAAGACCATCCCAGTCATTATCATAGCAGTCACAGAGTATAATGCCATAAATCCTTACAAAAAACAAATGAATGCTCGTGCCTGTTAGTGGCAGTTCATCAACCAGTTTCCAACTTTCAAGCATGTCCGCAGTCATCCTAAAACAAAATAATCACTGGTAAACAAACTACTTAAAAATCTTGATGTGAAAGCAGAATAGACCATAATAAAACTAGTACTGGACGGAACTAAATCACCATGTTGCTGCAGTTACAAGACGAAAAATGGTGCTGGTGCAGTAAAAATAAAAAAATGCTAAGGTACTGTGTACCTCTTTGAGTCAGTGCTGAGGAACAACCAATATTACAATAGGTCATGGTTGTCACAGTAAGGTGTTCTTCTAAGAAACTATTAACCTTACCTAATCTATAAATATCAGTCTAAATTTTGTTTACCTTGAGACGAGTCCTACCTTAAATAGATTTTGCGATCTGCCCTCAAATGCCCCTAATCAGTAGTTGACAGAGAAACATGCAAAACACAACCTGCACATTTCCACGTTCTGCAGCAACAATGTAAAAAAAAAGTGCATAACCTAGCTGTAAAAAAAAAAAAAAATCGTGAATTGAAGGGGGACACTTGGAAATTTGTTGTACCCCATTATTTTGCCCTCAAAACTGGTAAATACCAAGGAATTTGGTACGGCTGAGAGGTATGTCACCAACAAAGGGCTGGTAGAAGTATCCAAAAGAAGACACCTCAGGAGATTATCTTTACTCCATTACTATTGCAAAAATTTGGAACTCCCTCCCATTTGAAATCTGGATACAGACAAACAAACTTAGCTTCAAAATCAGCTAAAATCCTAACTCACCAATGCTTGGTTATGTACATGCTCTGACCCTGGCTAACTCCTCCAAGCATCACTCTTTTTCATGTCTCCTCTCTATCTAGAACTATAACTATGTTTGCTGTAGTGTTCTCCTATATTGTCAAACACATACAATGCCTTTATACCCTGTTATTGCACTGTGAATCATGTTACTCCTCCACACATTGTGGTTATTTACAGTAATGTCCTGTATTTTCTGAACTTTTAATACTCTTGTAAGGATCTATGACAATTTTGTTCTAAAATAATTTTGTATATATTTTTTTCTAAACTGTTGCATGTTTTTGCATTGATAAATTGTATGGAGCTTTTCTCTCCGGACCTCCGCTGAAAATCAGCAACCGTACCCAGTCAGATTTTCCCAGTAAACAAATGTAAAATAAAATAAAATAAACAAATATTATCTTGTACTTTGAAAGTTAGATTAGAAAGATAAAAAGCAAACAACTGTACAAGTTCACTGGAGAATTTGCAGCCTTCTAGCATTGCTAGTAAAGTAAGATCCATTGTTTCAAAAGCTCTTTTGACATCTAAGAATATTACCCTGGTTAACAAACCTTTCTCAATCAAAATCTGGTTTATTTGGAGGTATACTGCTATGGTAGTGCTGTATTGTGGGTGGAATCCATGCTGCTTATCCCGGAGTATATTGTATTTGTTAACAGGTCGTAAGATTTGTTCCATAAATAATTTTCAAGTATTTTGGTTAATGGACATATATTGGCTATTGGCCTTAACTAGTTGCAGAAGACTGGGATGAGGTTTTGGCAAGTGGAATGAAGAGTGTGACCATCTCTTTTGTTTCACAAGGTACTATTGTTAGATTTATTTCACTTGTGCTCACTAGTACAGAGTCAATTAATGAACTGCTCCAGTCCTGTCCAGATCAAACCTGCCTGCCTTACAAATGTAACTTGGAACTACCAACAATAAGAACTTTATAGCATTACGGATACGGCAATAAACATTGCAACAGAAAGAAAATAACTTGCCTTTGTAAACTGAAATGTACCTTACTGAACCAATAATAGAACCAGCAAACTTACTTTCTATACATGGCAGCTCTCTTCAAAATGTAGTTTAAGCAACCAGTAATCTCTTGTGCAGGACAGGGTGGACTGGGACAGTAAGAGCACAGAGGCGATCGAGACCGGAAGAACAATGTGATGCGTAATTTCAGTAATTGAAAGTTTTATTTTGCATTATTATTAATTTAAACAGATTAGTTCCAAATACACACTCTCCTGCCTTGCAAAAGGGATCTCACACACACCTGCCTCGCAAAATGATTCAAACCATTCTTCCTCACTACATCAATAAGCAGCAAACTTACAGTACAGCCATAATAAGACAAACTTGCCTTCACAACCTTCCAATGATGTACTTTTCTCTGTTCAAACAAATATTTTATTTATGACATATTGGTATGCAAATGCAATTAGTAAATGAAAGCACAGCTGGACGTAATGAAGCAGCACACACAGTACAAATTAAATTATTATTATTGTTAAATAAAAGCTTCAACTTCAAGCAAACCCCTGCTTCTAAGCACACTAGAACACAGATTTGTTAGCACGACTCCTGCCATTAAAGTAAAAAGACAGTTTACATTCCTGAAATGCAGTTTTTCCTGCTTGAAGCTGTTTTTTACCTGGAGGAGCTGAGCCGTGCGTACCTGCAGCCGTTAAATTAAAAGCAAAGCGGGAAAACAAACCAGCTGTTACCGTTAAATAAGGAAAGCTGAACCAAGCCAAGGAACAAAGCTACACCATTTTCCTGCTTATGCCCTGCAAATATTGTCTCCTGCACTTGTTCTCTCACCTCGTACCCCATCTTACTTATGGCTATGTCTTTTTTTTTCGTAACTTTTAGTTGCAGGCTGGTGAACTCTGCTTCTAGCTCTGCCTAGACACAGACGCATTGTTACACGGTCCAAAAGACATTTCATAAGTCTGAGTAATTTTAAAGATGAAGCAGCGCATGTTCTTATTTTTATATGGTGTTTCTATGAAAAAAATGAGGTCAGGGAGGGCATGAGTTTGAACGCTTACAATGCTTTGAAACTCAGGAATACTGGGAGTGTATTTAGAGGTGGTAATGAGGCATGTAATTTAGGTAACGAATGACTACTAGCTATTTCTTTTACTCAAATTACAGATTTCTCTATAAAAGGATATCCACATACACAAATATGAAAACATCACAGCTTAGCTCTCTTTCTTTTGCATTTATTATTCAGTGCCACTATCTCTAGTCACAGCACACAAATGCTTAACCTACAAGTAAACTAAACCGCTGTTTTACAGCATTCTTTGGAAAACTAGGCGGAATCACATCAATTGCTCTTTATGCTCACAAGGCATTTCAGTAACAGGTCTATATCAAGTAGCTTACCTGAAGACAAAAAAAAAAGCAGTTCTTGGGACAAGCAGAACAGCAACGGGAAGCTCCTAGTAACAACCGCAAAACCGGTATGGGTCTCTAACGATCTCCGTGCAATCCGTGAATGCCCCAATAAAATAGAGGGATTCAGTAGCAGGTAAAATATCTGAAAAAGAAAAAAAATACCTGCTGCTGGACCCTCTATTTATTGGGGAAAACAAAAGAAAATTATGCTGGGGGTGGCGGTGTTAAGCAAGTGGTGGCATGGATTGCAAGAATCCGATTGGCTGCCACCACTTGCTTTATTAACAACTTTTGACGAAGATTGTTTAATGCAACCTTAATGTAAAAACATGCTGAATCGTAACTATATAAGGTAAATTGCAAGCTGAGTTGCGATTTCAGCATGTTTTACATTAAGCTGAACTACAAATCTCCACTACAGTTTCTCACGATGCTGGAAGGCACTTGGGGGTAACAGCTTGCAATTCATATCTTCTCATGGCGCACTCGTGTAAACACAGATGCGCCATGAGAAGATACTCGGGGTTAATGAGTTAAACCATGAACTATTCGTCGGTACATTTTCACTTCTAAGTATTTTGGTACTCGGTTCAGTTATCCAGATATGTCTTTGGTAAGCCACCTGACTACCGACCTTCCGAAAAAACGCAAAGATAAAGACAGAGCCAGGCCGCCTAGGTCCAAAGTTGCAGACGATGCTTCTCCTAAGCTAGTCCCCAGTTCGCCAGTACTCAGTGAGGCACTTTCGCAGCCCCTGATACCCACTACTTCAGATTTGTAGGCCTCTACTGTAGAGACCCATTCGGAGTCCGGTATGCCGCGAGATGCTTCAACTGTGGAACCTGCGGATGTCTCGACCTTTGATGGGTATGGACTCACTGTGCAGGCACCGGCTTCTGAGGGTGTATTCAGGCCTACTGACTTGCATATTAAACCGACACCATGTTTTTCTTCTAGGCATAAAACTCGAACCATGCCTAGGAAACTGACACCCAGACTGCATGGTCAGGCCTCTATGCCTAAAAAACAAATGATAAGAATGGCTGAAGACCTTATTACTTTAATCAGGGGAAGCCAACCTTCCCCCTCTAAGAGACCTAGGACTGAATTTGCTTATGATACTTCTGACCAGGATTCTGAAATTTCTGTCTCCGCTGATGATAAGGATTTACCCTTATCTACCTATGAGGATTCTGATACATAGGGCTCTATTCCCTCTGCTTCTCCCCCAGAGGATTTTTCTTTTGGTGAAACCTTGCATACTCCTAGGGAACATTTTCACTGGGAAAGCCAGGATTACTCTGATTCTAAAAAAAGGCTTAGAGATTTCTAACTCCTGCCCCAACATAGGCCTTTAGCTATCCCTCCTGTGCTGGACATTGTTGACAATGCCTTTTCAGAATCTAGCTTGGCCCCTGACTCTTTACCTCCTTCTCCCAGAAAACCTGATAGATATTACAGGGTTCCTGATTCTCATAAGTTCCTTTTTAAAAATCTTACTGCGGATCCTGAGATCACAGGGACCCAAGGGCATTAAGGCTACTACTGCCAAAAATCATGCCCCCTCTGATAGAGATTCCAGGGCCCTGGATAGATGGGGTAAGAAGGTATACACCTCTGCAACCTTGGCCATCAGGGCCTTAAATTGCCAGTTTCATGTATCAGCAGCATATTATTGGATTGCTTAAGCAGAAAATGATGTTGATTCTTGATTGTGCTGAAAATAAGGATTTACAGGATTTAATGCATTCTGCTGAACAGGTTGGAAAACATACTTTGCAATGTGGTTTTGATTCACTGGAGGCATCTTGCAGGGCTGCTGTCACCGGGTCTGTACTTAGAAGGCATGCTTGGCTTAAGGAGCAATCTTTGCCATATCATGTTAAAACTAAATTGCTGGATGCTCCCTTAAATCAGGACCGCCTGTTTGGTGACAAAGCAGAAGAAGTTCTTAAGATGGATGAAAAAGCTAAATCTATGCAAACTGTTACAGATTTTTTACAAGTACAGATTTAGTAGGCATTGGCTCTCAAAAAATTGGTCCATTCCTGCCTCTTCCAGGCCTTCTCAATTCAAACCAGAAGCAGCAGAACACCCAGGCATCAGTCCCAGAGTACGCACAGGACTAAGCAATGGGGGGCTCCTACTTCCAAATCAGATTGTAGTAAGACTCTCCCCTATGGTAAGCTGTCTCAATGACTTTTAAAACTTCCAAGCACTTCTCAACTGACTGCTCCTTTAGGGGGAAAGATTGCTGTGCAAGCAAAAAACTGGGAACTCATTACCCAGGACAAATGGGTTTTAAACATAGTTTCCCAAGGATACAGATTTCACTTCCACACGTTACCAACCCCAAACTGTTGGCCAGATCTACCCCCAAATCAGTGGGCAGAGGCTCAAAAGCAAGTACTCTCTCTCTCAAGATTAAAGGCTATTCAGACTGTACCAGAAGAGGAAAATGGACAAGGTTTCTACTCAAGACTTTTCCTGGTACCCAGAAAAGACACCTCATGGCGTCCTATCCTGGACCTGTCTATCCTAAACACCTTTTTGGTGATTCCAAAATTCAAGATGCTAACTCTTCACCAGCTGCTTCCCATGATAGGCAAAGATGCCTGGTTGGCAACACTGGATTTAAAGGAAGCCTCCCTTCACATCCCAATCAGAGAATCTTTCAGAAAATACCTACGCTTCAAAGCAGGCTGCATGCACTATCAGTTCTCTGCACTGCCCTTTGGCTTATCTACTGTGTCCAGTGTATTCATAAAGTGCCTAGCTCCAGTCATTGCATTTTGCAGGCAAAGAAATATTCATATACCCATACCTGGACAATTGTCTAATTCAGGCAGAAAGCCAGGACATACTTCTGAATAATCTGGCATTTGTACAAAAGGTGTTAACTTGTCTGAGGTACACCATAAACGAAAATAAATCACATCTGGTACCCTGTCAACAAATTATATTCCTGGGAGCAAGCTTGAACACAACTTCCCAGATGGCTTTCCTTATGCCAGAGAAACAAATTCATTTGACAACTTTCTTCAAACTAGTGGCAATAAAAACCCTGCTATCTGCAAGGCAAATACTGCAAGCCTTGGGGTTCATGGCCTTGTGCATTCTACTAATTCCATATGCAAGACTGCATATGAGGAAACTACAATGGTATCTAAAAAGCCTATGGTGTCAGCATTCTCAGGATCTAGAAGCAATGATTCCTATCATATGTTGCCTATGGTAAGAATTCCTTTGGTGGGCAGAGGCCTGCCACCAAAACAAGGGGCTACCATTCACTCTACCCCCTGCTGCCCAAACCCTAACAACAGACACATCAGACTATGCATGGTGGCCTCACCTGGCAGGGAAGTGCATTCAGGGCAAACGGAACCCAAGTCAAATGCACCTGCATATCGATCAAAAAGAAATGTTAGCTGTACAGACTGCTCTGACAGCCTTCAAGGACCACATTCTTCCAGGACAACTAATGGTAAAGACGGACAACACCACTGTTATGTGGTACATAAACAAGCAGGGGGGTACCCATTCTTACGCCCCTCTGCAGACTAGCCATGGCTCTGTGGAACACAGCCTTGAGCTACCAAGTGCATCTACAGGCTCAATTCCTGCCAGGAAAACTAAATACACTGGCAGACGAACTAAGCAGAAATCTCATGGACCCACACGAGTGGAAACTGGAACCAAAGATTTTCAACATGTTGATCAACAAATGGGGGACCCCAGATATAGACCTGTTTGCCTCCCCCCAGAACTACCAATTGGACAAATTCTGCACAAGGACTCCCCACAAACAAGCTTGGAAAGTGGATGCTCTGTCCTTCAGCTGGAAAAATCTATCAGTTTATGCCTTTCCTCCTCTGCCTCTCCTCTCCAAAGTACTATTAAAGATCAAACAGGACAAACCAAAGATGATACTGATTGCACCAGACTGGCCACGCCAACACTGGTACCTCCTCTTGCTCACAGCTGGCCCCATGGCACCTACCTCAGATGCCTACCCTGCTGTCTCAGCAGGAGAACCAGATTCTGCACCCCCAGCTTCAAACCCTGAACCTGGCAGCTTGGCTAATTAACTAATCTCTCCTTTACCATCCCTCAGTAAATAAGTGTTGGATGTCATTTTGGAGGCAAGGAGGCCTAGTACTAGAAAATCTTATGCTGAAAAATGGAAAAGATTCTGTGCCTGGAACCAAACTCAAGGGATGGCCACAGCAGCGCCCAATTTACCTCAGATTCTTCAATACTTAACTGAGATGCTTCTCAGGGGCCTTTCCTTTTCCGCCATCAAAATTCACACCTCAGCCATTTCAGCTCATTACAACACAGAACCACCCCTCTTTTCTTACCCACTGCTCAAGCAATTCCTCAGAGGGGCCAAAAACTTAAGACCACCCAGGAGAGCCCCAGCTCCAGCCTGGGACCTTAATTTTGTAGTGGAATAACTCACTCTTCCTCCTTTTGAGACAGCTGCAACTGCAGAGTTAAAATTCCTTTCTTGGAAAACAGCTTTCCTTTTAGCAATCACTTCAGCAAGAAGGGTATCTGAATTACAGGCCCTTATGGCAGTGGAGCCTTTCATCATCTTTCATGGGGACAGGGTGTACCTCAGGACCAGTCCCTCTTTCATGTCCAAGGTGGTATCCAGTGTGGCTCTTAATCAGTCCATTCATTTGCCAACCTTCTTTTCTAATCCACAGAACAAGTGGAATGGATACTGCACTCCTTAGATGTGCACAGACAACTTAGATTTTATTTGGACAGGACTAAACCTCAAAGGAAATCTGAATAACTGCTGGTAGCATTTGCTGCCGGGGCAGAGGGGAAGGCTTTTTCAAAGCAAACCATTTCTGAATGTATAGGCCATTGCATTCATTTCTGCTATAAGAACCATGGAAAACCTATCTCACAGTGGATTAGACCCCATTCAACCAGGGCTGCATCTACCGCTACAGCCTTTCTCAGAGGTGTCCCTACCAGAGACATCCTCGAAGCTGCTACCTGGAGTTCTGTACATACTTTCACCAAGCATTACCATTTGCCAATTTTCTCTAAATCCAGAGCTGGCTTTGCCACTGCAGTCTTGCAGGGCCTTATAGCTGGTCCTAATGCTATCTAAATTCCTCCTCCCATCCGTAGCTTTGGGAATCTACCCAAATGTGATGACTGCAACAGTGAAACACGAAGAACGTAGTGCAGTTGTGTACATTTACCATAAATGTAGATGTTCCAGTGTATTCATTGTTGCAGTCCTGGTTACCCTCCCTCCAGCCCCCTGACTTCTTTTGGCTATACCTCTATTCTCCTCTACTATACTTAAAAGCATTTTGGTGTATTTGCTTTTTTGTTGGAGGTATAACCTTGTATATTTATATTTAATTGCTTCCCATTAAGGGGGGCCCCTGACATCTGGGGCAAGAAAAACTGATGTAATGGCGTCGGCTGCATGCTTTATACCCCTGACTATCTGACGTCATGGAAGATGAGACAGCAACCGACACAGGACCCAAGACTTTGATAATCAGGCCGACTTTGGGCTACTGCAAGCAGATAACCCAAATGTGATGACTGCAACAGTGAATACACTCGAACATCTACATTTATGGTAAGTGTACACAACTGTACTTTGTCTTGCCTGTGGAAAGCAAATACCTCATAAAGATTTTCATTCTTACTGCATCCCCTGTTTAGACCCAGACCACGACGTCCCTCGCTGTTGGTTTTGTGCCTTGTTTAACCCCCGAACTATTTGTCATCTGGCTATTTTTGCAGTCAATTACTTTCTTACTCAATCTCAGTACTCTGAAATGGCTTCATTAAGCCATCGGACTACTGATCTTCAGAAAAAAACATAAGGATAAAGACAGAGACAGACTGCATAGGTCTAAAACTTCCGACGATACTTCTGTTAAGCTACTCACCAGTCCGCTGGTACTCAGTGAGGTGCTTTCTCAGCCCCTGATACCCGCTACTTCAGATTTGCAGGCCTCTACTGAGACCCATTCGGAGTCCATTATGCTGCAAGATGCTTCTTCGACTATGAAACCTGCGGATGTCTCTACCTTGGATGGGTCCGGAGCTGCTGAGCAGGCACCGGCTTCTGAGGGTGTATTCAGGCCTACAGACATTCATATTAAACTGACGCCATCGTTTCTATCCAGAAGTTCCAAATCCCTCAGGCGAAAAACTCGCACTATGCCTAGCAAACCGATGACCAAACCGCAGGCTCAGGCCCATATGCCTCAAAAGCAAATGCTTAGAATGGCTGAAGACCTTATTACCTTAATTAGGGGAAGCCAGCCTTCCCCCTCTGAGAGACCTAGAACTGAATTTCTTTCTGATTCTTTTGATCAGGAATCTGATATTTCTGCTCCTTCTGATTACCAGGATTTTCCCTTATCTACTTATGAGGATTCTGATGCAGAGGATTCCATTCCCTCTGCTTCCCATCCAGAAGATTTTTCTTTCAGTGAAACCTTGCGTACTCTTAGGGAGCATTTCTGCTGGGAAAGCCAGGATTACTCTGAGTGCAAAAAGAGACTTAGGGAATTCTTACTCCTGCCTCCACACAGGCCTTTAGCTATCCTTCCTGTTCTGGACATTGTAGATGATGCTTTCTTGGAATCTAGCCTTACCCCAGACACTTTACCTCCAGCTCCCAGAAAACCTGACAGGTACTACAGAGTACCTGACTCTCACAAGTTACTCTTCAAGAATCCTTCTGCGGATCCAGAGACCATTTCCCAAGGACCAAAAGGCATTAAAGCTACTGCTGCCAAAAATCCTACCCCTACTGATAGAGATTCTAGAGCCTTAGACAGATGGGATAAGAATGTATACACTTCTGCTACTTTGGCCATTAGGGCTTTAAATTTCCAGTTTCATATGTTAAAGTATCAGCAGCATGTTATGGGACTACTTAAACAGGAAATGATGTTGATTCCTGACTGTGCTGAATTCAAAGAATTGCAAGATGTAATGCATTCTGCAGAACAAGTTGGTAAACATACCTTGCAATGTGGTTTTGATGTTTTAGAAGCATCTTGCAGGGCTGCTGTCACTGGGTCTGTACTTAGAAGGCATGCCTGGCTTAAGGAACAAAACTTGCCAGATCATGTTAAAGCTAAATTACTGGATGTTCCCTTAAACCAAGACCGCCTTTTTTGGCAACAGAGCAGAGAAAGTCCTCAAAAGGATGGAGGAAAAAGCTAAATCTATGCAAACTGTTAAAGATTTCCTACAAGTACAGCCTCTCAGATTCCGTAGGCATTGGCCTTCAAAGAACTGGTCCTTTCCAGTCCCTTCCAGGCCTTCTCAGTCCATACCCAGGAGCAGCAGACCACCTAGGCTACAGTCTCAGGCTCCCACTTCCAAAGCAGGGAGTAGTAAGCCACCCCCTATGGAAAAATGGCACAATGACTTAACCTTAACCCTTCCAAGCCTTGTTCAACTACCTGCTCCCTTAGGAGGAAAGCTCACCCTGCATGCAAAAAACTGGGAACTCGTTACCCAGGACAAATGGATTTTGAACATGGTTTCCCAAGGATACAGATTCCAGTTCCGCACACTGCCAACCCAAAATGGTTGGCCAGACCTACCCCCAAATCAATGGGCGGAGGCCCAACAGCAGGTTCTCTCTCTTCTCAGTATCAGGGCTATTCAACCTGTCCCAGCAGAGCAAAGGGGACAAGGTTTTTATTCAAGGCTTTTTCTGGTACCCAGAAAAGGCATCTCCTGGCATCCTGTCCTGGACCTCTCCATTCTCAGCACCTTTCTGGTAGTTCCAAAATTCAAAATGCTAACTCTTCAACAGCTTCTGCCTATGCTAGCCAGGGATGCCTGGCTGGCAACCCTAGACTTAAAGGAAGCGTACCTGCACATCCCAATAAGGAAATCTTGCAGGAAATACCTACGCTTCAAGGCAGGTTCCATGCACCATCAGTTCTCTGCACTTCCCTTTGGCTTATCTGCTGCGCCCATGGTATTCACAAAATGTCTAGCTCCAGCCATTGCATTTTGCAGGCAAAGAAATATTCAAATTTACCCATACTTGGACGTTTGTCTGATTCAGGCAGAAAGCCAGGACTTGCTATTACAATACCTGGCATTCGTAAAGAAACTTCTAACCTTACTGGGGTACACCATAAATGAAAAGAAATCTCACCTAGTACCCTGCCAACAGATTGTATTCCTGGGAGCAAGCTTGAACACAACTTCCCAGATTGCAGTCCTCACTCCAGAGAAACAAGTTTATTTGACAACCTACTTCAAACTATTGACCACAAAACCCCAGCTATCTGCAAGGAAAATACTGCAAGCCCTGGGGTTCATGGCCTTTTGCATTCTACTAATTCCATATGCAAGACTGCATATGAGGAAACTCCAGTGGTATCTAAAAAGCCTATGGTGTTAACATTATCAGGACCTGGAAACAATGATTTCTATCATTCTTTGTATGAAGACAGAGTTCCTTTGGTGGGCAGAGGCCTGCTACCACAACAGGGGACTCCCTTTCACTCTACCCCCTGCTGCCCAAACCCTAACAGCAGACTATGCATGGGGGGCTCACATAGCAGGGCAGTGCATTCAGGGCAAATGGAACCCGAGACAGATGCACCTGCATATCAATCAAAAAGAAATATTAGCTGTACAGAATGTTCTGACAGCCTTCAAAGAACGTATTCTTCCAGGACAACTATTGGTAAAGACAGACAACACCACAGTTCTGTGGTACATAAACAAGCAGGGGGGAACCCACCTCGTACCCTCTTTGCAGACTAGCCATGGCTTTGTGGAACACAGCCTTGAGCTACCAAGTACACCTACAAGCTCAATTCCTGACAGGCAAACTAAATTCACTGCAGACGACTTAAGCAGAAATCTCATGGACCTACACGAATGGAAACTAGAACCCAATATATTCAACCTCTTGAGGAACAAATGGGGGACTCCAGAGGTTGACCTGTTTGCCTCCCCTCAGAACTACCAATTGAACAAATTCTGCACAAGAACTCCCCACAGTCAAGCTTGGAAAGTGGATACCCTGTCCTTTACCTGGGGAAGCCTCTCGGTTTATGCCTTCCCCCCTCTGCCTCTCCTCTCGAAGGTTCTACTTAAGATCAAACAGGACAAGCCAAGGACAATACTGATTGCACCAGACTGGCCACGCCAGCACTGGTAGCCCCTCTTGTGCAGTATGACACGGCTGCAACCATGGCACCTGCCTCAGACCCCTTCCCTGCTGTCCCAGCAGGTGGGCCAGATTCTGTACCCTCAGCTTCAAACCCTGAATCTTGCAGCCTGGCTAATTCCTTGAGCTCTCCTCTGGCATCCCTCAGTAAGCAGGTGCTGGATGTCATTCTGGAGGCAAGGAGGCCTAGTACTAGAAAATCCTATGCTGAAAAGTGGAAAAGATACTGTTCCTGGAGCCAGGCTCTGTGGACGGGCACAACGGTGCCCAGCTTACCTCATATTCTACAGTACTTAACAGAAATGCTCCACAAGGGCCTATCCTTCTTGTCAGTTAAAATTCATGCCTCTGCCATTTCAGCACATTATAATAATGAGCCCACCCCTCTTCTCTCACCCCTTGCTGAAACAATTCCTTAGAGGGGCCAAAAATTTAAGACCCCCCCCCCTTGAGAGCTCCCACTCCAGCCTGGGACCTTAACTTTGTATTGGAAAAGCTCACTCTTCCCACCTTTGAGCCAGCTGCAACAGCAGAGTTGAAATTCCTTTCTTGGAAAACAACCTTCCTTCTAGCCATCACTTCAGCAAGAAGAGTGTCTGAATTACAGGCCCTCATGGCAGTGGAACCTTTCATTATCTTCTACACAGTCAGGGTTTCCCTCAGGACTAATCCTTCCTTTATGCCCAAGGTGGTGTCTAGTGTGGCCCTCAATCAGTCCATTCATTTGCCTACTTTTTTCCCCAATCCCCAAAACAAAGGGGAATGAATACTGCACTCTCTGGACATGTACAAACAACTTAGATTTTATTTGGACAGGACTAAGCCTCTCAGAAAATCTGAACAGCTGCTAGTTGGCTTTGCTGCAGGGGCAGAGGGGAAGGCCATTTCCAAGTAAACCATTTCCAAATGGATAGCCCATTGCATTAATTTCTGCTACAGGCACCATGGAAAACCTACCCCACAGGGGATACGATGACATTCCACCAGGGCTGCATCTACCTCTGCGGCTTTTCTCAGAGGAGTCCCTACCAGGGACATCCTAGAAGCTGCTACCTGGAGCTATGTACATACCTTCACCAAGCATTACCACATGCTTATTTTTTCTAAATCCAGAGCTGGATTTGCCACTGCAGTCTTGCAGGGCTTAATAGCTGGCCCTAATGCTCTTTAACTTCTTCCTCCCTTCCTTAGCTGTGGGAATCAACCCAAATGTGATGACTGCAAAAGTGAAACATGAAGCACATAGTGCAGTTGTGTACACTTACCATAAATGTAGATGTTTAAGTGTATTCACTGTTGCAGTCCTGGTTACCCTCCCTCCAGCCCCCGGACTTCTCCTGACTCTACCTTTCCTTCTTGTTTGGTATATTTATTTTTTCTGGTGTATTTGCTTTTAGATGGGGGTGTACCATACCATATAATTGCTTCCTATTATGGGAGCACCTGAAAAACTGATGTAATGGTGTTGGCTGCATGTTTTATACCCCTGACAACCTGACATCATGGAAGAAGAGACAGCAGAAATCCGAAGACACTGGTATTCAGGCCGGCTGAGTACTACCTGCAGGCAGATAACCCAAATGTGATGACTGCAACAGCGAATACACTTGAACATCTACATTTATGGTAAGTGCACACAACTGTATTTTCTAAGGACCTGAACCTTCTCTGTGATATAAAGTGGCACAGGTATGTGTCTTCGAGATTACCCCTTCTCTGTTACAGGCTTCCTAGCCATGTGAAGAAAAGCTCATCTTTAACCATATTCATATGTAACTTGGAGCAATGGATGGGAAATCACAAACTCACCTCTGGTTTGGCACCTGTATCCCTATGGAGAGGGGCAGCCTGTGAACACAACGTATGCAAGCCTATGCCATGACTCGTAAAATTCCTTGGGGGATCGGCAACTGAGCAAAATTTGGTAAATTTGGAATAAACATGGCTAGGCTTAAAATGGCTCTTGGGCCAACAGACTAGTAATCACCTGTAACCTAGAGATAGCCTGACTGGTTGAAATACCCTCTGTGGTTACATGTGATCATAGACAGTGTACCTAATATTTAGGAAAAAATTAATATAATATATGCAACTGCTTCTGGGATGTGGAATAGCAACAACCACATTGCTCTTATCTTTTTTACTTTCTATTTTCTGTCTTTATTCACTCCCAAATTATTTTTGGTATATGATCAGTAAATTGCAGTTATATTTTGTGACTATAAAATGCAGTGATGTGTATGTTTATAAATTTACAATTTTCTTGAATAATTTGTGCAACAATTAGTATATAAAATGTCAACGACTTGTGCAACATTAGCTTGCAAATGTCAAATGTCGACTATCTGTGCCTGGGTCTAAGTAGTCCACCTATCCAAACAACAAAGTCTAGGTAAAGCAAGCAGGCTAGCTGTGATGTCCCCACACTGGGCCAGTAATCATAGGTTCATAGGTAGGTACTAGGCTATCGGCCCAAGGGCCTACATAAGCTTAGCCAGCAAGGTGCCATAACTTACGCCACCCAAGAAAGTTATTTTCCTGTGCCACTGTCCACTCATCAAGATTTTTCTTGAAGAGTGCTAATGAAGAACTTTGCTTGACATAGATGGGTTGCTTGTTCCAGAGTATAGGAAGTCTCTGGGACAGGAATCTATCCCTCCAGCGTGTCCTGTTTATTGTGGTAACAAGGTTTAGGTCCCTAGAACGTGTAGCTCGGAGGGATTGGGATTTCTTTAGGTGTAGCATGTCCAACAGCTCTGGGTTTGACATAGCTTTATATGTTAGGCAGAGATCACTTCGGAGTAGGTGATATGCTGTGGAGTAAAGCGGGAGTTTTTTGAGGCGGTTAGTGTAGGGCATTTGTTTGAGGCCAGTAATCCTCTTTGTGAGGTACTTCTGTGGCCTTTCCAGCTGCTGTAGATGTCTTGTGAGGTACATTCCAAAAGGGATGTTGTACTCTATAATGGGTCTAATGAGTGACGAGTAGAGGGGAACAATGACCTCTTTTTTCCTGGATGAGAACCCTTTTATGATAAGGTGTGCCACGTAGAAGGACTTCCTGACTACTGTGGCAATGTGACTATTAAAGGAGAGACTACTGTCCACCTGGGTCCCAAGGTCTCTTACCATGCATTCGGTGTTAAGTAGATTGCTGCCTATGTGGTAATTCATGGGTACAAAATTTTTACCAAAGGGGATGACACTGCACTTTTTGGCATTGAGCTTGAGGCCATGGCTCTGACACCAGGCATCTGTCTCAGTGAGGCCCTTCTGTAGGCTGTCCACATCATTTGGGGATTTGACTATGGCTCCTAGTTTGCAGTCATCTGTGAAATTCGTTAGCCAGAGGCCTTGTGTGTTAGCCTGTACTTCAGAGAAGTAGATACCAAACAGGAGAGGTCCCAGGACAGAACCCTGTGGTACTCCACTTGTCACTGCTTTGAGGTCAGATTTGGAGTCTGCAACTTTTACAGTGTGGGTTCTGTCAGTGAGCCAGTTGGCAACCCATCTTATGACGTAGGGCTTTATACCTAGTTTAGTGAGTTTAGCTAAAATTCTAGAATGGGGGATGGTGTTGAAAGCCTTGGCGAGGTCAAGATAGGCTGTGTGAACCACCTTACCCTTATCCACAGCTTTGGTGACTGCCTCAAAGAAGTCGATCAGTTTCAGGAGGCATGATCTGCCTTTCACAAACCCGAACTGGGTGGGATCCAGAGTTTGGAGGTTACCAATGTCTTTGTTTATGAGTTCCATGATGATACGTTCCATGGCCTTGCAGACCAGGCTCATCAGGCTAATAGGTTGATAGTTCCCGGGATCAGTGGTGGCTCCCTCTTTGTGGAGTGGGATAACTGTTGATGTGCGCCATTCAGTGGGCACAAAGCCTGATGTGAGGCTATTACTGAACATGGTGCTTAAGTAGGGAGCCAGTTCGTTCTGAAGTTCATGTAAAACACAGCCTGGGATGTTGTCCGGTCCCATGGATGCTGTGTTTTTGGCATTAGAGAGTGCAGCTTTTACCTGTGTAGTTGTGATTACAGGGACTCTGCATTCTTCCTGTATAGATATGGGCCCTTTAGGGGGTGAGAGGGGGGTAAAGTTAGCACTGAACCTTTCTGCCAGGATGTTGGCAATATCAGTTGGTTCTGTAATTTTCGTGCCTTTGTGCTGTAACTCAGAGCAGATCTGGGTGTTGCCATCTAGATTCTTGACATAGCTATAGAATGCTTTGTGGTTGTCATTGGATTTAGTGGTGATTTTGTTTTCGTAGCTAGCTTTGGAGGATCTTATAAGGGATCTCAATTTCTTACTGAGGCTGACCAGGGAGCACCTCCACTCATGGGATTTTACTCTCTTGCAACAGTTTTTTTCCTTCTGTTGTACAGTTTGTTTATGGCAGGGGACCACCACATTGGCTTCCTTTTTTGGAGGATAGCGTCTTGGTTATGTTTGGGATAGCACAATCCATGCACTCGTGTAGGTGCTTATAGAGTGCATTTGTGTAGGATTCAGCAGTTGTAACTGTATTGTCCATCTGCATGGGTGTCATGAAGCCTTAATCCTCACCACTGACACTGGAGAGGGACGTGCACTTGGAATACAAATGATTACACTCAGTATTTTCAGATGCAGTCCTCTCTGCATTAAGCACAATTTCCCAAAAGAGTACACAGAGCATACACTCATTCTGGGGTCTGGGTGTCTCTTATCTGCCTTTCCCCAAGTCCCCAGTACTGCTTCCCTCTGGCACTGTGAAACCAATGCTTCATGTCCCTGTCCCAAGTAGCTGACACACACGTTCTTTGACATTTAATTTTCATACACCCACACACCTGGGAAGACTGGCAGAGATAACCTGCTCTACCAACTTTGCTCAGACTATAAGGTAGATTCACTGTCACCAATCAGTTACTATAAGGGTCTTAAAAGCATATCCAGTTATGCTGAGTGAAGTTAATATCACTACAAATGGTAATGTTGACCAAACAGCAAGGCTTTCTGGAGTGGCTAGTGTTATCACCAAATAAATATGTGCAAATACTGTCAAAGATTAAATATTTTCTAAAAAGGACCATGCACAATGAGCAATTTAAATATATTTAATAATAAAAGAACAAAAAATAAATATATATTTACAGTAAACCACAGAGTCCAACTCATAATAAATATTGAAAATAACATTGATAGACAGACTCATACAAATAAAGAAAAGCATTTTCTAAACTAAGCTTCACTATATTCCTGACTAAATGTAGGAGAATTATTATTCCCTAATAACTTACTTGATAGAGCAAGGCACAATGAAATACGTGAGCAGTCTTTCCAGTCTGGTTCCCCAAGACAGAATACTCAATACTCGGAGATTACTGTCTGTAAAATATAATATCCAAGATGCCTTGCAGAATAACCTCATCTGGTCACCTGACAGTATCCCCCTTTGAAGCTGAGACAAGAATTTAGCATAGACAGCTACAATGCGCATCTAAATGTTTATGGCAGTGCCTGGGGCTTCCCGTCATTTTACTGAGCTAATGAACAAAGGCTTCTTCCAGACCCACCGTCCCTGGTCCTATTTAGCACTGTGGGGTACTGTTTAATGGTTTAACTGCTCATTTACATTTCCCTTATTTTTCTTAAAGTATGCTAGCCGGTTAACCTCTGCTGTCCCAATATCCTCTATTAAAACATACGCGTTTAATTCAGTTGCAGTAATACATATACATTTCTTTTCATTCCAGCAGGGTGCATTGTTGATAAATTTTAACACAAGCAAACCTCGCAAATGCATTTTCAGCACAAGCATCTGTACAAATCAGTTTGATATACAAATGACATATACAGTAGAACCTCTGTAAGTTGACCACCCAAGGGACTGTAACAAACTGGTCAGCATATGGAGGTGGTCAACATTAGGAACTAAGCCTACTGTACTGATATGTACATGTACTTTACTTTCTCATACAGCTTTTATTAGAGAATGTCATACGAAATCGTACATAATCAAAACACAATAAAATCATATGGTATCATACAAAATCAATACATTTACTGTTTTCCTATGGTTTAATCATTCTTTCTGAAAAAAGAGTCAGTCTTGGTCTGTTTCTTCTTATTACAAAGGTAAGTGGAGAAAGCACTCTCAACGCTGGCTACACCACTCAGCATACCTGGGCATTTTTCCACAGCAAATGACTTCAGCTGCATTATCAGATGCCTGACATCCTCTTCTTTTTGGAGTCTCTGCAATTTCTGTATCATTCTCACTTACTTCTTCCACTTCATCAGCTGCTTCATTCACTTTTATGCTGGTCTGTACTTCGTTCAGTATCACTTTGAAAGTTGTTTCTGGGTCAGGTTCATTACAGGTTGCCACCTCATCATCAGTTGCAACAAAACCTTCAAAATCTACTCCTTCGAATTCTGCCATGGGAGATGGACTATCTGATGGGGTCAAAACATTGTGCACTTGGGTTGTGACAAATCCAACTTTCTTGAAACACTTCTGTATCATTTCTGGCTGAACTTTATTCCAAGCAGAACTGATCCAGAGGGCAGCATCCAGAGCATTAACTGATGCAGTGGATGACGTTGCTTCCACAGCCGGACCATAGGTTTGTGTTTTAGTAATGACCCACTGCAGGAGCTGGGCTCAGTAGTGCATTTTAAGTGTTGTGATGATGCTTTGATCAAGAGGTTGGATTTTTGAGGTTGTTTGGAGGCAGAAATTTCAGTGTCACATTTATGAGATGATTCACTTGCGGGTGGCCAGGACAGTTGTTTACAGTCGGTAGAATAGACCATTTCTTCTTCTTCTTCTTCAATTCTCGATCAGTGCCCCTTACCTCTGATCAAATAGGGCACCAGTCATCCATGTGCATTTATTTGATCTCCAGGTGACAGGGAAGTCTTTGGGCTTCATGTTCTTGAATGCCTGTGGTTTTACCAATTTGCCAATCACCAAGGGCTTTAGTTTCTCTCTGGGTGAGCTAGTGCAAAATATAACTGTGAAACATTCTTTGCAAAGTTTTCCGCTCTTACCTTTGTCACAGTATATGATGAGGCTCCTGTCAGGCATCGCCTTGAAAAAGAGTCCGCACTTGTCAGAGTTAAAGATGTCATCTTTGAAGCGTCTGGCGAAGTCCGGGAACTTTTTGATGAGCTCTTCCACAACTTCTACTGGAACTTCATTAGCTTCATCACACAAGACTTTCTGGGAGATCTTGTGTCTCAGTTTAAATTTCTCAAGTCAACCACTTGATGCTTGGAAATCTGCCACCCCGAATTCCTGTGGCAATTTTTTAGCAACGTCTTGGATCACTGGCCGGAGATTTGGGGGTTAAGTGCCCTCATTTGTTTGAACCAGCTTAATGTGGCTTTATTGACTTCATCAAGGAAGATTTCCTCCTTTTCCACTGTAGGTCTCACTTTCCTTAGCATATCTCTCCAAGTACTCATGTTTACGTTTTTGGATGTTGCTAACTGTGGTCTTGTTAACACCAAAATGTTCTGCTGTCTTTCTTTGGCTGCTGCTTTCCAGAAAATGTAGATGATCAACCTTTTCCTTCAGCTGAGTTCTTTCTTTTGGGCCAATATGTCTTGATTAACTATAAAAGTTTTCAATAATTGTAGGATATACCTACAATTTCCGACCATTCCTTCACAGTGAAAAAAATCTTAAATACATGATAAACAATAGAACATTAAGCCTAATCCAACACATCAAATAAAAAGCACCAGTGGAGGAAATAAAGCCCAGTCCTTTCTTTTAACTCCGATTTAATGTCATAAAGCACGACAAGTCAATCCATAAAAGCAAAAGACCATCACAAAAACGAACTTCAAGGCACATTAACGCTATGTCTCCACACTTGCGTTTTCGTTTGTTACACTTCCTCAGATGTGAATGAATACTCAATTAACAATACAACTCACTTTATATACATATATTAATTGAACAATTTGTTTCACTTAGAAAAACTTCTTACACAAACCATTACTATCTTTTACTAAAACAACCTAACCATTCATCCATTTTTCTCCTAAAAAGACTTCTATTTTAATAGCTTTAATAACTTTAATAAAATAAGTAGAATTGAATATACTCATCAACTTATATTACCATTGGGTCCTATATTATTTGATTTAAAATACCAAAAATAAAAAACACTTTTTAAAATCATTAAGTAATGCATTTGTTGTATCACATTATAGCACCCTCTAGTGTTAAAAAGAAATATTTTATTCTAAAAAATGCACATTTAAACTTATAATTGTTTGGAGTTATTATAATATCGAAAACCTCCTTCTTAGATGTAAAAAATACTAAGAACTACAAATATTCACAAGAATGCCTTATTACATTATGAACAATGCCACCAAATAAATATAGGGCTTTACTTTTTCATTCATAATTTAGCTGCCCTCATTTTTAACACTGGAGCCAAAGACACTGTATTATTCAAACCAGGCGGGTTATATGACTCTAACTGGAGTTGCCATAACAACTCCTTATACTCTATAGTGTCCTCCCAAGGCCCCCCCCTCACATCTTTATTTACAACTTCTAACACAAAAAAGTAAAAAGCTGCCTCCACACATTTAGTTTTATGTTTGTAAAGGGCATTCTTGATGCAATTGGTTTTTATGTCATAATTATGCTCATAAATTCGATAATAATAAAACATGAAAAAAAGAACTTGTACTAAAGAAAAAAATAATACAACTAAGGGGCAAAGCCCACACTTTCTACCCCTTGGTGTAGAGTGGAGTCAAGTTACAGAGGGTAAATTAATACTGCTTCACAGTCCAGGTGGTCAAAGTACAACTTACAGAGGTGGTCAATATAGAGAGATCAGTCTTCCATTGAGTACATGTGGTGCATGTCTGGTCCATGAAAATTAGGTCAACTTAAGAAAGTGGTCAACTATGGAGGTTTTACTGTAATTATTTACAAAATTCCAGCTAGCTCTGCTGGCACAAGTCACACATCCACTGCTCTACTTCTGCTGGCATGGCTAAGCTAACAGTACCTCTTATCTTCACACTGGCATTCCTTAATTTTTTTTTCTTTTTCTCTGCCATACAGTAATCTCAGTTAAAATAGTTAAGTGAAGAAGTTGTGAGTGAGCTCCCCATACACATGGGTATAGGTGGCTTTCTCCATGCAAGAAAACTTTTGTCCCCTTGTATATTTTAGTTTGCCAGCACCCAATTGTTGAAGCTATATTTTGAGCAAATGGGATGTTGTAAACTAATTTTTGAGTAGTAATGGTGCATTAGTCATATTGTTTAATAAGGGTGAAATCATCCAGTGTGCATTCAGGTTATTGTGTCAGTTAAGTGGAGGAATCATGGACTAAAAACTGTGGAGAAAAAGGAATTGGTGTATGAAGTGGCACGTCTCCTTTATTGGCCATAGTAGTCGCAACATTACAATGTAACAGTAGTTAGTTGTAGCCAACAATGCCTTCTATGTAATAGGAATATGTATTGTTGGTCTCATTGTTGACCATCTGCATTGTTACTTAGCAGTCTTCGATTAATTAGGTTCAGTGAATTTGGAGTTGAGAAATAATGCCTCAAGTCATTTACAATCCTGTAAAAATGGCCACTTAGGTTCTAAATATGTTTGTGCTTAAATAACTTGATGGTTATCGCATAGCTTCATTGCCTATAGTGTTATAGTTTTTTTGAAAGTTATAGACACAGTCACTACTTTTACTGAAATTGTTATTGTCTGTATTTACATATTCAAAAAATAAGTGCACCACACGTTACCAGCTATACACTATCCGACAGAGGTAGAACACTAGCTATGTGATGGTACAACTGCAACAGTGGCACTAGCGAACAACATATATCCTTTATTAATCACATACTTGCAGTAGGTGATGTGAAGTAGTACGGTATTTTGCAGTTTGCTTGTGCATCCACTGTAATGATTGGCATGCAATATTCTGTCAGTACACTCAGAGCAGTTATCCTACATCAGATGCAGCTCAGTGGAACCTTATTGCAGTATAAGTGTGGCATGAGTCAGCGGTCATATGCAAAAGATGCTTTGTCTGCAACAACATCACAAAACATCTACTTTCTGTCTCTCTGCCCCAGTGATACTATTGTATAGGCTGTTTTAAACTTGAATTATGTGCATGCATTTGAGCATTATTGTAGTCATCAGCAATTCTTTCATAATCAGGTTACTGCATCATTTGTTTGCAAAACCTTCTTTCCACAGTTAAACTCATTTGTTTTAGTAGATTTTGTCCATTTCATATTTTTATATGCAAGTTCAAATGGCAATTTTTTAAAATTTTTGTCAAGTGTGTAAACTGCCTGCAGTGTACAGCGTTCAGAGGTTCATAAATACTTACTAGGCTACTGATCTGTGAAGATCTTAAAAAGTCTAGCTTTACATTCCCATGGTAGTTGTACCTCAAATGAATTATCAAACTTCCGCCCAATAGTCCTTCTCTCTCCCCTTGCAAAAATTATGGAGAGATGTATCCACCGGCAACTACTTCAGTACTTCCTACAAAACAACCTACTAGTTGACTGCCAACACGGTTTCAGGCCACACCATAGTACTACAACAGCTCATCTATCCTTTATAGACTGCATTAATAAAAACAGGAATACTAATCTTCTAACTTTAGCAGTCTTCTTAGACCTCTCAAAGGCCTTTGATATGGTTAACCACCAACTATTGATAGGTATACTTGAATCACTCTCCCTTGATCATCAACTAGTAAAATGGTTCCAATCCTACCCTGAAAACAGAAAACAAGCTGTCCTGTGGGAAAACAATCTATCTTCTCAGCTTCCTATCACCCTTGGTGTCCCTTTAGGATCCATTCTTGGACCTCTCCTTTTCACAATTTTCATTAATGATCTAAAAACCTCCCTTCCCCAAACTACATGCATACAATATGCAGATGATTCGACTCTGATATGTGCCGCATCCTCCCCTGCAAAATTACATACTAACACACAAACAGTCTTTACTTTAGTTGAAAACTGGTTCCATCAAAGATGTCTCCTCCTGAATCCGAAAAAAACTAAATTACTACTATTTACTCCCACACAGAAGTCCCCCTCTATCAATTTCATAGTGAAATCAAACAATGGCACAGAAATAGCCCCTGAAACCACCACTAAACTCCTCGGTGTAATAATAGACAACCATCTCAACTTTGACACACACATTAACTCAACTATTAAATCAGTAAATAGAAAACTTGGATTCCTCTATAGAATCAGACCATTTCTTACAGAGTCAGCAAAGGTCTCTATTGCCCAAACCCACCTCATTTCCACCCTACTCTACACCTCCCCTTTCTATACGAATCTATCCAAAAGCAACTTAAATAAACTAGCAACCGCCTACAACAACATAGCCAAATTTGCCACCGGCACACCTTTCCGTACTCACCACTGCCTTAATCTTAAACTTCTAGGATGGCTGGAAGTACAAAACCAACTAGTTTGCCAGCAACTCATTTTTATTCACAAGATTTTACATCATCCTACAAATACTCCCATACTATGTAGCTTAGTTAATTCTTATAAAAACCTTCCTACCCTAAGATCTGCTAAAAAGCTACAAGTTGCCACCACTAAATCCATTAACAAATCTGGGGACTGCCTATTCTCAAATGCTGTTGGCAATACTTGGAACAAACTTCAAACTGAAATAACATCCCGTACTTCCACCACCCTTTTCAAGAAACAATTGAAAAACATCATTAAAACACAATGGCTTTGCCCTGCTCCAAGTCTGACTGATGCTCTTCTTCCTTTTTTCTATTCTGACTCCCTAACTGAATTCTTTTTGTTGAGACCTCTCTACCTTCTATATACGACATGATTAAACATTTTTTCTCTTTTTCCTTGTTTATTTTCCTAAATGGTAGTTAAAAAAAAATTTTTTTTGTTTTTTGGCTATAATTATTTCTGCCAATCAATTGTATACTTATGTAATTATTTTGTATTTCCACTTTTCTTGTGGACTATGTAATTATTTTGTATTTCTACTGTTCTTGTGGACTATTTGTATAAACTTTTTTTCTTTTTATTGTCTCGGAGCTTTTCTCCTCGGGCCTCTACTGAAAATGGACATATATCCAGTTAGACTAGTCCGGTCAACAAATGTAAAATAAAATAAATAAATACTTTCTAGCCATTATGTTTTGCACATGAATAACACATATATGGCCCAAACTAGTATTTGCTGGAACATTTACATGTTTTGCCTATCCATGAGGGACAAAGGTGCTAAACCAGGGCTTAGTCCCACTAAGCCATTCATCAGTAGCCTGTATGATACTGACCTAAGGGACAAGACTTTGAAATGGTTCTATATATTTTTTGATTTTTTTTTCAGCGAGAAAGCGTTGTGCTCTTTTCATTTGTGACAAGTGTTTGGACACATACAGGGGTATTATACTCAGTGATTGGCCTAGTGAGTGCCAAGTACATTGAAACAATTACATCTCTGGACTTAGATGCAATGCCTTTAGATGTAAGCTGTGCAAAGAAAAAAGGACTTCTTACAACAGTGGATATGTGGCGATCAAAGGACAGTTCTTGTCTGACATATTTTCCCAGACCCTCAACTACAGGATCAATTTTCAGGGGTGTGTTGCCAGTGTGATAGTTACAAGGGGAGTCATGCTTATGCTTATGATTATCCACTTCTTGGCATTTAGTTTTCATCCATGGTTTTGACACTAGTGATCTGCAGACTTGTTCAGCTATAAATCTTTGACCTCCAAAAAGTAAACGCCAAAGAGGAGTGGCACAAGGACTGAACCCTGGGATAGACCATTAGTGACAGGTCTTTTGGAGGAGATAGAGGCACCAACCCTAATTTCCTGTGTTCTGTTTGTGAGTCAATTTGCTATCCAGCAGGTTACGTAGGGATTGTATATTTTATATATACTCCTGGTGATTTTAAGTTCTTTTCCTGTGTATGCTTTCCGTGATTTTATGGAAAGCCCAATTGCTATTTAATTGTGTGGCTCTCAGTTTGTATACTCTGCATTATTTTTTTCCTTTTGATTTTATGATTTTTTGACATGGTTAGTCCCACTAAGCCAGAGGGCTGTTTTCCGAGGGTGGGGACAGGGAGACCCAAGGCAGTATTCATGCTTAATAGGGGAGAATTTGACCCGGGCACCAAGAAATGTCCAGTCCTCTTTTCAAGACAGATGTGGCCTTCATTTAATGAGTCATCCATAAGACAGGACACTCAGGACTGCTGCACCCCCTCCCTCATGCCAAATTGCAGTATCAGTACTGGAAACTGAACTCAAGCAGCTGGTGTAGGAATTAAACTCACAGTCTTATGATACTGGATCTTTCATCCTCCATAGGCCGCCACTGAAGACTGATCCCAATCCATTGGGCAGCTCTGTAAAGAAAACATAAACATAAAATGTGGTAGTTGTAGTAAACAAACATAGGTTGTGGAGTTGTCTTGGTATTCTACCCACTAGTGTTCATGTGACATGATTTCAGTGTGTTGCACCCTCTGGTTTGGTAGGTGTACACTGGATTTACCTGAAGTGGACCCATTAGTATGTGACCGTCATATACATCTGATTTTAATAAATAAACTAATTAGTACAAACTTTGAAGCTTTCATTTGTTTTTGTTTTTTTTCTTCTTGCGGACTGACACTATAGTTCTTCCCAGTATCTCATTAATCCCATTCCTTCTCTTGCTGTGTCTAGCAATAGCATTCCCATAATGCTTTGACAGGTTTCCCATAATCCATTTACCGGTCCTAACTTCAGTTTATTTCCAGGCAGTGGGTGTGAGAGTCTGGTAACAGTGGGGCATTGTTGCCAGCCACAGATGGCATATACTTAAGCCTAGCTTTCTGCACCCGGTGGTTATCAAAGCATGGTGTACTGCTTGCTATACTATGCTTCCAAATACATATTTCCTCAAAACTGAAGATCTGAAGTAGGAGATTCATTTGTCTGCAACCTGTGGGTTATGGATCCAATATCGGATCCGAACCGGCATGATTATCCAGCTATTGATCCGAGCTCCTAGCTCCTCCCCTCACCCATAATGCCCTGCTCTCCCTACATGACCCCAGATCTAGTTTGCCGCGCTGGTAACCAGGTCTTGGATTCTGAGCTCTTCAGCTAAGTGAAATTTAAAACCTAAAGAAAGCTTTATTTTAAATATTTGTTGTGAGTTTTGAGTGATTGTGTTAGGTTTCCCTTTATTTTTTGATAGTTTTAGTTTAAAATTTTTAATTTATACCCTCCCCTCGCTGGTCGGAGTTTCTGTTTGTTTGGGGCCTTGTGTGTGTGCTAGTTTTATACTAGTTATCTGTCTTATTTTTTTGTTAAAAAAAAAAAAAAAAAAAGGACTTTATCATGTCAGAAGCCCCTAAGGCAATATTTTCCAAGTGCTCCGAGTGTGGCCATAAGCTCTCCCCTGCTGATGGCCACACTCGGTGCGTTAGATGCCTTGGGGTTGAACACCTCACTTCTGGATGTTCCATTTGTGCAGGGTTCAACCCCAGGGCATTGAAGGAGCGGAGGTCGAAGCTGGTCCTGGCGGGACTTCTACCCTCAGACTCGGCTTCGGCTCCCGCTCCTGTGGTGGGTACCGTGGCCTCGGTTCCCTCCTCGCCTGCCCCCCCTCCTCCACCTGGGACTCAACCTCCCGCTGCTAGGTTGGAGGAGAGAGAGGCAAGAAAAAAGGATCTGAGAGAGAAGCACCACAAGCGGCGGGTCGAGACCTCCGTTTCGGCCCCACCAGCTAAGCGGGCTTCTCCTCCGGCCTCCTTGGCTGCTGGCTTTCCCCCTCCTCGGCTCCGGTCTGCTTTTCACCGGGGCCTGAGGAGGAGGAGACCCGATCTCCGTCGAGGCTATCGAGGAGGCACTCAAGGCCAACCTCGGTAGCCTCTTCGAGATCCACGTATAGCCTTGCCGACGTCGATCTGGACCGGATGATGAGAAGGTTCATCCAGGCCCAGATGCAGATGGGAGTGCTCCTGCCTCCCCCCCCCCCTCTGGGGGGGAGCTTGACCCCATTTTTCAAGCCTATAGCTCCTTCTCCGACCCGCTACCTGGGTTCGGAGCGTTCGGAGCCGGGCAGCTTCGGAGCCGGGGGTGGTTCGGCGCCGATAGTACTAGGTACTTCGGATCCAACCCTGCCCTCGAGTGTTTCGGATCCGACCTCTCGGAGCCTGGCTCTGAGCTTCGGATCCGGGGGACTCAGTGTGCCTTCGGCGCCGTCTGTGTCGGAGCGCACTGGTCCCTTGGATCCGAGTGTCTCGGGGCCGGTTCCGATCCACTCTTCGGATCCGAGGGGGAGCCGACTTTCGGATCCTTTGGTCGAGGCTGGCTCCCCTTCGGCTTTTGATGTAGTGGAGAGGGCTCTGTTGAGGGCTTCCGGACCCCCGGCACTTGCTTCGGCTCCGTCCCGTGCTCCATCTGCACTGGGTCAGGCTTCCACCATCCGGCCACTGGGACAGCCCGCTTCAGTGCCCCAAGCTGTTCCTTTGGAACAAGACACTGCTTGCGAGGGCTCCTCAGACAGCCCCCCCCCCCCGAGGAAGCCCCTCGCAAGCATACGTGTAAAAGGAGGCACATAGACTCCCCCGAGTCTTTAACTGAAGACACAGATTTGGAGGAAGGGGAAGGCTCCCCAAGATCACCCCCCGAGGATGTCTCCTTTGGAGACATCATGAAAATGCTTTGCATAAGGGGGGGGGGTCTGCCCCCAAGTCTTCCTCGGATGAGTCCGTGTTCTTGGAGGCATTCGAAGCGGGCCCGTCTACCTCTTGGGTGTCCCCTCCTGCCGACCCCCTGGTGGACCTCATTACCACCAGGGCGTGGAAGGAACCGGACACCGTGGAGCCAATCCCCAAAAGGCCAGACCGTATCCTTAGCCCCCCAGCAGACCGTGCCCACTGGAGTAAGGGGCCCCCGGTAGATGCCATGTTGACGGCAGCAGCCACCAAGAGGGAGCTCACCCAGGAGAGTCCCTCAGTCCATCCTCCGAGCAAGGAGTCTCAGATGATGGACCGCTTAGGGAAGCATATGTTTAGTTCAGCGACCTTCTCAGTGAGGGCGCTCAACTACCTGGCACATGTTATCAGGATGCAGCGAGATCTTATTAAAGAATACGCTGCATCCCCCCTGAGTCCATGTCGGAGGAGGACAAACTTTAGCACTCCACCCATATGGCCACTCTTCGATCCGTGACAAATACCTCTATGCGGTTGCTGTCCCATGCTACTGAGGGAGCCGCTAGAGCTGCGGGAGTAGGCCTAGTCACGAGACGCCAGGCCTGGCTCCGCCATTGCGATTTCATGGAGCCCTTCAAGGTGTCCTTCGCGAACGCCCCCTTCGATGGTTCTGCCCTTTTTGGCAAGACGGTTCGCGACACCTTGACCCAGAGTGAAAAGGACGGGAAGACGCTGTCTGCCGTCGGAATCCGCTTCTCTGTGCCCCAGAGGCCCTACTCTGGGAGCCAAAAGGGCCAGAAGAAGATGTGGTTCCGGAAGTCGCAGCAATCCCAACCCGCTCCGGACAACAAGTCCTTCCGTGGCAGAGGAGGACAGGGAGGACGCCGCCCCAGGGGCAGAGGGGCTCCCAGGAACTTCGGGTCCAGAGAACCTTTCTCTGAACGACCCGTGCAGCAGCCCTGAGGGGTTGCCCGACTGCTCTACTCTGGAGGCAGTCGGGGGACGTTTTTCGGAGCACCTAGCGGCATGGGAGTCCATAACATCAGACCGCTGGGTCCTCCGCATTATATCCAGAGGATACAAGATCCCCTTTCATCACATTCCAAAATTAAAATCCCTCCCAGACGCCCCACCCGGTCAGTGGGAGGCTGCTTCGGCAGAAATTTGCCATCTGCTGGGGAAAAGAGCCATCCAGCCCGTCCCCCCAGACCAGATCGGATCAGGGTTCTACTCCAGGTTCTTTTTAGTGCCAAAGAAGATGGGGGACCCAAGACCAATTTTAGACCTGTCCCTGTTAAACCTGGCAGTTCCCAAAGAGAAGTTCCGGATGGTCACCTTGCAATCCATCCTTCCCCTTCTGGGAAAGAATCACTGTATGTGCTCTATAGACCTCAAGGATGCGTACTACCACATACTAATGGACAGACGTTCCAGGAGGTTTCTTCACTTCCGGCTGGGAGCCAGTCACTACCAGTTCAGAGTATTGGTCTCACCACAGCCCCCAGGGTGTTCACCAAAGTATTAGCAGTGGTTGCAGCCCACCTGAGGCTTCAGGGGGTGCAGGTCTTCCCATACCTGGACGACTGGCTCCTTACCGCCCCAACAAGGCATCTACTAGCATTGGCGCGAGACTCCTTTCTTCATCTAGCTCCCCGCTTGGGCATCACAATAAATGTAATAAAATCCAACCTGGCCCCTACTCAGTTGATAGATTTTATAGGTGCCAGGTTAGACATGAGGGAGTTAAGAGCCTTCCTCACAGCCGACAGAATTCAGAGTTTGCGACTCCAGGTGCGGGCCATCCTCCACTCCAGCTCTGTTCCGGCGGAATTGGTCCTGAGGGCTCTAGGGTCCATGGCGGCAGCAATATCTCTTCTTCCTCTCGCCAGGTTCAACATGCGGGTCCTTCAGTGGACACTTCAAGTTCAGTGGTCTTACCTTGCTCTACCTCTGCATCATCCCATTGCGATCAGCAAGGCTTGCAAGCGGTCCCTCTTGTGGTGGCTCCACTCACAGGATCTCCACGGACGCCGCCCCTTTAGTGCTTCTCCCCCTCTCGCCACGGTGACCACAGACGCCTCCCGCCTCGGGTAGGGGGGCATTTTGCAGGCAGGACGGTCCAAGGCACGTGGAACGACTCAGAGACCTCCCTGCATATCAATGTTCTAGAGATGAGAGCAGTGCTCTTGGCGTTGCGAGCACTTCAGAACTTTCTTCCCCTGGGAACAATTGCAATTCAGTCAGACAACATGTCGGTGGTCTGGTACATCAACAAACAGGGGGGAACCAGGTCTTATCCCTTATGTCGAGAAGCCATGAGAGTGTGGGAATGGGCGATCTCCACCAACCGCTTTCTCATCGCAACACATATTCCTGGTCGGTCCAACATCCTGGTGGACAAGCTCAGTCGCACCATTCTTTCCCCGTACGAGTGGTCTATCAATGCTCAAGTAGTGAAACGTATCTTCGCACGGTGGGGAACTCCTTGTTGCGATCTTTTTGCGTCTCCCTTAAACACCAAGTGTGACAATTTTTTCGCTCTAATCCCTCCTTCAGGGGATTCCCCAAGAGACGCTCTGGTGCATGCTTGGCCTCCCGGTCTTCTTTATGCTTACCCCCCTTTGCCTCTGATGCTCCAAGTTCTTCAGAAAGCCTCTCGGTTGGGGTGCAGAATGATCCTCATTGCCCCATTCTGGCCTCGACAGATCTGGTTCCCTTTCCTAAGGTCTCACTCGGTGAATCCACCTTGGATTCTAGATCCCATTCCGGATCTGATATCGCATCCATCGAACCTACCAACTCCGAATCTGGACAACCTGAAGCTAACGGCTTGGCTGCTCCAGTTCCACTCCTAATTAGGACTCCTGGTATCTCGTCTCCCGTTAAGGCCATCTTGGTAGCGGCTCATAAACCATCTACCAGGAAAGTTTACCACAGTAAATGGAAACGATTCTCCATTTGGGCGGAGCGGCAAGGTCTAGATCCCTTCACGGTTCCCCTTCCTCTGGTGCTAGACTTCCTAACCACTCTCTTTAATGATGGTGCCAGTAGTTCCACGGTCAAAGTGCAGCTTGCAGCCATTTCTCACTATCATGTTGGTCATGACTCTGGACCACTTATGTCTGCCAAATTGTGTAAAGTCTTCCTTAAGGGCACCTATCTCCTTAGGCCCCCTGTCAAGCAAGCGGTTCCTCCTTGGGATCTGTCCTTGGTTCTTCAGGCCTTGACCGCTCCTCCATTCGAACCTGCGGCCACAGTAGATCTTAAATTTTTATCCCTTAAGACTGCTTTCTTAGTGGCCATTACTTCGGCCAAAAGAGTTTCGGAACTTCAAGCCTTATCTTCAAAGCCTCCTTACTTGGTCTTCCATCCGGACCGCGTATACCTCAGGACCAATCCCTCCTTTCTTCCTAAGGTAGCCTCAGAAGCAAACATTAATCAGTCCATTAACCTCCCTGTTTTCTTTCCTAAATATCAGAACAAGGGTGAATACAAGCTGCATTCCTTGGATGTTCACAGGCAGCTTCGTTTTTATCTTAACAGGACAGCTGGTCATAGGCAATCCGACCAGTTGTTCATTTCCTTTGCCAAATTCAATCTGGGTAAGCCAATTTCCAAAGTCTCCTTGTCATGCTGGATTTCGCAGTGTATTCTGCTAGCTTATCAAGCCTCTGGGAGGCCCGCACCGGAGGGAGTCCATGCCCATTCAACTCGGTCAGTTTCTACCTCAGCGGCCTTTAAGGCTAGGATTCCTCTGGATGACATTTGTTCAGCAGCCACTTGGGCTTCATCCTATACCTTTATTTCTCATTACAAGCTGGATATCACATCTAGAGGTAGAGCATCCTTTGGCTCCGCGGTGCTTCGGAATATCCTTCCATGCCGGCCGCCCAAGATTCAGGTAGCTGGGGACTCTGTCCCACAGGTTGCAGACAAATGAATCTCCTACTTCAAATTTAGAAGTTATGTACTTACCATAACGTTCCATCTGAGTAGGTGGATTCATTTGTCTGCAACCATCCCGCCCTCCTATCCCCCTGGCCTTGTCAGTTTCCTGCATATTACGTGTTACCCTTTCCAGGGTATTTTGATTCAGGGCAAACTCGATCTGAGGTCATGTAGGGAGAGCAGGGCATTGTGGGTGAGGGGAGGAGCTAGGAGCTCAGATCCATAGCTGGATAATCATGCCGGTTCGGATCCGATATCGGATCAATAACCCACAGGTTGCAGACAAATGAATCCACTTACTCAGATGGAACGTTATGGTAAGTACATAACTTCTAATTCTCATTCGGCGTGCTTATGCACTCTTCTGCATGTGTGCATCCCCTGAATCCCTCTGTTTATGAAGCTGTGCTTCTGGGTATTCCTCCATAAGCTGCTCATCCAGTGCAACTCTGCCAGAGCTCCTTCTTGGATGATCAAGCCAGCATCATCCACTTACTTCTATTATTCCTCACTACTTTCTCTGTTGTCCAAGCCACAAGTTGAACCAAACTCTATTGGGATACAGTCAAGTGGTCTTCTCTCTCTACCATACATCTGTGATATTTTCCTGTCCATGAATCCTGAGGCGGTGTCATGTCAGCCTTCCAGTGTATATTTTCATTTGTACAGAATGTAGCTGCAGATAGAACTATATAAATTATTTAGACTTGATGGCACTTAATAGAGATCCTAACAAGATGTGAAGGTTTACCTACACTGCTTTGAAAGATCTTCACCTAACAAAAGAGTTTCCTGTCATTTAAACAGTTACAAGTTGAAGAATGGGGTGCAGATACCAGCTGTGTGAGTTTTGGATAAACAATTCATTGTTATGCAAATCCACCCCATTAAGCAGACTGATAAATGTACCATCAGTAAATTTAGCACAGTCATTATGCACAGCAGTGTGGAGTGTTGTGGTTAGGAGACTAGGACTAGGAAAACGTTCAGTCCTCTACTGCTTGCATCTAGCACAGAATGTAGTAATTTAATGGTTGACTAAGACCTCCAGAGCATGCCATATACTTTCACTATGTGCTTTTCTTCACCAGATGGTATTTAAAGTAAAATGTGTCCTCTTTTGTAAACTTATGTACGACTGTGGTGTGACCTGCAGCACCTCCTGAGTTACTCCATCTATACTTTTAAGGCTATAATGATTTGTTCACCTATTTAGTAACACAGTTGAACCTCGGTGGTTCACCCAGATTTAATTTTAATAGTGAATTTAATAGTTTTTTAAGCAAAATAATGATGTGACTTAAAGCAAACTTTGATCACATGGACAAGGGTAAGTTTTAGGGTGTAGGATTATTGATGGAAGCCAACCTGTGTGGTTACAATTTTATTGAAACAAACTACATTCAAGTTTATTTCAAAGTTTTTATTCTTTCTAGAGTAAAACAAATGTGGTTGAGGTGTTATTGTGTGAATTACTGAAATTTATTTTGTTGAGTCGTGAAGACTATGTCAGCAAGTCATAAGGCTGTTGTTTTTTTAATGGAGTGCAAAGCCCCTCACAACTCCTTTTGTGGTTGACTGTGTCCCCTATAACCTTAATATAACTAACTCTGAAGTAACCAAATTTCTAGGTAGCTTATATGAATTGCAGAGGGTTACTTGTTCAGCTTCTGTGGCTTGACCAAATAGGGTATGATGAATCAGGTGTCAGTTAATTAATAAAAAACAGAAATATCTCCTCCCTTCCTCACTCATGCATGAGGCAAAGCATCCATACAGTTACCTTTAATACAGTTAACTCTAAGCTCTGTGCCCTGCAGATGTAAAGGAATGACAGTTTTACTTGCTTTGCATTGACCCTTTAGAGGAAAATGTATATGTATGTGTGTATATATATATATATATATATATATATATATATATATATATATATACAGCTAAAGTTAACTTTGTACCTAACACCACTCTAAGTAATCGGCTACAATAACACCTTTATCTTTAACCTGGCCAGTGGATACACTGTTGTATGAAAAGCGCAGTCCGGGTCTGAACTGTCTGCAAACACAAACAGCTAAAGTTAACTTTGTGTATGTGTCTACCAGTTTGAGCTAGTATTCATTATCCCCTGGAGAACACTCTGCTTTGGTTTGTAAGCAGCCCCCCCCCTCCAAACACACTCATCTTCCATGTCTCTTTTATTCCCTTCTGTTAGCAAATAGTATCCATAACTGATCAAATACTGTGTGTGTTTAATTTAATTGAGAGCACAGTAGCCTACAGATACAAGGTTATCCTGATGTTCTTTGTGTTTCACTGTTGCAGTCATTACATTTGGGTAATCTGCTGGCAGGTTGCCCTCAGTCAGCCTGATTAACAAAGTATTGGGTCCTGCATCGGTTGCTGTCCCATCTTCCATGACTTCAGGTCGTCAGGGGTATAAAACATGCAGCCGACGCCATTACATCAGTCTTTCTTGCCACGCGGTGCCCGAAGCAGAAGCAGTTCGCAAGTACCGGTCGGCCGACTCCTGAAATTTTTGTTTTCGAGTTTCAGAACTGAAGTCTTCTACTAAAAGCTAAGTACCCCATTGGGGAAACTTTTTCTTGCTCCTTACTGATGTCAGTAAAAGTTAATAATTGTATTACTTGTGGGAAGCAAATACCTCATAAGGATTTTCATTTGTACTGTATTCCTTGCCTAGGCCCTGACCACAACGTGCCTTGCTGTCGGTTTTGTGCTAAATTTAATTGGCGCACTATTAAACGTCGGTATATTTTTGCCTCTAAATATTTTGGCTCAAGATTTAACTATCCAGAAATGTCATTGATTAGCAATCAGACTACCGGAATACCTAAAAAACACAAAGAAAAAGATAGAGACAGACCGTCGAGGTCCAAAACCAACGGCAAAGCTTCCCCTAAGCCAGTCGCCGGTTCGCCAGTACTCAGGCGCTTTCGCAGCCCCTGATGCACGCTATCTTTGATTCGCAGGCCTCTATTGAGACCCATTCGGAGTCCGGTATGCCGCGAGATAAGTATTGAACCTGCAGATGGCTCGACCTTAAATGGGTCCAGAGCCACTGAGCAGGCACTGGCTTCTGAGGGTATTTTCAGGCCTAAAGATCTGTATATTAGACCAGCCCCATCTTCAAAACTAAGGCCAAAAATTACTTCTATGGCTAAAAAACTGATGCATTGGCCACGTGTACAGGCCCCAATGCCTAAAAAGCAAATGATCAAAATGGCTGAGGACTTAATTACCTTGATCAGGGGTACCCATCCCCGTCCTGCTTAGTAGCTTAGGCAAGGCACTGACTATGATTCTTCAGATCAGGTTTCTATTTCTTCTGATTCCTTTTCTGATCAGGAATTATCTATTCCCATTTATGAGTGCTCTGATACAGAAGATTCCATCCCTTCTGCTTCTCCTCCTGAGGATTTTTCTTTTGGAAAAATTTTGCATACCTTAAGGGAACACTTTCACTGGGAGAGTCAGAATTTCTCAGAATCTAAAAAGAGGCTTAGGGATTTTCTTCATCTTCCTCAGCACAGGCCTTTGGCTATACCTCCTGTTCTAGACATTGTTGATGATGTTTTCTCAGAATCCAGTATGACTCCTGATTCCATGCCTCCGGCTCCTAGTAAGCCAGACAGATATTACAGGGTTCCTGACTCCCACAAATTCCTTTTTAAAAACCCTGACCCTGAAACCATTTCTCAGGATCCCAGGGGCGTTACGGCCTCTACTGCTAAAAATCCTACCCCTTCTGATAGAAATTCCAGGGCGCTGGATAGATGGTTTATGAAGGTTTACACGTCTACAACCTTGGCAATCAGGGCTTTAAACTGTCAATTTCATATGCTTAAATATCAACAGCATGTCGTGGGTTTATTTAAACAGAAAATGATGTTGATTTCTGACTTTGTGGAAAATAGAGAGTTGCAGGATTTATTGCATTCAGCTGAACAAGTTGGAAAACATACTTTGCAATGTGGTTTTGATTCCTTGGAGGCCTCTTGCAGGGCTGCTGTAACTAGATCTGTGATAAGATGGCATGCCTGGCTCAAGGAGAAAAATCTGCCTGACCATGTTAAAGCAAAATTGTTGGATGCTCTTTACAACAGGACAGTCCATTTGGTAATAAGGCTGAAGAAGTTTTGAAAAAGATGGAAGATAAAGCTAAAAATCTATGCAAACTGTGAAAGATTTCTTACAAGTGCAGCCACCCAGGTTTAGTAGGCACTGGCCTACTAAGAACTGGTCCTTTCCAGTACCCACTAGAGCCGCTCAGGTCAAACCCAGACATTCCAAAGGCTCCAGGTTTCAGTCACAAGGAACTTTTAGAACAAAGCAATGGGGTGCCTCCACCTCCAAATCTGGAAGCAACAAGGCAGCTCCCTACGGTAAACAGTCTCAATGACTTTCCACTGCAATCACCAAGCACTTATCTTTTGGCCGCCCCTTTGGGGGGAAAACTGGCACTTCATGCACAAAAATGGCAACTGATTACCCAGGACAAATGGGTTTTAAATACAGTATCCCAGGGATACAGATTTAATTTCCACACGTTGCCATTCCCAAACGTATGGCCAGACCTGCCTTCAAATCAGTGGGCAGAGGCCCAGAACAAGTTATGTCCCTCATGAATATGGGGGCTATTCAACCAGTACCAGAAAAGGAAAAGGGACAAGGTTTTTATTCAAGACTTTTCCTGGTACCCAGAAAAGACAAATCATGGCGTCCAATTCTGGACTTATCCATTCTAAATACATTTCTGGACATTCCAAAATTCAAGATGCTGACTCTTCAACAGTTACTACCTATGCTAGGCAAGGATGCCTGGTTGGTAACTCTAGACTTAAAAGAGGCTTACCTTCATATCCCAATCAGGGAATCTTGCAGAAGATACCTCCGCTTCAAAGCAGGCTATGTGCATTACCAGTTCTCTGCACTGCCCTTTGGCTTATCTACTGTGCCCAGGGTCTTCACAAAGTGCCTGGTACCAGTAATTGCATTTTGCAGACAAAAAAATATTCAAATTTATCCATACCTGGACGATTGTCTAATTCAGGCAGAAAGCAAGGATACTCTTCTAAAACATCTGACGTTTGTAAAAAGGCTTCTAACTTGTCTAGGGTACACCATAAACGAAAAGAAATAACAACTGGTACCCTCTCAAATAATTACTTTCTTGGGTGCAGGCTTGAATACAACTGCCCAGATGACTTATCTTACGCCAGAAAAACAAATTCAATTGATGACTTACTTCAACCAGGTGGCCACAAAAACCCAGCTATCTGCAAGACAAATTCTGCAGGCCTTGAGGTTCATGACCTCCTGCATTCTTCTAATTCCATATGCAAGACTGCATATAAGGAAACATCAGTGGTACATGAAAAGGTTATGGGAGTCAACATTGTCACAGCCTGGAAACAATGATTCCTATCATTCCTTGCCTGCAACTAGAGTTTCTATGGTGGGCAGAGGCCTGCCACCAGAACAATGGACTGTCATTCACTCCAGCTCCTGCCGCACAAACCTTGACTACAGACGCATCAGACTATGGTTGGGGGCGCATCTGGCAGGGAGATGCATTCAGGGCCAATACAGTACAGAATGCTCTGACAGCCTTCAAGGACTATCCTCATCCAGGACAACTACTGATAAAGACAGACGACACCACAGTCATGTGGTACATAAACAAGCAGGGGGGTACACATTCCTACCCCTTTTGCAGACTAGCCATGGCATTGTGGAATACGGCCTTGACTTATCAAATAAATCTACAAGCTCAATTCCTGCCAGGAAAGCAAAATACTCTGGCAGACGAACTAAGCAGAAATCTTATTGACCCACACAAATGGAAACTGGATCCATAAATCTTCAGCATGTTGACACGCAAATGGGGGAGCCCAGACATAGATCTTTTTGCCTCACCCCAAAACTATCAGTTGGACAAATTCTGCACAAGGATTTATCACAAAAAAGCTTGGAAAGTGGATGCTCTATCCTTCAGCTGGATAAACCTGTCAGTCTATGCCTTTCCCCCTCTGCCTCTGCTCTCCAAATGTCGGACAGGAAAAACCAAAAATGATTCTGATTGCTCCAGACTGGCCTTGCCAACACTGGTACCCACTCATGCGCAATATGTCGCACCTTCCTCTGTGGTACCTGCCTCAGACATCTCCCATACTGTCTCAGCAGAACTATCAAATTCTGCACACTCAGCTCCAAACTTTGAATCTTGCAGCATGGCTAATCAACTAATTTCACCAGTTACATCTCTCAGCAAAACCGTGATGGGTGTCATTTTGGAGGCTAGAAGGCCTAGTACTAGAAAATCATTCTGACAAATGGAAAAAGATTCTGTGCCTGGAACCAAGCACAAGGAATAAGCACAGCAATGCCCAATATTCCTCAGATTCTGCAATACTTAACTGAGATGCTTCACAAGGGCCTATCTTTTTCTTCCATAAAAATCCATGCCTCTGCCATTTCAGCTCATTATAACACAGAGCCTCCCCTCTTTTCTCATCCTGTGCTAAAGCAGTAACTCAGAGGGGCCAAAAATTTAAGACCTCCCAGGAGAGCACCAACTCCTGTATGGGACCTCAATTTTGTTTTGGGAAGAACTCACTCTACCTCCTTTTGAGCCAGCTGCTACTGCGGACCTAAAAATTCTGTCTTGGAAAACAGCTTTTCCCTTAGCAGTCACTTCAGCTAGAAGGATTTAAGGACTACAGGCTTTTATGGCTGTGGAGCCTTTCATTATTTTTTACCCAGACAGGGTGGTTCTCAGGACCAATCTATCCTTTATGCCTAAAGTGCTATCTAGTGTGGCCCTTAATCAGACCATTCATCTGCCAACTTTCTTCCCAAATCCACAGAACAAGGGTGAGCATATTCTGCATTCATTGGATGTACACAGACAACTAAGATTCTACTTAAACAGGACAAAGTCATTAAGAAAATCTGAATAATTGATGGTGGCATTTGCTGCAGGGGCAGAGGGAAAGCCTATTTCAAAGCAGACTATTTCCAAATGGATTAGCCATTGTATTAGTTTCTGCTATATGCACCATGGTAAACCTGTCCCCAAGGGGATCAGATCTCATTCCACCAGGACTACATCTACTTCTGCAGCCTTTCTCAGAGGGGTTCCTACCAGGGACATTCTAGAAGCTGCCACCTGGAACTCAGTTCATACGTTCACCAAACATTACCATTTACCTCTCTTCTCTAAATCCAGAGCAGGCTTTGCCACTGCTGTCCTGCAGGACCATATAACTGCTCCTAATGCTGTATAAATCCATCCTCCCAACCATAGCTTTGGGATTCTACCCAAATGTAATGACTGCAACAGTGAAACACAAAGAACATAGTACAGTTGTGTACACTTACCATAAATGTAGATGTTCGACTGTATTCACTGTTGCAGTCCTGGTTACCCTCCCTCCAGCCCCGTGTTTCTCTAGCTATACCTCTCATTTCTGTTACTATCTTTAAAAGCCTTTTAGGTGTATTTGCTTTTGTTTAGAGGTATATGTTTTGTGTTTTTTATTTTATACACACACACACACACACACACATACACACACACACATACACACACACACACACATATATATATATATATATATATATATATATATATATATATATATGTTGCTCCCTGTTTGGGGGGGGGGGCACCTAACATCTGGGGCAAGAAAAACTGATGTAATGGCATTGGCTGCATGTTTTATGCCCCTGACGACCTGACGTCATGGAGCAAGGGACAGCAACCGACGCAGGACCCAAGACTTTGTTAATCAGGCCGACTGAGGGCAACCTGCCAGCAGATTACCCAAATGTAATGACTGCAACAGTGAATACACTTGAACATCTACATTTATAGTAAGTGTACACAACTGTACTTTTTTTCCACGTGATAAATTGTTAAGAAATGACTTACAGCTTCACAGCAGTTCTTGGTCAATTTTGATTGTTTTTCTTAAACACAAACTTGTCTTTGCCTGGATCTTGGCTCATTAACAGCAGTACAAAAGAACTCCCACACCACACTCTTGTTTCACCCTCCCCCTTCATTACCTTAAGCCAATCCCAAAGTTAATAAATATTACCTGTGGCAGGCACCATTTTAGATTTTACAAAGCCGGACTGGGTCTGAAGCACTAATAGCTCCCTTCCAATCAGTATCTTAGAAAACCTTTATTACCTGATTTGGCTTACTAAGTCCCTTACTACCCATTAAAGAGTACCTCAGTGGAAAACTGCTCAAGAAAGCTTCATGCTTTATGTGTGAGCTCTTGAATGCAAAATATCTTACCAGGGTATAAAAGTGAAATTTGCTCTCATAGCCATAAAACTATAAAACGTAACAAATGCAACTCTTTAGACAAATTGTTATAAAAAGGAGGCGAAGAACCTAATAGAATGTAAGAAAGAACCTACTTTTAGCTCCAGTGCCCTCATGCAGTAAACATAGACCCTTTACCTCGTGGTCTGGTTTGGCCCTGCTCCACTCACCCTCGATGTGCTCGGGCTTGCTCCGCACCTCACCCTGCCCCCAAATCTCACCCACCCCCAGTGGTGCTTAAGATATAGTGCAACAACGACACCTCCTCTTTCTTCAACCAATCAGCTATATCCAAATCATCAATAGGCTCTCCGGTACTTAACCTTTCTAGCCTATCTTAAAAAGTTTAAACTGGGGACAAGTCAACCTCAATAATCCCAATGTTACTTGCAATGAGACCACTTAAATACTACCATTGTACTCTCTGCTACCCTTTCTGCTTGTCCCATATCTTCTTACTTCCTATGAATATGATACATACCCAGATTTCCACTACCCAAAAGGTCAAACCTACACTTTTATAGCTCCACACAAGCTTGAACACTTAATACACCCCCCCCCAATCTAACTCCTTACTTACTAGGTATCAGCATCTCATTAGAACAAGATATGCCAGCCCTAAAATCAAAAGATACCAAAGTCTATTAATTAAAATCTGGACGTCACAATCAGATTAAAATGCAACTTGACAATGGATGGAGATATCCACCCAAATCCTGGCCCATCCTCATCCACTGGCTCTAGGTCCTTTACTAACTGTCCCACTACTACACAAATCTTAGACAAACCCCCAAACTCACTCTTGATCAGTCACAGAAATATCAGAAGTGCAAACAATAAGATTCAACACCTACATGCCCTCTTAGATGCTCTTTCCCCGGGCATACTATGTCTTACTGAAACCTGGCTAAAACCTTCTACTTCAGATAAAGAAGTTATACCACAAGCTATAACATCCTAAGGCTTGATCGAACCAGTAGAAAGGGAGGTGGGGTAGCTGTTTTGTACAAATCCATGCTTGGTGTCCAATAATGCCCTGCAAACATCCCTGTTTGGCAACGCTGAAATTCTTATCACTAAGCTCCACATTAATAAGAGCAAATGTATAAATCTTGTCTGTGTGTATATTCCCCCAGGCAATAACATAAATACCCTTGAAGATATTCTACATTGGTTATCCAGCAATTACCCCCAAGAAACCATTGTACTTGAGGACTTCAACATAGACTGGAACATGTGTTCCTCAGAACCTCCCACTCACCACATAAACCTTTATGGATTTTCAGAGGTCATATCCTCCCCCACTAGGATCAGTAAACCCAACAATAAAGCAAGTATTCTGGATTGGATTCTTGTTAACACCCATCCTCTCAAACACAAGAGTGGGACCCTGCCTGATGATATAAGTGATCATCTCCTCACCTATTTAATCAGGCAAAAAGCTGATGTCCACAACCAGTACTTTTTTAAAACAATAAGGAACAATAAGAATTTCAACTGCACAAATTTCCAAAATGAACTCAAACCTTGCAGTTGGTCAGTTCTGAAACAATTACCACTTGAAGAAACAGTAAATTACTTTAATACCAAATTCCAATCCATCATTGAGACCCATGCACCAGCATGGACTATGAGAACCAAAACAAAAGTTGCTCCTTGGCTTTCAAATGAAACCAGACATAAAATGCTACTTGGAAGTAGGGCTTGGGCCACTTCGAGGACAACAAAAAAACCATAGATCAACTTAGATACAGACAGCTAAGAAATGAAACAAAAATATCCATCACATTGGACAAGAAAAACTGTTACTGTCATCTACAAGAAAAACACCAAAACAAGCAACAAAAATTTTGGGTAGGTATAAACAAACTCCTTAGTCCAGGACAGCCTCCACTCCTGCCCCTTGGATTTTAACCAAAACTCCCCAGCAGAAATTGCCAATACCTTAACAGCTTTTTTTACAACAACCATCCAGAACCTAGCTAACCAATTTTCCCCTGGATGCCCATATTCTCAGGCCACTACATCCTGCTCCCAACTCCCCTTTAACTTCAAGCCAGTTTGCACATCTTTGGTCCGAAAATTACTTAAACTAAAGCCTACCACCCTGTCGGCTGATCTCCTCCCTGCAGAATATCTACAAAAAGCTGCAGACACCATAGCATACCCCATTACTATCCTGATCAATAGAACTATAACTGAAGCGTCCATTCCCTCTGTCTGGAAGATAAACCATGTCATCCCACTCCATAAAGGGGGCAGCTCTACTGAACTTTCAAACTATAGACCCATAGCTGTTCTGTCACCCTTGGCTAAAATTATGGAAAAATGCATCCAGTCAACCCCTGAACTATCTTATCCATAATAATAATCTAGCCAACACCCAACATGGCTTTAGACCATTCCATAGTACAATCTCAGCCCTCCTCTCCTTCTCTAATGTCATTAGCCAACACCGAAACAATAATAAACTTTCCTCTGCTATCTTTCTTGATCTTTCAAAAGCCTTTGATATGGTAAACCACCAAATACTCATAAACACTTTGAAATCCATCTCCCTAGAGGACCAGGCCATCCAATGATTTAAATCATATCTCAGTGTTAGATAAGAGGCTGTCCTATGGCAGAGCAAACTATCCACCCTTTTACCCATCACCCTCGGAGTACCCCAAGGCTCCATACTAGGTCCACTATTATTTTCCATTTTCATCAATGATTTGTATACGATCATTCCAAATGCAACATGCATTCAATATGCAGATAACTCCACTTTAGTATGCACTGACACTTCGCCTACAGAGTTGCAGATTCTATCCCAAAATACTTTTAACACAGTTGAAAATTGACTCCATAACCGTCGTCTTATGTTAAATCCTACTAAAACCAAACTGCTGCTTTTCTCCCCCACTCACAGGTTTGCCCCTATAACCTTTACATTAAAATCCACCAACAGCACCATTATTTCCCCAGATTTCTCAACCAAACTGTTAGGAGTTATAATAGATAATAACCTTAAGTTTGATCTGCATATCAAAAACACTATTAAAACAGTTAATAAAAAACTTGGCTCACTGTATAGGATCAAGCCCTTCCTAACGCCATTAGCCAGAACTGTAATTGTTCGTATGCATCTACTGTCCACCCTCCTCTATGCTTCCTCTCTATTTACAAACCTCAGCAAAACTGACCTTAATAAACTTTCAAGCAGCTACAGTCACATTGCTAGATTTGCTACCAATACATCCTTCAGAACTCATCACTGTCATAACCTATATCTACCAGGATGGCTTGAACTGCCTAACCTACTTCAGGTTATGCAACTAATGTTGCACAAAAAATCCTGTACCAACCAGGTAATACACCCATATTTAAAAACCTCATCACCCCCTACAGCAACCTTAGTGCACTCGTTCATCTGAAAGACTGCTAGTTCAAACTCTTAAATCCAACAACACTGCCAGTAAATCTCTATTTGCTAACTCTGTTGGCAAAACTTGGAATTTTCTTCTGCTAATCTTACATCTGTACTCTCTCTACCTCAGTTCAAGAAAAGTCTGATTCAGTACTTTAAAAAGCGATGGCTGTGTCCTTTTCCTAATCCAGACTAACTCCATCCATTACTCGTGTGCATATGGAGGACGTCTGCCTACATTTTGTTTCTTAACTTATAAATCCTATTATCTCCTTGGATCTACTACCAGTTTAGCGTACTAGCCATTCAATACCCTATCATTCTTAAAAACACTGTCTAGAATTTTCCTTCTGAGTAAAAATGTAATAATTTATTTGTGTATCTGTTTTTGTGTTTGTTTACATCTGTGTAAAAATCCTTTTATTTGTGTTTTATTTTATGTTTTAAATTGCAAAAATGTAACAGATTGTTGAATGTTTTTTTTGAGCTTTTCTCCCCGGACCTTAGCTGAAAATAGACATGTATCCAGTCTGACTATCCCGGTAAACAAATGTAAAATAAATATATATATATATATATATATATATATATATATATATATATATATATATACATACACACACACACACACACACACACACACACACGCAAATACTTTGGAATCTCGAAATACTGACATGTCGAATTTCAGTATCTTGAGACCAAAGTGTCGAATTTGCAGATGCGCAAAACTGCAGAATATCGAACCCATGGTACTGATGGCGCGTTAGGTAAGTGTGGTGTTTTTAAGGATTTTGGAGAGGGTTTGTGTGTTTGGTAGTGTGTCGGGGGAGTGTTAGGTGTGAGTTAGGGTATGTAGGTGAATGTGTGTCTGTGTCAGTGTTGAGAGTGGTGGTGTTTGTATCTGTGTGATGTGTGTTTGTGCGAGGGTGATGTGGAATGTATGTTGGTGGGTTTTGTGTGTGTTGGTGTTTAGTGCGACCTCAGAGTTAGTATGTATAAGTAGGGGCCCCCTGCTTATAGTAAGTGTGTGTGTTTGTGTTGTGCGAAAGTAGATGTAGTTGTGTTTGTCTGTGTGCTTTAACGGTCGTGGTTTGGGGTTTTACGGTTTTGGTTTTCGTTTTTTTGGTGTTTAAGCTTTATAGTCTCGAAATACTGAAATTCGATATTTCAGTATTTCGAGATTATAAAATAAATTCATATATATTTATATATATATATATATATATATATATATATATATATAAAAAATTGTATGTATATATATATATATATATATATATATATGTGTGTGTGTGTGTGTATACACATATATATATATATATATATATACACACACACACACACACACACACACACATATATATATATATATATATATATATATATATATATGTATGTATATGTATATGTATATACACGAGAGGGGGCGGTTTAGAAAATAAGACATTTGGGTCTTACGACCATTTACACCTTGCCAACACCCACCCTGAGACTGAGCCTCCTCTCCTGAGAAGGGACAGTCCAGTCAAACTAGGGATGAATTTGTGAATACCTGGTAAATCTTCCAGTTCCGGTTTTCAAGAAGGTAATATATCATGCTGCAAATTTGCAGTGGGAGTCTATGCCAGAGCTAGAGAAGGTGCTGCGTAATGAAACTCTCTCTTCAACCTCTTTTATTTGTCTGTAGGTGAAGATTTAGGTTCCTGCTTCTGATAACTGTGGGACTATTTGACTTATGGAAGTAAAAATGATCCAGAATAATTAGGTTCCTAATAGCGTAGAAAGCAAAGTATAGCTCTCTCTTCAAGAGTCCATAAGGTACTGGAGATAGGGGCGAAGATTCCAGTATTTTCTAATAGCTTAGGGTTTTTAAGCCAGTGATCATCTTGGTTAGGAACCTCTTGCGATCTTTTTAGTTGTTTGATTTGTCCAGTGAAGTACTTCTGAAAGTGAACATTATAGCTGAAAATTGGCCAAATCAATTCTGAGTATAAGGGGACAATGACCTCTTTAGATCTGTAACAATATTCCCCTGGCAATCAGCTACACAAGGTAAAAGGACTCCTGACTACTGTTACAAGATGATCAAAGGAAAGGGAATTATCAACCTAAGTTCCCAGGTCTCTTAACGACATTTCATTCTGGAGATGGGGTATTATCTGTGTTGTATGCTAGGGGAGGGGTATTATACCAAATTTGACAGTATTGCACTTTTCAGCATTTAATTTAGGCTAATTTCTGGTACAAAAGGTATTAAGAAGTGTTTGTTCTTTCTGCATAATTTGGGTGTTGGGGTGATTTGACAATGACTCCTAGTTTACAGTCATTTACAAGAGTGGCTAGCCAGAGATCTTGGTTCATGGTGTGGACATCTGAAAAGTGAATGCCAAAAATCGGGTCCCAGCATGTAGCCCAGCAGGACCCCATTGGTTACCTTCATGCTCTTTGATGAAAGGCCTGCTACCCACATTGTATGGGTTCTGTCCTTTAGCCAGTTTACTATCTGTCTTACCACATAGGGATCTTTTTGTAATACATTAAACTTACTAACTATGCTAGTATTGGGGGGGGGGGGGTACTGGTGTCAGAGGTCTTGACCAGGTCAAAGTAACTTGTGTTACTCTTTCAAAGAAGCTGACCAGATTCATTAAACAAGATCTACCCTTGACAAAGCCAAACTGTTGTAGGTATAGTCTGATGAGATTTTTAATGTCATATTTTATCAGGTTAGTTATACTAAGCTCCATAGCTTTGCAAATAATACTTGCCTGGCTGGCTGATGGGCCTGTAATTCCTGGTGTCAGTGATGAGGCCTCCCATGTGGAGTGGCATCCCCAGTGCTAGGCACCAAACCTCTTGGGCAAAGCCAATGGCAAAACTCAGGTTAAATAGTTTGAGTGGCTTTGCCAGCACTTGTTTAGTACTCTTTGTTAAACAGACAGGTGTATTATCAGGTCCCATGGAGAAGGTGCTTTTAGTCTTGGAGAGCAACTTAAGAAGATGTTCTTTAGTGTTGATTGAGGTCTGAGTGATTCAGAGGTAAGCGGGCTTTGGGTAGTTTTTTCTGTGGTACATTTCACACTGAAGTTGTGTGCTAGTATGTTAGTAGTGTCTGCTGGGTCAGAGTAGGTGGTGCCATTATGGATAAGTTCAGAGTAATGCTGAGTGTTACTTTTTTAGTTTCCTAAATTAGCTAAAGAAGACCTAATAGTGTTGTTTAAGTTTTATTCAATTTTCTGATATTATGCTTGATATAAGGGGTCTTTTGTGTGCTATATACTTTACAGAATTTGGTTAAAAATTTCCCATTATTTTAGATCTGGTTGGGACTAATACATTTATAAGTGGGCATAGAACTCCATTGTGAAGCTACTTCCTGTGGCAAAGTCTGGGATGATGCTGCCGGAAGCATAGATAGGGTGGGGTAAAGGGAACTTGGGCGTAAGGTGTTAGGGGGAGTGGCTGGCAGATGTTTTTTTTCTCCATTTATTTTATTTTTTGCTCCTCATGTGTTCTGTATGGAACAGTACATTGTGGACAGTAGAAGGATGTGGTGGGCTTCCTTAGAGAAGGGATGAGTACCAGACCACTGAGAGAGAACCTTTATTTTATTTAATTGATTTATTTATTTATTGCTCCTCAGTTTTATATTTGAAACCATGTTCCAGTAACTATACACGTATGAATGTGTCTGGGTTGCAGGAGAGTCCAAGTTCTGATTTCTTTTTATTTAGCCTCCTGGCACTGACTAGTGCCATCATGAGGTCCAAATTTGAGTTTAGTCTGTTATGTAAGAGGATCCAGCAGGGGGATTTTGCCTAAAAAAAAAGGCACTATGGGGACAACAAATGCCTTATCCTGCATGAGAAAGACTTGGTATGAGAGGTGTTAACTATCCCTAACAAAACAGGAAGACTTAACAATTTCATCCCAGACCAACACATACTTGACCACCCCTCCCCCTTAGAATGACACCAGTTTCATAGCCACTTGTGAAATCCAGTTATCTTGTCTTGATGTCTAGGCATAATTTATGGTGAAGACAAGACACTGCTAAAGACCAGTGACTTTCCTGCCTGTAATACATACATAGGAAGTTCCATCATGTCTATCTGCATGTCCCATTGGGTGGAGCTCCTTGAGTTTTCACTCACACGTAGGTGACAAGTAGGACATAGTCATTTTCTGGCTTAAGGGTCCTCAGGGCCCTTGTAACATCACACATCTTGGCCTAGGGCAAACTGCTTACAGTCACCATTACGCTGCCTTTGTCCAGCCTAGTGAGAGGTGAGTCAGTGTCACTGATCACTAAAACATTTTTATTTGTAGGGTGATCTGGTGTTTATTCATCACAAAAGTGACAGCATTCTTCTTCAGAATTTTTATTCTGTTATAAGACACTTAAGAGATTACCAATACCTTCAAGAAAATCTTTTAAAAGTATGTATAGTCCTGCCTGCATTTCACTTAGAGCAGTCATATTTTTCCTTGCTGTTGTCTTTATTACTAATAAACACAACCCAGCAAGAGTTCCGGTGAAAAGTCTAATGGCAAATAGCAAGAACTCTGATAAATAAATGCAAAAGGTATAATACAAATTTAATGTAGCAATAAAAGCAACAGCAAAGATTTAAAGTTAAACAACTCTTCTTCAGTGCTCAATACAAAAGTAAGTTCATAAAATCTTTTATACATCTCAAAAATAATTATTCAGTCAATTATACAAATGAATAATATAAGTGAAAATCACACAGAGACCCTTGTTAAGAACAGGCTTAATACTCACTGTTCCATTAAGCCCTGGGCATGCATCTGCATGAAAATAATTTATCTATTTATATTCAATATTTTCAGTGTTTAGAACAATATTCTCTCATCTAGGGCTATTTTCAATAACTCTGATGACCCTAAGTTAAAACTATGTACATCTTTATGTTCATCTTGCATATTTATAACATGTTTAGCATTCTACATATTATTAGAGGTCTTGTCTTTATTACTAATGACATTTGTATGTGTGTATAATGTTTGATGTTCATCGTTATGATCACTGCTGCAGTACCCTAAGCAGTGTGGGTTATTTCATGCTAAGGATATAACAGCCGGCCAGCTTTCAAAGCTTCAGGGGAACCTTCCATGTGCCCAAACTATTAGTTAGCTTAAGCTGAGCTGACTAGAAGTCAGGCTTGGTGACCTCTTCCAAGATGGCCACACACAGAGCAACAACATAATTTCAGCTATCCCAGTGTAAAAAAATGAGCTGAGAAATAATTCTGCCAGCATGAGTAAAACTAAAATTTTGGCTAGCAAATACACTGCCTGGATGCCAGCAAATAAGAAATTTAGAGAACTCAAAAGAAAATCAACTAGAAAAGGTGTAGTGAAAATGCTGACTAGAAAGAATCCTGCAGCTGTTCAGCAAAAGAGCAGTGCAGTTTAGGCTTCAACTTTGGTACAAGAGATGGTTTCCAGTAAATTAAAAGAAAAAATAAATCAAATGTACTCAAAGATGATTAAAATAAATGAAACCTTGAAGGAGTATATCAACTCAAATAACAAAAGGCTGGAAAAAAATAGAAAAAGCTTTAACTAGCTATCCAGATGAACTGATAAGACTGCAATGTCAAAGGTTGGAATGAAGACAAAGCTGGCTAAATATAGATTTCTTAAAAGGAGCTGTTTCAGAAATGGTAGAGTTAGGTAATATCACACAAAGAAAACATAACATTTTCTACTGTACGAGAGAAATTGGTAGGAACAGACTAAATTAATTTTATGAAAGCACAAATAAGCAACTGGACTGAAATTCTACTGCAATGTTTATTAATTAAAAGGGCAGATAAAGTGTATTGTCTAAACCTCACCATGAAGAAAGCAGCCAAGATCTGTATTATTGAAGATGCAATCATACTTGCCAAAATAGTTGATCCTGACAAAACTGTGGCAGAAAATAATAGTATTAAAGACTGAAGTCAGCAGAATGATTGTGAAAAATGATTATTCGCTGTACACCAGGCAAAAGGGAAGCACATTTATCCCAGTAATATGGGAATGTAGAGAGGCAGATGTGAGATTGAAGATATTTTTTATGCAGAACAGGCTAAGGAGGAAATACAAAAGTTTATAGAGCCATCAGACAGAAGAGAAGGGGACTCTGCTTCTCATGCCACTGAAAATAAAGCTTACAGACTTTGCCAGTGAAACAGTTTCCATTGTCGCAATAGAAAATGCTTGAGATACAGAAAAAAAGCAAAGAAGTTGACCAGAGAAATCAGGACTACCTTGGACTTGAACCAGAGTCTGGCATTAGGAGATGAGGATGAACAGGAAGAAGACCAGCAACACTGAAATTACTGAATAAATTTAAGATTATAAAGCATCAGTCACATTTGAGAAATGTGGCTTTTCAAGAAAACGTGGCTGAAAAAAATCGGGCTTTTGTTGACTTTATTAAACTTGCGAATTGACTGTAAAGTATATACTCCACTTTGTCATTAATGCTTTCACAGATACTGAAAGAATGGCTTTTCAAGAAAAAGTGGCTGAAAAAATTGGGCTTTTGTTGACTTGACTTTATTAAACTTGCAAGTGGACTGTAAAGTATATACTCCACTTTGTCATTAATGCTTACAAAGATACTGAAAGAAAAAAGATAACTATGTAAGACAATTTTTGTTAATAGTATTTGTAGAAAATGTTATGATATAAACTACATGTTATAGAGTAAAGCAGTATTGTATAGTTAGGGGTATTTTAAATGTTGGAGTGGGGGAGTCTTTTCAGTGATTTGTTGTATTAGATGGGGATATTAAAGTAAACAAGTATTTTTTTAGTTGTGAGAAATATAGTATTTACAATATAATCAGAGAAGAAAGGCTGGGCAAAAGCAAGATTAAGTTCATATGCAGTGATCTTGTGTTGCTGGGTGGGCTCTAAAAGTGTACTAATTAGATTATATGTAGAGTTGAGATGTTTTCTGTAAGTTTTGCAAAGGTGAATATCTGGATTAACGCTTTTGGTTTAATCTATAAACAAGTGTTCTTATTAGGTTTGAAAAGCAATACAAAATGATGAAAGTCTTGAGAAATGCCAAGTTTCTTGCATGTGCAATGATTAGTTTGTTTCTCTTCATTAGCAGATGCTCAGTAGGAGTCAAGAAGTCTGCAGCTGAACACAGTTTGCATATTCTTTTCTGTGCTGAGTTAAATTGACAAAGGTTCCTTCATGAGTTGTTAGCTGATTTTTTTTTCTTATTGTTGACTATGTTTCCATGGAGATGAGCAGTCCGTAAGTGCAAGCAATTAATGTTGAGAGTTTTGAGCATTTTTGCTGAGGGAAGTGCAAGATTTAAAGGTACAAGGGTGTAAGCAGTTCAGTGAAAAAAAAAAGGTTTGAAATTATTGGATCTGAATAAGAGATAGTAGTTTCCTAGCAGCCTTAATACCTTACTGCATTTAGTAGAATAGTGTATAATTTAGTTTTATTTAAAAATAGCCAGTGCACAATTTCTTACGGCTAAAAGTTAATGCTTTCTGAAAGCTTACAATCTGTTTTTCACATCTGGGAGGGGTATAGGGATAATAAAAGAACAGACTCCAATATTAAGGGGGCAGCACAAGCTGTAACATGCGTTTTAGCATGAGCAACCTCAGTTTTAGATTAGGCAATGCCTGTGGGTACAGTTCTTATCTAAAGGGTTAAACTTAATTTTATGAAGATTAACATAGTTTTGTATATCTGTTCTAAATTGATCAGTTATATATGTGTTTAGCTTTTTGTTTGAGAGTTTTCATTAAAAGAAAAAGTCTTGAATAATGTGACATGACTTCAAATGGAGATGACAAGAAACAACTGTACAAAACATCAGCCCGCCAAACATTAGTGTGTGCATGTAATACAAAAGTTGGAAATATACATTCAGAAAACTATCATGCATAATATGTGGGAAACAATAACCTCTTATCATAATGGCTGATATCCGTACTGTCTTGGAGTATAAATGGCCTTGCAGATGTACATAAAAAGGAAAGAAAAATTATATTAAGAAATGCAGATTGCAAATAACAATACTGCAATAGACACATTTGGAAAGAAATGAGTATATGAATTTGATAAAGGATTCAGGATGGATATTCATCAGAATATCAGGGACAAGGGAAAAGGGGAGTAATTATACAAATTGCTAGAGAAACTCCAGTAGTGCTAGAGAAGGAAAAAAATACAATATTAGTAGATTTGTGGTAGTAAGAGGCTGTTGGCAAGGGAGGAGGATTACACTGGCATATATTTATAATCCACCAAAAACTGCTATTATGGATCTTAAGAAATTTTGGGGAGAAATAATCAGTTTTCATCTGTGAATATTACTTATAGGTGGGGATTGGAATTCAATTTGCAACAGTGGGGATGTACTGGGGAGACCTAGAAGGGTGATATAACAAACGTGGGTAGATTTCTAGACATTTATGAAAATATTTTCTAAGGAAGATGTGAATTCAGTGGTAGGAACTCTGACAGAATTTACATATTATTCCTCAAAGTATATTTACCTGTTAAAAAGAGAGAAATGGGTTCAAGACTTATTAGGGAAGATAGAAATTTCTTCAGAGGTTATTGACAGTGAGTGGCATAAAATGAAAGTGGAGTTTAAAAATAGGTTAGAAATAAAAGAGAAAGAGGTATGGGTAAGAAGTAACACAAATTATTTAGAGAGGCTCACAAAGGTTAAAGTACTGCAAAATAGATAGAACAAGAAGAGGTGCAACTGCAGAGTGCTAAAAAGAAAGTAAGGGAATATCTGGATAATATGGATAAGCTTAGAAAGATTGCTGTTAAGCAACTATTTTTTGACAATAACTCCTGAGCACAAAACCTTTTAGCACAACTTAGGCAACCGCACGTGGAAAAGGTTGTAGCCAAACGTAGAGAGCCAATTACAAGAAAATAATCTGAGATTCTGTAGCGGTATTAAAGATATTTTGGTAATTTTATGAAAATTTGTATAAAGTAGGGAAATGTAGCAATCAAGAAACAGCACAGATGGAAATATTTGTGGAATACTTAATTATGCCAAGGTAAGAGATAGATGAGACTCGACAATTAACAGTTAAGATAGGAAGAAATGAGATAAAACAATTATACGTAATCAATCGACAGGAAAGATTCGAGGAACAGATGGTATTCCTGTGGAAGTTAAGAGGCAAGAAAGTGATAAAGATCTGCAAGGTTTTGTTGCACGGTATTTTAAAAAGAGGTGGAAGCATCAACAAATTGGAAGAAAGTTGTGGTGGGTGTAATACCTAAAGACTGTTAAAGACCTATCAGATTTGGCTTCATATAGACTCATTTCAATTTTAAACCATGATTCTAAAGTGTTAGAGTCTACACTAGCTAAAATAAAGGCAAAGGTGCTGGCAAACTTTATAGATATGGATCAGTGTGGTTTTGTGAAGTAAAAACAAAGGCTGTAGCCATAAATTATGCCACCCACACATGAATTGGTTCAGCAATGTCCATATTTATGGAGACATAATAAGATGAAGTATTTAGGAGTATGGATTAAAATATTTCTGTTATGGCAGCTAATGATATGTAGGAAGAGACTAAACAAAAGGTGATACAAAAACTAAGAAACTGGAAGCTTTTCTTTATGGATGTGGATAGTAAGATACAAACAGTGAAAATGTTTTTAATCCCTTTAGTTTTATGTACAGGTCAAGCATATTTTTATCAACCAGATGAGAATTTGTGAATAATAATTAATACAGAGTAGAAGGCATTTATCTGTGAGGGGAAAAGGAAAAGAGTTAAATGGGATAAGTTAATCCTTCCAATAGAACAAGTTAGTTTAGGATTACCTGATTTTAAGGGGTATTTTAGAGCTGCACAATTAAGGCTCATAAACATAACACAAGTAGAAGGTTATAATACAAAATAGAAAGTGATGATGATGAAGCTGGGAGGGAATGCAAGAAAGAAGGAGAGAATGGGAGTTTGTTTGCAGATCCGTAAGGAGAATAATAACATCCATGCAGAATATTATATTCATAAAGTAGCAGAAAGTATTGTAAGAACTAAGCCAACAGGAGAATGGAGAAAGGAGATTTTGCCAAAAGGGATGACTACAGGTACAGGGGCAGAAATGAGGCAAAAGGTGGCTGGAATTTACTGAAGAAAACTGTCAGAGGACAAAGGTATTTAGCACAAATAACTAGAGAGGGAAAGGTAATCCAATGGGATGAGGCCAAGACATTTGGACTGAAGACTGTAGAGACTGCCTTCCCTACCAGTGATTGATAGAGTATAGGCAAAGAGAAAGGGATAGGAGAAATACTGCAATGGTAGAATTTTTAAATGAATCTAAAACAGAAGCTGCTGTTAAAAAACTGATAATTACTAGGGAATATAAGATAGTGCACAATAACTATAAGAATCAGTCAGAGGAGGTTAGAAAATGGTGGAAGGGGAGATTCTATAAGCAATTTCAAGGGAAAACAGGAGGCCATTTGCAACAAAGTCCATAAGGCTTAGGAGTGTTTGCTTGGAAGTGTTTGCAATGGTATTTTTATACCCCAAGCAGACTTCATATAAATTTTCTTCAGGTCGATGGAAAATGTTGTAGTACATTTCCGGCCTAAGAAGTATTGCAAGAGAACTGCGACCTATTAAACTACCAGGCAAAACCCCCATCAGACATACCCATCTACAGAGCACCTCCTAGATCAGTCCTGAAAGCACATTGTGTGTTCATAGGTAAGTACTAGGCTATCAGCCCTTGGGCCTATACAAGCCTAGCCAAGTTCCCTGGCTTTCGTCGCGCAAGAAAATTATTTTACTGTGCCCCTGTCGAGCAGAGCCACAGCAGTAGTTCCCGGGGTGAATTTCCTATTACCCATCCAGTTGTCTAAGATTTCTTTTAAAGAGGGCTAATGAGGAGCTTTGCTTGACATGAATGGGCAGCCTATTCCAGAGCAGGGGAAGTCTCTGAGACAGGAATCTATCCCTCCAGCATGTTTTGTTTATTGTGATGACAAGGTTTAGGTCCCTGGAGCGTGTGGCTCGGCGAGATTGGGATTTGTAGCATCTCCATCAGGTCTGGGTTAGACATAGCTTTGTATGTTAGGCAGAGGTCGCCTCGGAGTAAGCAATATGTGACTGAGTAGAGCTGGAGTTTTTTGAGAAGGTCGGCATATGGCATCTGTTTGAGGCCGGTAATCCTCTTAGTGAGGTATTTCCGTGGTCTTTCCAGCCGTTGCAGATGTCTTGTGAGGTACATGCCAAACAGGGTGTTGTACTCTATGATGGGTCTAATAAGGGATGAGTAGAGAGGAGCGATAACCTCTCCTTTTTTCTGGAGAAGAACCTCTTTGTGATGGTGTGCCATGTAGAAGGATTTCCTGACTACTGTGGCGACGTGATTATCAAAGGAGAAACTACTATCCACCTGTGTCCCAAGGTCTCTTATCACACTTTTGGTGTTTAGTAGGCTACCGCCTATGTGGTAGTTCATGGGTACGGTGTGTTTCCCAAAGGGGATGACAATGCACTTCTTGGCATTGAGCTTTAGGCCATAACTTTGACACCAAGCATCACTCTCAGTGAGGCCTCTTTGTAGAATGTCCACATTCTTAGGTGAATCGATTATGGCTCCTAGTTTGCAGTCATCTGCAAATTTTGTTAGCCAGGGACCAGCCATATTATCCTGGACTTCAGAGAAGTAGATACCGAACAGGAGAGGACCCAGAACCCTGTGGTACTCCGCTTGTCACTGGTCTGAAGTCGGATTTGGAGTTGGCTACTTTCACTGTGTGGATTCTGTCAGTGAGCCAGTTGACCACCCATATTGTGACATAGGGCTTTATGCCTAGTCTAGTGAGTTTATCTGTAATACCAGAGTGGGGGATGGCATTGAAAGCCTCAGCGAGGTCACGATAGGCTGTATGCACTACCTTACCCTCGTCTACGGCTCTAGTGATTGCTTCGAAGAAGTCAATCAGGTTTAGGAAGCATGATCTACCCTTTACAAACCCAAACTGAGTGGAGTCCAGAGTTTGGAGGTTACCTATGTCTTTGTTTATAAGCTCTAGGATGATGCGTTCCATGGCCTTGCAGATCAGGCTCGTCAGGTTAATGGGGCGGTAGTTCCTGGGGTGGCACCCCCTTTGTGGAGTGGGATAACTGTTGCTGTGTGCCACTTCTTCGGCACAAAGCCTAAAGTGAGGCTATGGTTGAACATGGTACTTATCTGGGGTGCCAGTTTCGTTCTGTAGTTCGTGCAGAACGCAGCCTGGGATGTTGTCCGGTCCCATAGATGCTGTGTTCCTGGCTTTAGAGAGTGCGGTCTTCACCTGTGCGGCCATGATTTCAGGGGCTTTGCAGTCATCTGGTATGGGGATGGGCCCTTTGGGGTGTGAGGGGGGGGTGAAGTTTTACTCTTTTCTGCAACAGTTTCTTCCTTCTGCTGTTGAGCTTGTTTATGGCAGGGGACCACCAGATTGGCTTCCTTTTTCTGGAGGATAGTGTGTTGGTTCTGTTGGGGATGGCACGGTCTATGCACTCGTGTATGTGCTTATACAGTGCATTTGTATATGATTCAGCAGTCTTGCCAGTATTTTCCATCTGTGTGGGTATAATGAAGTTTGCCACGTCTGACTTAAGAAGCATGAAGTTGGCTTTGGAGAAGTTTTTTTACGGTGATTTCCTTAATGGGAGGGGGGCAGGATATGGATATCTAGGGTGATTAGCTTGTGGTCGGACTTGACCAGTGAGGAGTTGACCTCTGGCATGGAGCATCTATTACCCATATTGGTAATGACCAGGTGCAGGATGTTGCTACCCCTGGTAGGGTTATGGACCAGCTGGTCCAGGGCATTGGAATTGATGAATTCCAGAAAATGTTGGGCAAATGAGTTAGTACATGAGTATTTTTCCTAATTGATGGAGGGGTAGTTGAAATTTCCCAAAATTAGGGTATTGGGCTGTATCTTAATATTATCCAGTTTATCGAGAAACATGGAATGGGCATCCTGGGGCATGGCGGGGGATCTGTTTCACGGTGCAACCTGAATTGCAGTCTTGCTCAGTGTTAATTTTATTTGGATAATTTCAGAGGCATTATGTTGAGCAACTAGCCTGGAGGTGTTGATATCCTTTATGAATATGGACATGCCTCCTACTTTAGTATTTCTGTCCGGGTTATGTGATAACAGTTCTTCAAACCTAGTATTATGGACAGTTGGACTAGCCCTGTTTCTGCTGCCAGCCTGGTCGACTTGGGTCTTCTGAGGCAATGTAGCAATTACTTCATGTACACTGACAACTTTCTACTAGTAACTCAGAGATGTATCTACACCAAAAATCTTAATCCCTGCTCTCTCACACTTGAAACAGTAACACAGAAGAGGTTGCCAACTCACCCACCACTACTCAGGCGCATAGCACCACTACTAGTACACATAGTATTCATCCAACACATAAATCTACATAAGCAGAGGTTCTCAAAAAAATTACCAAAACAGCAGAGACCTCCAAAACATAAGTCTGCTACAACTAACACAATTCCCACAGAACCAAAGAACACAGCAACACCAGTGCCTCACCTACCAAGCCCTCAAGGCATAACACTCAAAAAAACTAATTTTCTTGTCATTGGAAATTCCATAGTGAAGACACATGGATGTCCCACTCACCAGGTTAGATAAGGAGAAAGTCATGGTCAGCTGCCAGTCCAGTGCCAGGATTCGTCAGATCAAACATGCATCCAGGTGTCTAGGCAACAAGTACCATTATAACTCTATCATAGTTCATGTTGGAGTGAATGACCTGAGACGTACTACACTGGACTATATGAAGCAAGATATGATTGAGCTCTCTGAGTATGTTTCCCAAGCAGGTATGCCCCTAGTCTTGAGCAGCATATTACCCTCACCTGGAATGATACCACAGTATTGATTTCAATAATTGGTTTAATTTTTGGTGTCATTCAAAGGGGATCCAGTTTCTATCAGCCTGGGATGACATGGTCAACAAACCTTGTTGCTTTGCCAGAGACGGTTTGCACCTGATGCCACTAGGCTTTTGGCTGCTGACAAAGGCTCTTGCCTCCCCATAGCGCCTTTTTAGGCAAGGTCTCAAAAGCAAAATTGCCTTTGTAAAAATTGCCAGTCGTAGCAAAATAAGGGTTATATGCCGCTAAACGCTAAGAGGTTAAACCAAAAACTGCACACCCTGGAAGCACTTCTGTCACTAGAGAATGTAGATGTCTGTGCAGTCACAGAAACCTGGTTCAAGGCTTCAAAGAGTATCTCGGCCTTGCAAGACTACAATGCCTTCCACTCCTTCAGACCACAAGGCGAACATGTGAGAACCAAAGGAGGCAGTGTTTCTCTCTATATTAGAAATAAATTCACCTCCCAACTAGTTAGACTAGACAACTCCATGGAGTTATTCCAAGTTCAGATTACTGTGGGTAAAACCCTCATTCAAGTCAAAGCTAGTTATAGATCCCCCTTCATGAATCATGATGCACATGACACCTACTTAACCAAACTAGAGTCGATCCAAATATTGCCAAACACTCTGGTCATGGGGGATTTTAATTATCCCACCATCAACTGGGAAACCTACTCTAGCCGTAACTCACATGCACAAAAGTTCATTGACTTTAACTCAAATGCCATGGAACAAATTGTTCAAATGCCACCAAGAGGAACAAAACATACTAGATCTGGTCATCACTAAGATGACAAACAGATGCACCACCACAACTGTCGGACCCTCATTAGTTAAATCTGACCACAAATGAGTCGCCTTTGACCTGGCACTCACACCAAAACTCACAAAGGGTGAAGTCAGACTAAGAAACCTCACCAAGGCAAACTATACTCTCCTAGGGGAAGGTATAAGTGCATTCCAAGCCCCACCCCCAGCTGGAAGTGGTAACTACACCAAAGCTTACACTGAAGCCCTATACAAATCACTTGTATAAGTGTATAGACTCAGCTGTTCCAGACAAAATCAAAGCCAGAGCCCAAAGTAAAAACAAGCCACCCTGCTGGACATCCAGCATCAACAGACTACAACAAACACAAAAAGTTGCTGACTAAAAAAACTAAGGTGAGGCTCCAACAGTGGAATACTACTCTTCTCAGCCTCAACAGGCAAATAAGACAACATGTCAAATCCTCTAAGGATAACTTTGAAAACAAAAAACAAGTTTCAAATATAGTTAGCACCACAGACACTGTAAATCACAATAAGCGCTTTTATTCCTTTATTAGTATTTCACGGAACTTCATTAGGTACGATTACTACCTCACTTCCTTTATATAACTGTCCATTCCTTAATCAGTCAGATTAAATTAGATTAATTATTCTCTTCTTAAAGGAGCCACATGTCTTACATCAGTTATATACTATACAGCCTTAACCCAAAAACAACACTTAGAACACTTAGAAATGGCACTTCATGCATTACACTTCCTTTCTAAACATATAAAATATTTAGGCAAACACATACTAACTACATAAGTAAAAAACTATCAAAAACATCCTAAAATTAATATTTATAACTAAAGAATACATTAACACTAAATAGTATCAGATTTCAATGTTAATAAACTACTTATTGAAATTCTATCATTAATCCCAGGGGGTTGGGAGGCATTAACCATTATTTGCCAATACATTTCTCTATACTCTAAAAAAGCTGACCAATTTCCTCCCCTCTCATTAACAAACACTTTTTCAAGTATACAAAATAAAAACTTCTTAAAGTCCGTACAGTTCATTGAGTACCTATAAGAGCATTCTTATTGTCCTTCTTCCAAATAGAATACATGTACTGGCATATTCTTTTTTGAGGGCATTTTCTATCTTCCCTATATAAAAAGAAGCACAATACATGCAGGTAGCAGTTTAAATCACCCCTTTTGTATTACAGCCAAAACTGCCGTATATAGGGAAGACTCTTTGGTGGTTGCCTATAGTAATGTAAGTAGTCTTACTGATGTATCTACACTCTCTACAGGCACCACACCTTTTCATTTTCCCTTCTTTTTCTTATTTCTTTGCTTATTACTCTCAAGAAGGTTTTTCATATTTTTGTCCCTCCTATAAACAAATTTCAGAGAAGAGCCCACATTCTCTAATAATTCAAGTGCCCCAAACACAACCTGCCAATTTTTTTTCAATAATACGTTTCATCACGGCAGAAAATGAACCATAGGTTAAAACACAACTGTTGTCATTTCCAAGAACCATCCCCTTTTCCACCGCCTGAAATTCTGGATGCCTCAAAATCAGAGGATATTGCAAAGTTCTGTCTTTTAAAACCAAGTCTTCTTGTTCTTCTAATAGTTTACTGGGGTAATTTCTGTCCTTCAATATTTCTTTTAATTGGGAAAGCTCATGATAAAATTACTCATCCTTTGTAATCAGCCTTGACAGCTGAATCATTTGCCCCTTGACTAATTACTTTTTTTTTTGTCAGTAAGGGTGATTGCTGTCAAAATGCAAAAAAACTATTAGATTACATAGGTTTTCTATAATTAAGGATAACTTTGAGAAAAAACTAGCAATCACATCCAAGGATATAACAATAAGGCCTTAAGGCCACGGATTGTATCATCTTGGATCTCATAAATAAAGACATAGGCAAACTCCAAATCCTGGAGCTGACACAATTCATCTTTCTCAAGGGCAGATCTTGCTTGTTAAACCTGGTGGATTTTTTCGAAATTGTGACCAGGGCAAATATGTACAAACAGCATACCTCGACTTGGCTAAGGCCTTTGACACAATCCCACACTCGGGCATTACCGATAAACTTAACAAACTGAATGTAAATCCCTTTGTTTTAAAATCGGTTGCCTGGCTCACAAACTGGCCAAACACTATCAAAGTGGGTGACTCCACATCAACCAGCAGACATGTCACCAGCAGGTGCCACAAGGGTCAGTGCTGAGCCCCCTACTGTTTGATATATATACTCAGAAGTTCAGGTCAAATGTAAGGGGCTGTGACTGACCAAGTTTGTGATCGACTGCAAACTGGTGCAGTTATTGACTCCCCAGATGATGTCAGTATACCCCAGGAGGATCTTATGCGGACCCACGACTGGTCTCTCTGTTACGGTCTCAAAATGAATGTAAAGAAATGTGTCATCATTCCCTTCAATAAAATCAATATCTCTTCACACTATCAAATTAACAACAATACCCTGAGTACCAGTGATGTGATAAAGGATCTGAGATCACAAGTAGACTGTAACCTTAAATTTGACCACCATGTGTCTACTGTAGTAAGGAAGGCCTTCTATGTAGCACACTTGATTAGCAAAGGCATCGCCTCTAGAGCAAAGGAGTTTTAATGCCTCTATACTCTCTACTAATCAGGTCCATAATTGAGTACAATGCCCCTCTTGGCATGTACCGTACAAAGCACCTGAAGCAATTCGAGAGACATCAGAGATTTCTATCAAAGAAGATCAATGGTCTGCAGCACATGTCTTACATGGACCGACTAAAGTCCGTGTCACTGTACTCTGTATCATATAGACTTCTTAGGGGAGACTTATGCCTAGCTTACAGAGCAATCTCTGACCCAAACCTAATGAATCTGCTGCACATCTGTAAATCAAACGTGACTAGAGCCATCCATTCCAGGGACCTAAATATGGCCTGTGACTTGAATAGGATGTGCTAGTGGGACAGATTTGTCTCCCAGTGATTGTGACATGTTTGGAATAAACTGCCAGTTCATGTGAAGCAGAGCACCTCTATGATACTGTACAAAAGGAACCTGGATGAGTGGATGGGGCACCGTATGTTCTTAACGGGGATAGAGCCCACAACCCTCCTGGACATGAGCAGTCATTGCTAAATACAATCCTGGGTATTGATAGAGTATCTCTGGTATTACATTGAGATGAAATAGCTAGGCTTGAAATGACCTCCGGGTTGATAGCCTAGTAACCTCCTGTGATCCTTTGTGTGATAGGAAAGAAAGAGGTAATTGGGAACATGTATTTTAGGGGTGCAATGAGTTGGCAGATTTAAAAAAAATTCAAAACAGAACCACTGACCTCTCAGAACAACAAAAACACCAGGCAAAGACGAGAAGTAAATTCTCCAAACAAGATTATAGCAAGGTTTAAAACAATTTGATACATGTTGAATGCTTTTGTCCACAAAGGTGTTCTGCAGAACATAAAAATATATAAATATGTCACACGGCAACAAAACATCCACTCTCAACTAACTAAATGATGCTTCTAAAACATTAAAGAACATAAAGCAGCAAAAATATTCTGTATTAAAAATATCAAAATTCGTAGTCTTTTATGTCACCTTCTAAGAATACTCATAATAGATAAACCATTTAGACCTGAAAAAAACACTTGCATTCAGTCTCAATTGCCATTTCAATTCCCTTTCCTTATCCCTCATCTAGGAACTGAAACTATTTTTTTTTTCTGGGGGAAAAAAAACTACTTAAAATTTCCGCATCCATATACATTTTTAGCTAATGGGTTTGTTGAAATCTTGATTCAAATTGACAAAAAGATGTTTATAGATCCATTTACATTAACCCCTGATAGTTTTACCAGCATAAACACAGCAAATGCAAGTTTGGCAAACAGACAAGTAAATGACATCTGTACTGTTACAGCTGTAATGTACATTACTGGAGACAACCAAATCAGTGCTAATGAGGTGCATGTTGTTGGTTACAAATGACTGTACATTAATTACATGCTCCACAGCTATATGTCCCCATTTTCTTGGAGACAATTTTTTTTTGTTAATGCTCCCTTTTTCCAACAGACATTTCAGGTTGTAATTCCTTTTTTTTCAATATAAATTTAAGGGTATTACGTCCCCTAGCCCTAAAATTGTTAGGAATAATTAAAGACCAATTCCTGCCAATGATATCTGTTAACGCACTCGTGCCCATGTTGCAAGTCATAACCATTGCATTATTAAACTCAGTGCTTTGTACCGCCATTGTCAGAGGTAGAGAGTTGCCCAATAAAGGTACATAAAAACCAAACCCCTGTAATGGCACAAGTGGAGACAAGGCAGCCAATTCAGCCAGCAAAAATCCAGTTTATTGAAGAATATATACTTGGTTAAAAAGTTAAGAGCTTTCGTTCATATTGCTTGTGGAATTGAATTCTGAACTGATTCTTCAGTTAGTTTTTCACCATTTGGTTCTAAGTTTGTAAAGGCACATACTAGCCATTTGTTCACTTTAAAACCACCTCATCTAATGTGGACAAAATAAAAGACAGAGGATACCCCCTTTGTAGAAGTAAATCTACCACGTGGTACATTTCTGAGAAAAAAAAATAGCTGAAAGTCATCCTTGCCACATGGACCGATTGACCTTTAATAAGTACCATGTTTTATTGTCTAGGATGACAACTGTTGAAATATAAATAGGAGCTGGCAAAAATCTTTTTATTTATTTATTTTTTTTGTAAATATTATACTTAAATTGTTTAATTACATCTTTACGTATGTGTGCATCCAGAAAATGAATCATTTCTTTTGAATATTTAAATGCAAGTCTCAAAATGTAGTACTATTCACATATTCAAAAATATTATACTAACCGTTCCTGTGTGTCACTCCATAAAATTAAAATATTGTCCAAAAAGTGAAAATACTGTTTATAAGACATAGAAGATTCAGTGTTGAAAGTACGTTTCCCATAATATTGCACAACTATATTAGCAAAGATGGGGGCACAAGTGACCCCTGTCACCACATCTGATTTCCGGAGAAAATACTCCCCTTCAAATAGAATACAATTGTTATGTAACACAAGCTCTAACATCTACAGTACAACCTCTAACATGGTTGTTGTGTCTTTCGGCTTTTCCCGGTTAGGGGTCGCCACAGTGGAACTCCGGTCCGCTAATGATTGGCAGTAGATTTTTACGTGCTTGCTTGCCGGGCCTAACGCACAACCTTCAACGAAGGAACACAACCTTATTATCCAAAAATTAGCATTCAGTTTGTAGTGTCTCTACACCAATTCAACCCATTTTCATGTGGCTGGTTCACTGTCTGTTATGAGTGTTCAAAAAGGTGGCGTAACAGACTTTGAATTTTGATATTTTTAATATGGAGCATTTTTGTTGCATTATGTTCCTTCATGTTTTATACTCATCACTTGTGAGTACAACTTAGTTGGTTAGGATTGGATGTTTTGTTACCATGTGACATATTTTAATATTGGTATTTTTAAATAGTTTTAGGATGTTCTTTGTGTTTCACTGTTGCAGTCATCACATTTGGGTTATCCCTGCCAGGGTAGCCCTCGGCTGGCCTGAATACCAGAGGCTTAGTATTTCTGCGTCAATTGCTGCCGCTTCAGGATGATGTCAGGTCGTCAGTAGTATAAAGTAAGGCAGCCGATGCCATTACGTCAGTCTTTCTTGCCGAGGAGCCCGAAGCAGAAGCAATTCGCACGAGTGCCAGTTGGCCGCTACCTGAGTTTCGTTTTTCCGAATTGAAGCTGAAGTCTTCTAAAGCTAAATACCTCATTGGGGATCCTTTTTTCTTGCTCTAACCAATGTCAGAAAAAGCTAACAATTGTCTTGCCTGTGGAAAGCAAATACCACACCGAGACTTTCATTCTTACTGAGTCACTTGCTTAGGCCCAGACCACGATGTCCCTCGCTGTAGCTTTTGTGCTTTAACGCCAGAACTATACGTTGTCGAGCCCTTATTGTAGCTAGATATTTTCACTTACAGCCCTCAAACTCCGATATGGTTTCGGTAAGCCATCCGACAGCAGATCTTCTGAAAAAACATAAGGATAAAGACAGAGACAGACCGCACAGGTCCAAACCTACCGAAGATGCTTCTGTTAAGCTAGTCGTCAGTTCTCCGGTCCTCGGTGAGGCGCTTTCGCAGCCCCTGATGCCTGCTTCTGTGGTTTCACAGGCCGCTACTGAGACCCTTTTGGAGTCCGGTATGCCGCAAAACATTTCTTCGACTAAGGATCCTGCGGTTGTCTTACCTTGGATGGGTCCGGAGTCACAGAGCAGGCATCGGCTTCCAAGGAAGTACTTCACGCTACTGATTCTCGACACAAACCGACAACTTCTTTCGCGTTTACCGTTCTTTCGAAAACTACCAAGTTTCTAAGGCCCAGGGTACGAACCACACCCAAGAAACCGATGACCCAGTCTCAGACACCTGCTTCCTTGCCTCAGTCTCAAATTCTTAAAATGGCGGAAGACCTTATTATGCTAATCAGGGAAAGCCAAGCTGCCCCTTCCAGAAGAAAAAGAGATCTGTCCCCAGTAGTTTTATCTGAACAGGAGTCTGATGACTCTGATGCATTTGAATATGAAGACATAAAACCCCTCTCTGCTTATGAGGATTCTGATGCAGAGGAATCCATTCCTTCAGCCTCTCCACCCAAGGACTTTTCCTTTGGGGAAACCCTTCATACCTTAAGGGAGCATTTTCAGTGGGAATGTCAGGACTACCCTCAGTCTAAAAAGACATTCAGAGAATTTTTAGATCTTCCACAGCACAGATCCCTGGCCATTCCCTCAGTCCTGGATGTTGTGGACTATGTTTTCATGGAATCCATTTTGACTCCTGACACCCTCCCTCCTGCTCCCAGAAAACCTAACAGGTATTACAGAGTCCCTGACTCTCACAAATTTCTTTTCAAAAATCCTACTGCTGACCCTTAGGTAATTTCTCAAGGGCATAAAGGAATTAAAGCAACCTCTGCTAAGAATCCCACCCCCACAGATAGGGATTCCCGAGCACTAGACAGATGGGGTAAAAAAGTATACACCTCTGCTACTCTTGCTATCAGAGCACTAAATTGTCAGTTCCATATGCTAAAATGTCAGCAACATACCATGGAACTCCTCAAACAAAAAGTGTCCTCCTTTCCTGCTTGTGCAGAATCTAAAGAGTTACAAGACTTAATGCATTCTGCAAGTCAAGTAACTAAGCACACCTTACACTGTGGTTTTGATGCCCTAGAAGCTTTTTGCAGGGCAACAGTCACTGGTTCTGTCCTTAGAGGACATGCTTGGCTTAAGGAACAGGCCTTGCCAGACCATGTCAAATCTACATTAGTGGATGCACCCTTGCACAAAGAAAACTTATTTGGCACCAAGACAGAATAGGTCTTAAAAAGATGGAAGAAAAAGCTAAATCTATGCAGACAGTTAAGGATTTCCTGCAGGTCCAGCCACCCAGGTTCAGCAGGCATTGCCTCTCCAAGCACTGGTCCTTTTTTGCTCCCACCAGGTCAGTTCAGCCCAGACCCCAAGGAAGCAGACCCCCCCAGACAGCAGCCACAGGGAATGCAGAGATCAAAGCAGTGGGAGTTTCTCCACTTCAAAACCAGGGAGTTCAAAGCCACCCCCTCATAATAAGAACTCACAGTGACGTTCCACATCCACCCTCTTCAAAATGAACCTTGATGATTGAATGGGAGAAAGGAAATTCACCCTGGGTATCACATCAATCACCCAGCTAGACAGGGGTCCAGGGAAGTAAATAGTGTGGGAAGAAATAGCCAGGGAATTGTTATGGCTAAGCTTGTATAGAGGTCCTAGGGCCTATAGCCTAGTACCAACCTATGAAGCCCCTCCCTCTGCCCACCTGCACTTGCCTCTAGGAGGAAAATTCTCCTTCCACGCAAGCACCTGGGCCGCCATTACCAACGACCGCTGGGTCCTCAACATAGTGTCCCAGGGATACAAATTTTCTTTCCTCACTCTTCCAACCCTAGGGTTCCCAGATCTACCTCCAAACCAGTGGGCAGAGGCGAAAAAGCAAGTCCTTTCCCTGCTGTCTATGAGGGTAATAGAGCACATTCCTGCAGAACAGATAGACCAACGTTTCTACTCCTGACTTTTTCTGGTACCCAGAAAAGAGGGCACCTGGCACCCTATCATCGATCTATCCATTCTAAATACCTTCCTGGTGATAACCAAAATTCAAAATGATCACCCTCCAGCAACTACTATCCATGCTCTCCAAGAATGCTTGGCTAGCCACCCTAGACCTAAAAGAGTCCTACCTCCACATTTCTATCAGGGAATCAGGCAGGAAATATCTACGTTTCAGGGCAGGATCTCTGCACTTTCAGTTCTCTGTGCTTCCCTTTGGCTTATCTACTGCTCCCAGAGTTTTCACAAAATGTCTGGCTCCCGCCATTGCCTTTTGCAGACAAAGGAATATCCAAATTTACCCATACTTACACGACTGCCTAATTCAGAAAAGCTACTCAAGCACCTGGCCTTTGTAAAGTCCCTAGTGACCTCCCTAGGGTACACTATCAATGAAAAGAAATCCAAACTAGTGCCCACCCAAAGCAATTATATTCCTGGGAGCAAGCCTGGACACAGCATCCCAGATAGCATACCTTACACCAGCAAAGAAAACTTACTTGACAGCCTACTTCTCTCAACTAGCCACCAGACCCCAGTTATCTGCAAGGAAAATCCTGCAAGCTGTGGTGTTCATGGCATCTTGCATTCTACTCATTCCATATGACAGTCTGCATGTGAGGAAACTTCAATGGTACCTAAAAAGCCTTTGGTGTCAATACTGTCAAGACCTGTAAACTCTTACACCAATGATACCTAGCCTAAGGAAAGATTTTCTTTGGTGGACAGCAGCATGCTCCCACAACAAGGGACTACCTTTCTCACCACCCCCTGCTGCCCAGACCCTCACCACAGACTCATCACACTTTGCCTGGGGTGCACACCTGGACGGCAGGTGCATACAGGGTCATTGGGGCCCACAGCAAATCCATCTGTACATCATTCAAAAAGAGCCAGCATGCATTGACAGCTTTCAGGCCCCTTCTCTCCCCAGGGGCTCTCCTGATCAAAACAGACAACACCACTGTGATGTGGTACATCAACAAGTAGGACCACTGTGATGTGGTACATCAACAAGTAGGGAGGGACTCACTCCTGCCATCTATGCAGGGTGGCCATGACCCTTTGCACACAGCCTCAGCCATGCAACTACACCTGTTAGCACATAGCACAATTCCTGCCAGGCTCTCTAAACTCTCTGGCAGACCACTTAAGCAGAAATCTTCTGGACCCACACAAGTGGCAGCTAGTCCAAAGAATCTTCACCCTAATAACTCAGAAATGGGGCACCCCGAAGGTTGACCTCTTTACCTCCCACACCAACCATCAGCTCAGCAAGTTCTGCACCATGAAGCATCACTGCATGGCTTGGAAAGTGGATGCCCTATCCTTCCCCTGGGGCAATCTTTCGGTCTATGCATTTCCTCCACTACCTCTCATCGCCAGGGTACTGCTCAAAATAAGGGAGGAAAAACCAAGGACAATTCTGATTGCTCCAGACTGGCCTCGCCAGCACTGGTACCCACTGCTGTGTGCAGCCTGTCCCCACTGCCACCATGGCATCTCCCTCAGACCCCAACCCTCCTGACCCAGAGGGAAAGGAGAATTTATGCATCCCCAATTGTAGACCCTCAATTTGGCAGCCTGGCTTATTCCCTAACCACTGATCAAGCTGTTAATCTCAGTAAGCAGGTTCTAGATGTTATAGTTGAGGCTAGATGCCCTAGCACTAGAAAGTCTTATGCTGACAAATGGAAAAGGTTCTGCACCTGGATTCAGGCTAAGGGAGCTGATATGGCACAGCCCTCCCTACCTCTCATCTTGGATTGCCTAGCTGACCTGCTACACAGTGGTCTCTCCTTTTCCTCTATTAAAATTCATGCCTCTGCTATCTCTGCCCATTTCCACTCTGAGCACCCCCTTTTCTGACACCCTCTGATCAAACAGTTCCAAAGAGGGGCTAGCAACTTGAGGCCACCCAGAAGAGCACCTACCCCAGCTTGGGACCTAAACTTTGTGTTGGAAAAGCTCACCCTGCCCCCCTTTGAACCAGCATCTTCAGCAGAGTTAGTTTCTCTCCTGGAAGACAGTTTTTCTTCTGGCCATCACTTCAGCCAGAAGAGTCTCCGAGCTACAAGCACTCATGGTTGTAGAGCCCTTTATCATCTTCCATGCTGATAAGGTGTCCTTCAGGACTAACCCATCCTTCCTGCTCAAAGTGGTGTCCAGTGTGGCTCTCAAAAAATCCATTCATTTGCCCACCCTTTCCTCTAACCCACAAAACAAGGGGGAAGGATCCTTCACTCTCTAGATGTGCACAGACCGCTCAGATTCTATCTAGACAGGAATAAATCATTCAGAAAGACTGATCAATCACTGCTCAGCTTTGCTGCAGGGGCAGAGGGCAAAGCCATCTCCAAACAAACCATTTCCAAATGGATAGCACACTGCATCCATTTCTGTTACAAGCAACATGAAAAACCTCCCCCAAAGGGGGTCAGTACTCACTCTACCAGAGCAGCCTCCACCTCTGTAGCTTTCCTCAGAGGAGTCCCCACCAGGGACATCCTGGATGCTGCCACCTGGACATCTGTTCACACTTTCACTAAACAATACCTCCTGCCTGTCTTCTCCAAATCCAGGGCAGGCTTTGTCACTGTAGTCTTGCAGGGCATCCTAGCCAGCCCCTAGTCTCTTTGATTGCCTCCACCCTTTTCCTCAGCTTTGAGAATCAACCCAAGTGTGATGACTGCAACAATGAAACCCGAAGAACATAGTACAGTTGTGTACACTTACCATAAATGTAGATGTTTGAGTGTATTCACTGTTGCAGTCCTGCTTCCCTCCCTCCAGCCCCCTCTTTTTTTCTCTCTCTCCCTCCTTACAAGGAACGTTTTGGTATTTACTTTCTACTGGTGGGGTTCTTCCACCATATCCTGGCTCCCACTAGGGGGCTCCTGACAGGGCAAGAAAAACTGATGTAATGGCATCGGCTGCCTTACTTTATACTAATGATGACCTGATGTCAGTCCTGAAGCGTCAGCAACCGTCACAGAAATACTAAGCCTCTGGTATTCGGGCCGGCCGAGGGCTACCCTGGCAGGGATAACCCAAATGTGATGACTGCAACAGTGAATACCCTCGAACATCTACATTTATGGTAAGTGTACACAACTGTACTTTCTGAAGTCATTTGTGAATTAATGCACTCAACGTGTATTAAATTGTTTTAAACCTTGCTGTAATCTCATTTGTTGGATACATTTACTTTTTTCTCATTGCCTGGAGGAGTTTGTTGTTCTGAGAGGTCAGTGGTTCTGGTTTGGAGCTTTTTTTTTCCCCCCCTTTGAAACTGATCCAATTTTTTTCTAGATTTTAAAAATTCCTTGTAGAATACTCTGACAGAAACAATGGGTGAGCAAATGGATGTAACTAAGAAAGTGATTCTTAATAGTTGAACCACAGCATCTGAATTGCCTATACATAGTAAGGCCCTGGTAAATTTAATTCTGGTGGCAGCCAAAAGTCAATTACTAGAAAATGGAAATCAAAGTTGAAACAAACTGTATTTGAAGTATTGAATATTGTAACAAAGATAAAGGCACTGGAAGCGGGATCTTTAGAAATGGGAAGGAGCAAATTACATAGAAATAAATGGAAATTGTGGGAAATGTTCATGCAGAATAATGTTCAGGAGGGGAAGAGGTTTAATTCAAGGCAGGAACTGAGCAGTTCATGTAATGTTGGATTGGTGATAGTAATAAAAATGGACAAGTATGATGTACAATGAATGTAACTGAAAACATGTTAACATGGTTTGTGTTCTTTTATCCTAATGTATGTTTGCCAGTGTCTTAAGTGATAATTTTAATAAAGCTGTTAAAACAAACAAAAAAAAGTCAGGTGTGGATACCAAGCCATTCAGTGCTTTCCTACCTGCTGCCGTTAGGGCTTTTGAGGATCGACGGTCAGCTAATATTCCTTTGTTGGACAGATGAATTGTATTCTGGGGGGAAAAATCTACTTTTCTTTTTATCGCAGAAAACTTACTTTTTCTGCAAAATAACAACAGAAAAACAGTGCTTTATTGACTGCCATGTAACTTTTGCACACTTAAATAAGAGCATTACTTTTTGCTTTTGTGGTAAAAAGTTGTTTAAAACTACTTTATGTTGCTTTTTGTGACTGGGAGAAGTGTTTTTTTTTACTATTTTTTCTGTAATTATTATTTATTTTTTTTTACAAGTGACTTTGTTTTACTGATTTTTGCTAATAAGCACCCTAAAGAATCAGGCATCTTTTTCATCTTGACCATGGAAGAACATACTGGTTCCACAGTTGTCCTCCTCCTAGCCACAAAAAGAAAATTATTGTGAAAAAGGATTACTCCATCCTTAAAGAGGTTCAAGAGATTGAACCTGTGGGGCAGTGTGGAGGGACAGATGTATGTTTATCTCTTCAGATATGTGATTCAGCTTCTGAGGAGGGTATTATATCCTACAGTCCTTGTGAAGGATTCACTTTCTCTGAGACTATTTTTTCAGAATGAATACATTTTTCCCTAATAGAAAAATGATGATTTTTCTCAGTCCCTTGGAAAACATTATGATTTTTTTTTACATCTGGAATTTCCAGAATGTTTGCCAGTTCCTCCAGTTCTGTCCACATTGTAGGTTGTTTTTGTTACAGCCTGCAATTTTCTTGATATTCAGCCTGCTGCCCCTAAAAATGCAGATATATTATTTCTCAGCATTTCAAGTTTTTACACACTAAACCAACCCAGAATTGGAACAGGATTCCAATCTACATTAGGCAGAGCGCCCCCACTAACACTTTTCAAGAGAAACCTTGACGAGTGGATGGGAAATAGAACATTTACCCCAGGGATCACTGCAGTGGCTCTGCTGGACAGAGGCACAGGGAACTAATGGCTCTGCTGGACTGAGGCACAGGGAACTAATCTAAGGGAGCAGCGAAAGACAACACATTCTGGCTTAGCTTATAGATGCTCTCAGGCAGATAGCTTAGTACTTACCTATGAACATATAAACACAGCCTTGACCCAGCAACTATAGCCTTAGTGAGTCCAGCTGCTGTTAAACATGTTGTTAATACTAATCCCTCTCTTTCCAACATGGTTGTGATTTTTTAAAAGCTTGAGAAAAAGTTCATGCTTCTGCAATTTAAATTTTTAGAACTCTTAATTGTCATGCTCATATGATAATGTTTATTGTAATTGAGAAATGTTTCAGCATCGGTTTGTTCCTCTGAAGTGAAATATGCTTTGTGTGATTTGGTTTGCTTGAAATGTGCCTATGTCTCTGTGGATGCCAAGTCCAGGGTTGCTGCCAGTGGAACTGCTTTGCCAGGCTGTGTTCTCAAAACTTGCCAGATGACATCAAGAATTAAATTTTGAGTTCTCCCTTTGATAGAGAACTAGTTTCTGGACCGTCGGAAAAGCCAGACACAGCTGATGACTCAGACATTGCTTGGGGAGCAGTATCAACGGGCATAAAAGTACAGAGTCTTTTGAAGAGAAAAGACAGACCAAAACATATCAACATAAAAGCGATGATCCAATTTTATCTTTTCCTTCCAAAACGAAGGATGGTTTAAAGGATCTAATTGGATCTGACCCCAGTGCCTTTTTCAAGGTCTTGGATCCAGGGCTCAAATTCTTCCCCTATCCATAATTGCCCCCTTTACAGTCTATACGCAATCCTGATGGTTCAGCACTTATAGCTAAGAGAAGTTGATATTTTTGCTATTTTTAGTCTGCTTTTTTGAGATTTTTACCTTAGATACCCTTCTTATTATTACCTCTATTTCCCTAGGTAGTTGTTTATAGCTGACCTTTAAACTTTTTTACTTGTTAGAGTTCTTTGGAAGTTTCCTTCCTGTCCTTTCTCCCCTACTTAAAAAAGAATGTGATGTTGCCGTATCTTGCCATCATTCTTCACTGGTTGGGTTAGCGACTCTGCCGTATACAAAAGCTCGAGGTCTTCCACTGGCTTGTGGCTGTATCCCTATCCCATCATGCCATAGTAAAGTTCCCCAGTTCTCGTTTGCCGCATAACAGATCGGGTGCTTCCATTTTGGCTTTGGCTAAGTTGGAAAATTTTTCTTACTCATTATTAATATAGTTGGTGTTTTGGCTGTTTAATAGGTTAACAATTAGTGTTTAAGTAGTTATCTAGTTACTGTAAAACTAGTAGACTCAAGAATGGCAGAGAGCTCCAGTATAAAACATATGTTTATTAAAACAGACATAAGCACTTTCGCAGGTAACTCTGCTTCTTCAGATGCAATTCAAACAGGCTAAAACCTCAAATAAATACTTATGTTCAACAATCAAGTATACCTCATGACTTCAACCAGTTACAGTTTAAAATGAACACTCACTGAAACTTCTTACCACAGTTATACATATTTATAAAACACACACATATATATTAAAACAGAATATTCATAAAATCTTTTTGTATATAAATCCATGTACAAAAATGCATGTATACATATAATAATGTCATACTTATCTACGTAAAGGTCTACTTTTTAACTTAGGTTTAATAGGTACTCTGTCATTCAGTCCATGCCCAAAATCACTTCTAAGTCTGACTATCCATTTAGCCTCAAGTTGTTCTATAATATTCCTAATGTCACCCATTCTAATATTTTCAAAAATTCTGCCTATAGCCATAAATGAAAATGTATGTGTGCTGTTTGTAGCCATAATATGTTTCGAAAGTGCACTAGCATCACTTCTTTTATTAATGTGATAAATATGTTCCTTTATATGATCTCCAAGCTCTCTGTCTGTCTTTCCTATGTAAAAACATAGGCAGATTTTACATTGTGCAAGATAGACTATATGTTCTGAGCCACAGGTATCAGAAAGATTAAAAGTGTGGCTTCTATCACTATCTGGATGCAAAAATACATTATCAGTACAAATGTATCTACACATAGAACATTTACCACAGGGAGTAGTATATTTTAACTCAATAACCATTTTATAAAAGATACCAAATAATTCTTTTAGAGACTTTATATTTTTATATACAAAGCCTGGTGTAGAATCAAGCACTTGTTTAATATCATTATCTGTCATTAAAACATTCCAGTGCTTTTCAATAAGATTCTTAAACTGTTTGGCATCCCTAGAATAAAACATAGGAACTTTCAGTTTTCTATCTTTTGCAAATGAGAATTTATTACTATATACCTCAATGGCGTCTCCTACAAAAGTAACCTCTCTATGCTAGTACTATGGTTTAGCTGTACTTTCTCTTAGGTCACTATCCAGCTTAATATCCTGATCTATTTTGGTAAGGCTATATCCCCTTTCAGAAAAGGCTTTGCCAAACCTTTCAGATTGATGTATGAAATCCTGACTACGTGCACTAAGTCTGGATGGTCGAAAAACTTGGCTGCGAAGTACATTTTGAAAAATATGCGGTGGATGCATACTTTTTCCATGAAGGAAGTGATTACAATGTCAGTCTTTCTTATATAACTTAGTGTAAATACATCCATCGTCATCTTTTATAACATTCACATCCAAAAAATTAATATTTTCTGCAGAAATTTTGAAAGGAAAACGTAGATATATTATGTAGTTGTAGTAGTATTAATATAGGCTACAAAGTCATTGAATAATTCAATAGCTCCATCCCATAAAAGAAACAAATCATCTACAAACCTGCGATAAAAATATATGGTTTCTATACTGTCCATTAACTATGAAATTCTGCTTCCAAATAGCCATTACTGCATTGGCATAGCTGTTGGCACATGATGTGCCCATAGCTACGCCATGCTTTTGCCAGTAAAAAACATTTCCAAATAGAAATACATTATTTTCCAGTACTAACCACAGTTGAACTTTAATCAGTTAATTTTTTTCTATACCTAGTTCAGTATATAACCCCAAAAATTGTTCTGTACTATTAATAAGAATGTCATTAGCAATGGCAGTAAACAGGGACATAACATCCATGGTTACTAAAAATATATTGCTACCAACCTTAAACCTATCAGTATATGAAAGTAAATCATTTAAAAATTGCTTAGTATCTTTTAAAATATAAGGTACTAAATGCAAAGCTGGTCTAATAGTTTTTTTCAAGAAAAATGGATACAGGCTCAGTGCAACAATTGTGCCCTGCAACTCTGGGCCTAAATGGGGGACATATAGGATTTTTATGTAATTTGGGCAGACCTTGAATTATAGGGTCTATATTAATACAACAAAAGGTGAATTATGCGAATGCGTTTTGAGCGACACATATTCATCGAATCGCATTTAAGCGATTCGATGAATATGTCATAGGGCAAGGAGATAGTTGGCCACATGCGGAGTTGCCCTTTCCTTCCATATAGTGCAGTCTCGGAGGTAGTATATTTAGCTAGAGGGTTTGGGGGGCAGAGCCCCCACCTATTTATGATGTTAAAGTATGTGTTTTTAGCGAAAGGTCACATAAGTTTTTTCTCTAGGGAAAAATTTTCTTACGTGGCCAATCGCTCTTTTGCATTTTCAAGCATTGTGTCGACCTTTCCATAGTCGCACATATACACTTTCGTTTTACTAAATATAGACTCGAATTATAGGTATTAATGGGTGGGACACTGTAAATTAATCAAATAGACCTTTATCAGTTTTACTATCAGTAAACAAACCTTTAAGTATGACATTAACATTAAATATCATAGAATCTACTAGTTTTTTTTATTTATAATCAAATAAGATTGTTCATTTAACAACATATTTCTCATGTCTGCATTATAACGCTCTGTATCAAAAACAACTGCTGGACCTCCTTTGTCTGCTGGTCGTATGGTAATATTTCTGTTATTTTCTAACCCTCTTAATGCTAAATTTTCACCCTTTGTCAGATTAAAGTACTTAGTATTATCATTTCTATCACTGTTATGCTCGTTAATCTTATGAAAATCATCAATACACAATTTTTCTAAGCCATTCACAGTAGGATTAAGCAATGGTATATATATATATATATATATATATATATATATATATATATATACTGGGTTTTCTAAAAGCATATATATTATCAGTAGCTTCAACATTTTTATAATTCAATTTTAACATAAGATTTCTAGTGAAAGTCTTTAAATCAAATATTACCTCTGCAAAGTCCATTTTCTGTGTGAGGGTAAATAGTCCTTTCTTTAGTACTGAAATGTCTACATCAAAAAGTAAATGTGTAGATAAATTCCAAATTGCAACTTCTTCTCCAGACCCCACATTTATTTTCTGATGTAGAAATTTCAGTACTGAAGAAGGGACTGTCGTTCATACCCATGCAGAAAACAGACTTTGCAGAGGTAATACTTGATTTAAAGACTTTCACTAGAAATCTTATGTTAAAATTTAATTATAAAAATGTTGAAGCTACTGATAATATATATGCTTTTAGAAAACCTAGTACATATGTATACCTTTGCTTATTCCTACTGTGAATGCCTTTGAAAAATTGTGTATTGATGATTTTCTTAAGATTAACGAGCATAACAGTGATAGAAATGATAATACTAAGTACTTTAATCTGACAAAGGGTGAATATTTAGCATTAAGTGGGTTAGAAAATAATAGAAATATTATCATACGACCAGCAGACAAAGGAGGTCCAATAGTTGGATTGCATACATCAAACTGAAAAGGTTGGGCAAAACCTTTGCTGAAAGAGGCTATGGCCTTAACAAAATAGATCATAATATTAAGCTGGTTAGTGACCTAAGAGAAAGTACAGCTAAACCATATTTCTCGCATAAAGATGTATGTTACTTTAGTAGGAGATACAGTTGAGGTATATAAGAATAAATCCTCATTTGCAAAAGATAGAAAACTGAAAGTTCCTATGTTTTATTCTAATGATACCAAACAGTTTAACAATGTTATTGAAAAGCACTGGAATGTTTTAATGACCGATAATGATATTAAACAAGTGCTTGATTCTAGACCAGGCTTTGTATATAAAAATATGAAGTCTCTAAAAAGAAGTCTTTGTTATCCTAAGAGTTATAAAATGGTTACTGAGTTAAAATATACTACTCCCTATGGTAAATGTTATACGTGTAGCTACATTTGTACTGATAATGTATTTTTGCATCCAGATAGTGGTAGAAGATGCACTTTTAATGTTTCTGCTACGTGTGGCTCAGAAGATACAGTCTATCTTGGCAATGTAAAATCTGCCTATGTTTTTGTATAGGAAAGACAGATAGAGAACTTAGAGATCGTATAAAGGAACATATTTATCACACTAATAAAATAAGTGATGCTAGTGCACTTTCTAAACATACTAGGGCTACAAACAACATACATACATTTTCATTTATGGCTATAGGCAGAATCTTTGAAAATGGCAGAATGGGTGACATTAGGAATACTACAGAACAACTTGAGGCTAAATGGACAGTCAAACTTTGAAGTGATGTTGGGCATGGACTGAATGACAGAGCACATATTAAACCTAAGTTAAAAAGTAGATCTTTACGTAGATAAGTATGACATACATGGATTTATATGTGAAAAAATTTAGGAATATTCTGTTTTAATATATACATATATATATATATATATATATATATATATATATATATATATATATATATATATATACTTTCCGTTAATGGTACAACAGCTTTCTGGGCTTGGATTTGCATTAACGGAAAAGTACCACAGGTTTCAGTCCAAAATCAAGTCGGACATCACTGTTTACTTCTGTGAGGTCCTTAAGGTAACTGATAAAAAATTGTCACGACATAAATAGTCCTTTGCCATGACATGCGCCTCCTAGCTGAAACTGTAATTTTGCCATAATTACTTCACCTTTGCCATCGTAACACTGCTGTTCAGAGAGAAACGCGTTGGTATTTATCAAGTCTGTGGAAATAAAAGCCATCAGTATTCTTCAACTGGTAACCAAGAGTCGCTGAACGTATTATTTCAGACAGTACTTGAAATGTACAGCACATGGCCATGGTGGTACAGTGGTTAGCATTGTCGCCTCACAGCAAGAGGTTCTTTCGTTCGATTCTCGGCTGGAGCACCTCCTGTGTGGAGTCTGCATGTCCTCCCCGTGGTCGAGTGATGTTAAAGACATGCAGGTGGGTGCGTGGGTGAATTGGCATGCCTTCTTTGACGGTTGGACGTCGGGCTGGCAACTCGGCACCGTAAAAATCTACTGCTAATCATTAGCGGATGGGAGTTCTGCTGTGGCGACCCCTAACCGGGAAAAGCTGAAGGACTATTAAGACTTGAAATGTACAGTACACGCAGGTGTCACAGCAAGTTTTTAAACGCAGAAATAAAATATTTTATGTTTTAATTAGTCTCTGTAGGATTGTTAAATGTGACACACTGATCCTTCAGAGTGCTTATTATTTGCGTTCCATTACTTTGGACCGTTTTGTGGCTTCCTGCATTACAATGTACATGCACAGATATGTAAAACTTTCTCAGTCCCCGTCTCTTTAAGTTACTTTCACTGTCAGTCGTTACCTGCTGTTATCTCAACCCACACACACACACAAAAGCTACATTTCGCTACATAATGGTACTTTTCTGTTAATGAAAATCCAGGCCCAGAAAGCTGTTGCCCCATTAACGGAAAAGTACCTATATATATATATATATATATATATATATATATATATATATATATATATATATATATATATATATATATATATAGTGTTTTATAAATATTTATAACTAATTGTGGTAAGAAATTTCATTGAGTGTTCACTTTAAATTGTAACTGACTGAAGTCAAGTGGTATACTTGATTGTTGAACATAAGTATTTATTTAAGTCTCTTTGAATTGCATCTGAAGAAGCAGAGTTGTCTGCGAAAGCGCTTATGTTTGTGTTTTAATAAACGTGTTTTACACTGGAGCTCTCTGCCATTCTTGGCTCTACTAGTTTTATAGAAGCTGTTTGCATCTTCGTCTTTTGTGGACCTAAGCTCTGGACAAGGACTGTGGTGCTTGTTTTTATAGTTATCTAATTAGTTTAGAGAGATCACTCGTCTGCTTTGCTTCTGGCCATCGTTTTACTTGGCTAGGCCTGTGTTACTCTCTGTCCTCACTTAAATTTAGTGTTTAAAGCCCATTTCTAGTTACAGGGCTTTCCCTTCTATCCTTTACCGTGCCTTTTTACACGCACATTTAATTTAGAGTCTGTTGTAAAGAAAATTATTGCTGCTGTTACTTCTTCCTAACCTAAACCGGCAGTGTGTTTGAGTTAGAGGGCTGCCATTGCCCATTTAAGTCAGAGGGCTATCTTTCTCCCTTCCCCTCCCTTTTGACTAGGCAGCTTCATTTTCAGTTAGAGAACTGCAACCCTTTCCCCTTCTTCTGTTATAATTGTTACTGTTATTTTTCTTGTTGTCAAAAAAAAAAAAAAAAGTTTTATATATATATATATATATATATATATATATATATATATATATATATATGACCCTTCAAAACATCTAAAACCCATGACATCTAATTTCATAATATTGAGACCAGAACATTTAAAATCCGTAACACTGAATTTCATAACATGCAACAGTACAAATCACATGAAAATAACATCCCGTCCACGTATAATGACACCAAACTGCCAAACACACTTTTTACTACATTTCTGCAGGGGGCTTGATACAGTGGGGTTAGGAAATTAACTTTTTCCCACTGTAGTGCAATCTTGGAGTTGCTATAATTAATTACGGTGTGTGTGTGGGGGGGGGGTATGGAGCCCCCCACATGGGGGGTGCAGGAGGGCTTGTCCCCCTGCAGAAACGTAGTAAAAAGTGTGTTTGGTAGTCTGGTGTCATTATATGTGGAGGTGATACTATTTTCTTGTGATTTGAGTGTTAGATGTTATGAAATTCGATGTTATGGGTTTTAGATGTTCTGGCCTCAATGTTATGAAATTAGATGTTTCAAAGTAGACCCATATATATAGATATATAGTATAGTGATAGCTTTGGTTTGTCTACTACACTGTTAAGTATACACTTTTCTTATACTTGTTGTCTATTAGTATACTGATTATGTCTAAGGAACATAAGGAACCAAACCCTCTGGGTTCAAAAAGTGTGTGAAGTGTAACCAGAAAATGTCCATCATGGCTGGACGCACTATTTGTGTATACTGTCTAGTAGCTTTGCATCTGCAAGAATCCTGTTCCATTTGCCACTCTTTTAGTTCTAGAGTGCTGCTTGAAAGGAAGAACAAGCTTGTATAGTAAGAGGTTTAAGTTGTTTATACACTTTTCCTATATGTGCTGTTGTCTGTTAGTATACTGATTATGTCTAAGGAGCATAAGGAACCAAACCCTCTGGGTTCAAAAAGTGTGTGAAGTGTAACCAGAAAATGCCCATCATGGCTGGACACACTATTTGTGTGTACTGTCTAGGAGCTTTGCATCTGCAAGAATCCTGTTCCATTTGCCACTCTTTTAGTTCTAGAGTGCTGCTTGAAAGAAAGAACAAGCTTTTATAGTAAGAGGTTTACTGAAGTCCCCGCTCACTGAAGCGTTAGAAGAAGGTCAGGGCACTTCAAAATTGACCAAGTCTCCTTCTTCAAAGTCTGACAAATCTGGAAAAAGGTCATCTCCTTCTTCTGGACAATTAGAGTCAGCAAAAAAGTTAACCAAAGTTGCATCTCCGGACCCCAAGATTGCTGGGCCCAGATAATCTCCCTCATTGGCTCCTTCAGTATTGGTGCCGATAGAGTTTGAATTATGGAGCCGGTCCCCGGAATTGGTACCGGTCTCCACTACCGTAAGATCACCTCTACTACAACCAGTCGGCTCTCCTGTCCCCTCCTCTTGGTCCTCCAGGAGTCTTTCTGATGATGACGTGGATCGGGTGGTGCGCAGACTTTTAAGGACACCGGTGCTGGCCAAACTGCTATCAGCTGCAACCCTGAGGGATTCTGAACTGACCAGGACCTCCCCTTCAACATCGATTCCTCTTCGGAGCCAGAATGTCTGAAACCTAGCATAGTGGAACCATCAGTGCCAAGACCTATTCTGGGATCTTCAGGCTCGGCATCTGCTCCGACATCATCTGTTCCGACTGAACTCAAGGGGTCTAGGACCCGACACTCTCCGATCGGGTCCAGGGAGGAGAGTCAGATCGGACATCTGTCGCATCTGAATTTGCCTCTCTAGGCTTCGGCGCGGGTGAGCTTGGCTTCTACATCAGCCTCGGAGCCATTGCCTTTGGTTCCAATGATGCCTTCTGGCTCTTTGGATCAGTAGAGGGGGGCTTTCGAGGTGATGAGGAGAGTGTTGTCTCCACAGACAGCTCCACTCTTGGGTCCTGATATTCTTTTCCCTAAGGCACCGGCATTTGTTTCGGCACCACATCATCCACAGACATGCGGAGACCCTAGGCCTCAGGATTCCCCATCGGGTAAACCCCTCTCTTCTGGAACCTCTCCAGAATACCCTTCTAAAGAGGTCCCTCATAAGAGACTTTGCAAGAGGAAGCATTAAGACTCCCCAGAGGAGTCGGTCACTTTGGATACAGACCTCGATGAGTCAGAAGGGTCCCCACAGTCGCCCTCTGAGGATGTCTCCTTTGCTGACATCCTGCAAATCCTTAAACAGAGAGGCGGCTGGAAGCCCATCAACCCTTCTGAAGAGGAGTCTGTATACCTGAAGCCTTTTGGGTCTCTCCCTTCCGCTACTTGGGTGTCTCCACTGTTCGATAAGCTCATGGAATTAGTCAGTTAAAAGACATGGGAGTCTCCAGACTCAGTGGAACCTGTTCCTCGGAGGCCAGACAAATTTATTACTGCACCTGCAGACAGAAGTTCCTTACTAAAGGTGTTCCAGTGGATGCTATGGTGATGGCGGCAGCCATCAAAAAGGAACTTTGAGACATCCTTGTCTGTCCATCCGCCGAACAAGGAGTCTTGTACGATGGACAGATATGGAAAGCACATGTTCTTTTCAGTGACTTTTACACTCAGATCGGTTAATCATCTAACACACACACTAGGGCAGTGCCGGTTAAGCAGGTTTAAACTATTAGGGCTACCTAAAGTCCACTCTTCAAATTTTCCCTTAAAACTACCTTCCTCGAACTATACTACTGATCAAATCAGCATATCCTATAACTAAAAAGATCATCTCTACTTGACTCCAAGTAGACTATTCTCTATCTATTAAACCTAGCACTTGCTCCTACAGTACTTATTACCTTGATACGGCACTCTTGTCATAGATAGTACCCCAAAAAGGCAACCCCCCATTTCTCGGTCACCCACGTTCCCCGGAATCTTTTTTTAAAGTTTTTCGTCTACCCTTCTAGCATGTCGAGGGATCAGTTGCTAGTGTCCTCTCCTGCTCAGCTGGTTAACCTGGGAATATTGAGGCAATGTTTCAATTGCCTCATGTACACAGACAACCCTCTCCTCCTCCCACAAAACACAAATACATGCGAGAGATGCAACTATACGGCCAAACTGGAGGCTGAGCTCTCTCAACATAGGACTGGCAAGACCAGTCAGGAGGAGAAGGTTACCACACACACTATAGACCCAGTCTCACATAGTACCATTACAACCTCAAATCATACACATAAACACACAAAGACATACTCGGAGGCTCTGATCAAAAATCTACCAAAACAGCAGAGGCCACCAAAGCAGACACCCAAACAACCACCACCTCAGAACACAACACCCGCAACACATAGACCTCACAGTCAGAGTGTCAAACAGTCACAGCCCTTAAGGCCAAACACAATGCCAGACACACTAGTCATTGGTGACTCCATAGTCAGACACACTGATGTCCCGCTCACCAGACTGAGTAAGGAGAAGGTCACAGTAAGCTGCCTGTCGGGCTAGAATCCGCCACATAACACAAGAACTCAGGTCACTCAACAGCAGGTACAAATATGACTCAGTCATTGTGCACGCTGGTGTAAACGACCTGAGACGTACCTCCTTGGACTACATGAAAAGAGACATTGAGGAGCTCTCTGATTATGTAGCCCAGGCAGGTATGACCCTGACCTTGAGCAGTATCCTACCTTCACCAAGAATGATGCCACAATACAGAGATAAGATGATCAGCTTTAACAATTGGCTTAAACACTGGTGTCATTCAAAGGGGATCCAGTATCTGTCTGCCTGGGATGACATGCTGGACAAGCCACGCTGCTTCGCAAGGGACGGCTTGCACCTGTCACCCTGGGATTCAGGATATTGGCAAAGGCTCTTGCCACCCCCATAGTGCCTTTTTAGGCAAGGCTCAAATTCTAAACCTACCACCCTAGAACACAAAAAGGAAAAATCTAAGGGTAATGCTGCTCAATGCCAGAAGTCTAAATCTCAAAATGCAGGCTCTCGAGGCCCTTCTCAGTATGGAGAACACGGATGTCTGTGCTGTGACAGAAACCTGGTTCAAGGCTCCTGAGAGCACCCCAGCACTATCAGGTTTTACCTCATATCATGCGTTCCGCCCCAAAATCCGGACAATACCAAGAAAGGAGGGGGTATCCATATTCATCAAGGACACCCACACCTCAAGACTGGTGGCAACACGATGCATCGGAGACCATCCAGGTGCAATTAACCATAGGCAAGACTGCTCTGCAAATTGTAGCATGTTACAGGCCACCCTCACAAACTCAGGAAACTCACATGGCCTTCCGAGGAAAACACTAGAGGGATAAATGTATCACCAAACACCATCATACTAGGTGACTTCAATTACCCTAATATAGACTGGGAACACTACTCAAGCCCAAACACCCTAGCCCAAAGGTTCCTGGAATTCATAAACTCAAATGCCATGGAACAACTAGTCACCATCCCACAAGAGGAGATAACATACTTGATCTCATCATCACGAACATGGGAGCACAATGTTCAACACCGAAGTATACCCCTCACTGGTGAGATCAGATCACAAACTAATCTCGCTGGAGGTCCTCATCCCACCCCCACCTGAAATAAAAAGACCACAGTAAAGAACTTCTCAAAAGCCGACTTCACACTTCTAAAGACTAGTGTGGTCTCCTTTCAGGCCCCGAGCCGGCGGAAAACAATACTCAAGCCGCTGAATCACTTACAAACGCCTTCTACCAGCACCTGCAGGACTGCATGGATAAGGCAATCCCAAGCAAAACAAAGACTCTTTGTACCAAAGGCAAGCGTCCAGTCTGGTGGACCCCAGCCATAAACAAACTCTACAACAAAAGGAGGAAGCTACTACAAGATAGAGCAAAATCCTTAAAAGGTAAGACACCCTTGATCACTATAAGTAAAAACTAAGAGCTCTCATAAAATCATCCAAAGCAAATTTCGAGAGAAAAATAGCTAAAGACTCAAAAGACAATCATAAGGCCTTCTTTAGCTATGTTAGAAACCTAGGAGGAAACTCCCAGATATGCTCAGAACTAGTTCAAAATGATGTGAAGATTACTGATCCTACAGACATTGCCAACATACTGGCTGACAGGTTCAGTGCAAACTTCTCCCCTCCCCAAAAGGAGAGATATCTATACCAAATGAGTGCAGCCCCCCAAACATCTCCAACGCCAAAGTGAGAACTGCTCTCTCCAAAGCAAAAAACACAGCATCCATGGGACCCAATGGTGTCCCCGGCTGTGTGCTCCACGAACTCAATGAGGAATTAAACCCACAGCTACGACAGCTGTTTAATCAAAGTCTTACCTCTGGATACGCACCCAGGAGTGGCGCACTGCAACTGTGGTCCCACTTCACAAAGGCGGTGCCTCCACAGACCCTGGAAATTACCGGCCCATTAGCTTGACAAGCCTTATCTGCAAAGCCATGGAGAGGATCATAATGGACCTCATAAATAAAGACATAGGGAATTTGCAGACTTTGGATCCAACCCAGTTTGGCTTTGTCAAAGGCAGATCATGCCTTTTAAACTTGGTTGACTTTTTCAAACAGCCACCAAAGCCATTGATGAGGGAAAGGCAGTCCATACAGCCTACCTCGATCTGGCTAAGGCCTTCGATACAATACCCCACTCGGGTATCATTGAAAACTCATCAGCTTAAATGTTAACCCATACATCACAAGATGGGTTGCAAACTGGCTGAGTGACAGAACCCACAGGGTCAGAGTTGCTGGCGCCATGTCAGACTCAAAGCCTGTCACAAGTGGTGTCCCACAGGGCTCAGTCCTGGGCCCACTCTTGTTTGGCATCTACTTTTCCAAGTACAAGCAAACACAGGAGGGTTATGGCTGACAAAGTTTGCAGATGACTGCAAACTGGGCCATAGTAGAAAACACATCTGACACAGATATCCTTCAGAAGGGTCTCACAGAAATGGATAACTGGTGCCAGAGCCACGGCCTAAAGTTAAATGCAAAAAATGCATAGTCATACCCTTCGGGAAAAACAAGGTTACCCCTAGCTACCAAATAGGTGGCAATCCACTGAGCACAGAAGAAGTTATCAGGGACCTGGGGACCCAGGTTGATAGTAGTCTGTCATTCGACACCCATGTAGCTAAAGTAGTTAGGAAGTCCTTCTACATTGCCCACCTTATCATGAAGGGATTCTCATCTAGATCAAGGGAGGTCATAGTCTCCCTTTACTCATCACTCATCAGACCAATGATTGAGTACAATGCCCCATTCGGAATGTATCTGACCCGACACTTGCAGCAGCTGGAGAGGACACAAAAGTTCCTCACCAAAAGGATAAAGGGTCTCAAAACCTGTCCTATGCTGCCCGACTGAAAGAACTCCAGCTCTATTCAGTCGCACTGCTTGCTCAGAGGTGACCTTTGCCTAACATACAAGGCCATGTCAAACCCAGATTTGATGAATATGCTTCACCTCAAAAATCTAGATCCATCAGAGCCACAAGGCGGGAGACTTAAACCTCGACACGGCTATTAATAGGACGTGCTGGAGGGATAGATTCATCACCCAAAGACTCCCTATGCTGTGGAACAAAATCCCGGTACATGTGAGGCAGAGCACCTCGCTGGCCTTGTTCAAGAGAAATCTTGACCAATGGATGGGAGATCGCAGATATACCCCAGGAATTACCTCAGTGTCACTGCTCGACAGAGGCACAGCAAAATAATGGGTATAGTTCCCCATACTAAAGGGGTGGCGTAAGCCACAAAACGATGGGCTAGGCTTATAAATGCCCTCGGGCAGATAGCCTAGTATGAACCTATGAACCTATGAACACTTTATTAGGCTACAAAGAGATCTCCTAAAGGAGCTAGGAGATACTCTACAAAGTTTAGTAGTTGCACGGTACCAGACAAGGTTTCGTTTCAGCTTTCCACCTTAAACTCTATGGTAACTCCTCCATGAGGCTTATTTCTTACGCAGCAGATGGAACAAACAGGGCAGCATTTTCTGGAATTTCCCTGAGGAGACATTCCTGAATGTGCTTATGTGACTTTGCGGAACTCTTTAAGTCTACCTTTGTTAATGCCCCCTTCAATGGCTCATCCCTTTTCGGGCCAAAAGTTAAGGACACACTCACCAGGTGTGAGCAAGAAGGAAAAACTCTCTCTGCCATAGGAGTCCATTTTTCCCTACCTTCTAGACCTTACCCAAAAGGTCAAAAGAGAGGAAAGTTGTTTCAAAAACCCCAGAGTTTTTCAGGATGCACGTGGTGACTCTTCCCTCAGGGCAGAGTGGGAAGTAGTAATGAGAGACACCATCCACGCAGCAGAGGGGGTCTGCAAAATCAGGCTGACACGGATTCATTCTGTGGTAGGCCCTTTCAGCGCTCCTGAAGGGAAGCCTATCTGTCCATCTCTGGAGGCAGTCAGGGGTCGCTTATCTTTGTACCAAGAAGCCTGGCTGGAAATAAGAGATAAGTGGGTTCAAAGTATCATATCCAGAGGCTACTCAGTACACTTCTCCCTTCCCATCCCAAACATAAAGAACAACCCAGACATGTCACCCAGTCAGAGGGAACAGGCAACTCTAGAAATTCAAAAGTTGCTGGACAAAACAGTCATCCAAAGAGTCCCCGCAGACCAAATAAGATCCGGAACTTACTCAAGGAGACAAAGGTCCTAATGGTAACACTGCAGTCAATTTTTTCCTTTCTGGGAAAAGACAATTGGATATGCTCTATAGACCTTCAGAATGCATACTACCACATAAAGATGGACAGGCCATCCCATAGTCATCTGCGCTTTCAGCTGGGAGTCAGTCATTACCAATTTCGGGCTATGCCCTTTGGTCTCACTACAGTCCCAAGAGTGTTCACCAAGTGTATGGCAGTGGTCACGGCTCACTTGAGAGGTCTAAGATTCCGAGTGTTTCCGTATCTAGACGACTGGCTCCTAACCACCACTACCAAGCATCTACTAGTAAAAACAAGAAACACCACATTACTTCTCTGCTCTCACCTAGGAATCACAATAAATTACGAAAAATCTGCCTTGTTGCCATCTCAACATATCGTTTTTATAGGGGCAGATCTAGACACAGCAAAAATGATGGCAAAACTTCCTAAAGAAAGAGTTTTAGTTCTGCGACATCAAATCTTAAACCTTCTTTCCAAAAGAAGAGTACAGGCAACAACAGTTCTGAAAGTCTTGGGAACCATGGCAGCATTGATAAACTTAGTTCCATTAAAATGCATACACATGAGAATTCTGCAGTGGCTGCTGTTCACTCAGTGGTCATCGCAGGAACTACCCATGTTTCTCCAAATTCTCATAACAAAGTCCTGCAAGAAAAACCTTCGCTGGTGGCTTCACTCCACTGACGTGACAACAGGCCGACCCTTTGTCCTTCCACAGCCTTTAGCCACAGTAACCATGGATGCCTCTCAGATAGGGTGTGGGGGGCATTATTTGGGAAGGACAGTCCAAGGCACTTGGCAGGATAACGAGGCCCATTTGCACATCAGTGTCCTAGAGATGAGAGTGGTGCTTTTGGCGTTGCAGGCATTTCAGGATGGTCTTCCGCTAGGAACTATTGCAATACAGACAGACAACATGTCAGTTGTTTGGTACATAAACAAACAAGGAGGAACCAGGACCCTACCCCCTTTGTCAAGAGACCCTGAGAGTATGGCAGTGGTCGATCTCCTCCCAGTGCTTTCTGATAGCAATGCACATCCTGGGAAAATCCAATGTGATGGCAGACAAACTCAGAGTGATTCTGATGCCTCACGAGTGGTCCCTAAAACAAGAAGTAGCAGAGAGGATTTTCAGCAAATGAGGCCAGCCCTGCTGCGACCTTTTTGCCACATCCATGAATGCCAAATGCAGTGGCTATTTTGCCCTAATCCCCCCTCCAGGGGAGTCACCAAGGGATGCACTTGTACACGATTGGCCCTCTGGTTTTCTTTATGCCTTCCCTCCCTTTCCCTTGATACCCAAAGTTCTTCAGAAAGCCAGCTCATTGGGAAGCAATCTGACTCTTGTCGCCCCATACTGGCCTTGTCAAATTTGGTTCCCCTTCTTTTGGCCTGATCTCCAGGAGGAGTCGTGGGTTCTGGACCCAGTTCCAGACCTTATGACTCGTACATCGGGAATACTCCACCCCTCTCTTCAAACCCTCAAATTGACAGCTTGGCTGCTCCGATTCCAAATATAGCCAGGTTCCCTAACCTTTCTCCTTCTGTGAAACATATCTTGATCTTGTCTCATAAGACTTCAATGAGAAAACTATATATGAGCAAATGGAAAAGATTTTCTTCCTTGGCATTAAGTAATCACATTGATCCTTTTTCTGCCCCTGTAGGTTGTATTCTAGAATTTCTAACGAAGCTGTTTAATGAAGGCATAGCTGCAGCTACCATTCAAGTCCAGTTAGCGATATCCAATTTTCATGTAAATGATTTAGCCCCAAATCTGATGTCTCACAGACTATGCAAAGCCTTCCTGAAGGGCACTATTCTGTTAAGACCCTCCCCCATTAAGACCCCTCCACCACCATGGGACCTAAACTTTGTTTTGTCCTTTTTGATTCTTCCCATCTTTGAACCTGCATCATCCTGTGATCTAAAGTTTTTGACATGGAAAACAATTACTTTGATTGCCATCACTTCTGCTAGAAGGTTTCAAAGCTGCAAGCATTATCCATGAAGCCCCCCTGCATGCTTTTTCACAGAGACAGAATAACCCTATGAACAAAAACCCATCCTTCCTACCAAAAGTATGCTCAGAGTCTAATTTAAATCAGTCCATAGATCTACCAGTGTTTTTTTCCAACTATGGCAACAAGGAAGAATATGTGCTATTCTAACTGGATGTACATAGACAATTACGTTTCTACTTAGATAGGACAAAGGACTTCAGAAAATCTGACCAATTATTTGTTTTATTTTTATAAGCTAAGAAAGGTGCTTCTTTATCTAAGGTCACACTTTCAAAATGGCTGTCAGATGGTATTACTTTTACATACAAATCTAACAACAAAGATCTTCCCAGCAAAGTCAAGGGTCATTCTGTGAGAGCCATAGCAGCAGCTTCTGCTTTTCGTGCTAAACTACCAATTGATACCATTTGTGCTGCTGCAACATGGGCATGACCTCATACCTTTATCACTCATTACAAAGTGGATTTGGCCTCCAGGAACAGGGCCTCTTTTAGGTCAACTGTTCTGAAGAATATTCTCCCATGAGCCGTCCAGGAAACATGCTGCTAGGGACACTGTCCCAACCAGTGAAGAATGAAGGCGAGATAGGACAACATCACATATATAAGTTATGTACTCACCATGTGTGTTGTCCATCTCGCCTTCATTCTTACAGCTCACCCTCCTTCCCCCAGCCTTTGGCTCTTGGAGGACCGAGCAGTTACATCTGGCAAGTAATGTTCTCTGACCTCCTTCATTGTTTTATAAGATGTTGAAATAGTCAATTGGGTAACTGTTATCAGCAAACAAGATCTGGGTAACTTGACTAGAGCATGATGGGATAGGGATACAGCCACGAGCCAGAGGAAGACCTCGAGCTTTTGTATATGGCCGAGTCAAAACCGAGGATCAGTTCCGAACCCAACCACTGAAGAATGAAGGTGATATGGACAACACACATTGAACGTTATGGTGAGTGCATAACTTCTTTTTATATTTGTCTTGTTTTTCTGATAGTGTTGATAGGGTTTTTCTATAGTAGTACTTTTGTGATATTCAGTATTAACAGTTTTTTTGCTGTGCTATTATGTCTGACGACCTCTGGCTTTAAAAAGTGTAGTGCCTTTGTACACAAAATCCACCATGTGTGTGTCTGTTGTTTGAGGGTAGAATATTTGAATATTTAATGCAAGTCCTATGCTTCTTTTGAAATCAGAGTTCTAACTAATAGAAGGAATAAGTGAGTCCTTAAAGGTCCTTTTCCTGCCCAAGCAGAAGATTTGACTGCTTCAACTTCTATACCTGCTTTCCCTTTTGCAAAGAAGCTAGACAAGCCCAAGACCTCTAAAGATAAGGAAAGAGAGAGAGAGAGAGAAGTAAGGCAAAAGAGAAACAAAAGAGAAGCAGGAGAAATCATGGAAGAGATAGTGGACCTGTTGGGTCTTTCTGATCCTATGCCAGAGACACTTGGGTCATTTAAAGTGGACCGGATTTGGATCCAGCCGCCATTTCTGCCATGTCATTTTTTGCTGGGGCCAGCCAGTCCTTAGCTAAACTCTCCAGTCCTTCAAGACTGATCTACCTACCAGTCTTCCACACCACCCTAGGTTGCATCTTTGTTTGGGTCCTTTTTGATTGTCAAGAAGCCTTTCAGAAACTGATGTCAGTAGAATGATGTAGAAATTTTTTAGGATGCTGATTCAGATGGGGGTCCTACTGCTGCCAACCCCCACTGGGGTCTTTGGGTCAGGTCCCAACTACACCATTATTCATTTCTCCTTCTTTGGTCTACCCATCAGATCTGGTGCACACAGCTCCAAGTGATGCCCACGCGAGATCACAGTTGGAGCAGAGTGGGTCTGCTTTAATTCTGACAGTTTACCCTCAACCTTTCAACCCAACATCATCAGATTGCAAATGGTCTTGGAGCTGAGAGATTAGGGCTGAGGTTTCCAGAGCTGTTCGACCTTGGATAGATTGGCTCCATTGTTAGCCATGTAGCCAAGCTGGGTTGGGGTGAAGGACATTCCTTCTTTGAGGTCTTCTGATCTTAAAAGGCCTTCCTCAGCAGTGGTATCTGCTTTGGCTTTTAACGTGATTGATGGGATTTTCTCCAGATCAAGAGCTGAGGTCTCTCGCACATACTCTGCAACGTTCCAACCACCCTTGGTTACTTTCCTGCTCATCCTATCAGATAGGACACCCAACATCAGTAAGTTTTGAGGGTTCTTGCTTGGTGAATTCCCCCTCTGGTTCCAAGGCTTCCCACTGGAGAAAGCTACAGGAAATTCAACAGCAGGCATCTAGAGTCCTCTCAGGAGTCACTCACTGAAGATGCCAGCTTTGAGGAAGGAAAGGGGTCCCTAAGATCCCTTCTAGAAGATATCTCTTTTGAAGACATCCTCAGATTAATGAAACAAAGAGGGGAGTTGGTCCACTGAAGCCCCATCCTAAGAAGAGTCTGTATTCCTTGAGGCTTTTGGGGCTGGTTCATCTATCTCCTGGGTGGTCCTGCCTGCTAACAAGCTCATTAATTTGGTATTGCGGTAAGCTTGGGAGGAACCTGATATGTTAGAGCCAGTTCCCAGAAAACCTGACAAAATAATTGTATCTCCCAGAAATAAGCCACATTGGAGCAGGGGACCCTCATAGATGCCATAGTGGTTGTGGCAGCCACTAAAAAGAGTTTTTTGAAGAGATCACGTAAGTCCATCTCCCTAACAGGGAGTCTAGGGAATTAGATTTGGAAAGTGGACTTATTTAGCGACATTTTCTGTTTTGGTGCTAAACTGCTTAATCCACGTGACTTGTTTCCAGAGGAACTTGCCACTAAACTAAAATCTGTAGAATTACAGCTATCTACCCTTCAGTCGACATCCAGCATGTTTGTGCGACTACTCTCCCATGCAGCTGATGGCATGTTCAGAGCAACAGACACTGGCATTGCTGTTCGCTGGCCCACCTGAATGCATCTTTGTGATTTTGCGAAGAGCTTCAAGATGTCCTTTGTCAGTGCTTCCTATGGTGGTTCAACACTCTTTGGCCAAAGGTCAAAGATACACTCACCAGAAGTGAGCAGGGGACAAAACTCTGCCATAAGCATGCAGTTTTTCACACCCACCCTCTCCACCCGCATCCTCTGAAGGACATTTCCCCAAAACCAGAAAGGTGGAAAGAAATTGTTTTTCTAAATCCAAAAATTTTGCCCAAGACTCTTTTAGTGACACCCCCCCCCCCCCCGAGCAGACATGGGGAAAATTAACTTCAGTGGACATCACACTGGGAGTAGAGGAGGACTACAGAATTAAGGGTTTAGATGTTCCTTTACTGAGAAACCCTTTCAGCACTCCTGAGCAATTGTAGTTGCACGACTGATGCACTCTGGAGGCAGTTGGGGGACACTTGTATCTGCATCCTCATGTCTGGCTAGCTGTCACTCAAGATTTTTCGGTGCTGAAGGTAATCACCAGAAGCTATGTTATTCCCTTTGCCCCCCCCCCCCCCAAAAAAAAAAAAAAAACAGAAAAAGAAAATCCCTGATGTTTCTCCCAGTCATAGGTAAATGGCAGAAGCAGAAGTGTCAAAGCTTCTAGAGAAATGGGTCATCCAGGAGGTCCCACCAGACCAGCAAGCATCCAGAGTCTATTCAAGATTCTTTTTGGTTCTGAAAAAGACCATAGTCTTCAGGCCCATTTTGGACCTCAGTGATCTGAATCAGTTTGTGAAAGATACAGAGTTATGGGTGGTTATGGTTCATTACATTCTGCCTCCTCTGAGGAAGTACAACTGAATGTATCTGATAGACCTTCAGAATGCCTACTACCATATATGTTCATAGGTGTGTACTAGGCTAATACCCCTGGAGCCTTTACAAGCCTAGCCCATAGGATTACCCTGGCATCGTGCCACCCAACCTTAGTTCCCAGTCCCTATGTCGAGTAGAGTCATTGGAGTGATCCCCGGGGTGAATTTTTTATTTCCCATCCACTCATCAAGATTTCTCTGAGGCACTTCGCTTGACATGTATGGGAAGTCTATTCCATAGCATGGGCAGTCTCTGGGTTATGAATTTGTCCCTCCAGCTTGTTCTGTTGATTGTGGTAATGAGGTTGAGGTCTGTGGAGCGTGTAGTGCAGAGGGATTGGGATTTCTTTAGATGTAGCATTTCTAACAGAGCTGGGTTAGACATGGCTTTATAAGTCAAGTAGAGATCACCTCGAAGTAGGCAATATGAGTCAGAATAGTTGGAGTTTTATGAGTTTGTCCATATAGGACAAGTATTTAAGGCCCAGGATCATCTTTGTGAGGTACCTTTGCTGCTTCTCCAGTTGTTGCAGGTGTCTAGTAAGGTACATGCTAAATAGGGCATTGTACTCCATGATTGGCCTAATAAGGGAAGAGTAGAGGGAGACCATTACCTCTTTCTTTCTGGATGTAAAGCTCTTAGTAGTGAGATGTGCCACACAGAAGGACTTTCTGACCACAGTGGCAATGTGGTGGTCAAAAGAGAGGTTGCTATCAACCTGTGTTCCCAGATCTCTTATATCACCTTCTGTGTTCAGTGGACTACCATCGATGTGGGAATTCATGGGAACCAGGTTTTTCCCAAAAGGGATGATGACACATTTTTTGGCATTGAGCTTAAGGCCATGGTTTTGACACCAGTCATTGGTCTCAGTGAAGCCTTTCTGTAGGATGTCAACATCACTTGGGTGGTTAATTATGGCTCCCAACTTGCAATCGTCTGTGAACTTTGTCAGCCAATGTCTCTTCATGTTGGCCTGAACTTCAGAGAAGTAGATACCAAACAGGAGAGGACCCCAGGACCGAACCCTGTGGGGCTCCACTCGTGACTGGTCGGCAATCTGACTTGGAGTCAGCTACTTTCACACTGTGGGTTCTATCTGTGAACCAGTTTGCACCCCACCTAGTGGTATAGGGGTTGATGCCTAGCTTAGTGACTTTTTCTATGATTCCTGCATGGGGAATTGTATCAAAGGCCTTGGCCAGATCAAGGTGGGCTGTATGAACCACCTTGCCTTCATCCACAGCTCTGGTGACTGACTCAAAGAAGTCAACCAGGCTGAGCAGGCATGATCTGCCCTTCACAAAACTGAACTGCGTCGGATCCAGAGTTTGTAGATTCCCTATATCCTTGTTTATTAGGTCCATAATGATGCATTCCATAGCTTTGCATATCAGACTCGTCAGGTGAATGGGGCAGTAGTTCCCAGGGTCTGTAGTCGCTCCTCCTTTGTGGAGAGGGATGACTGTAGCAGTGCACCATTCAGTAGGGACAAAGCCTGAGGTGAGGCTGTGATTGAACAGGGCACACAGGTGAGGTGCCAGTTCACACTATAGTTCATGTAGAACACAGCCAGGGATATTGTCAGGTCCCATAGAAGCTGTATTCTTGGCCTTGGACAGTGCTGTTTTAACCTGTGCAGCAGTAATACTGGGTGCCGAGCAATCTACTGGTATTGTGATTGATCCTTTGGTGGGGGCGAGAGGGATAAGTTTGGCACTAAATCTGTTGGCCAGTATATTGGCAATATCTGTTGGCTCTGTATAGGAGGTGCCATTGAGCAATAGCTCCGAACTAATCTAGATACTGCCGTGAAGATTGTTTACATAACTATAGAAGGCCTAGTGGTTGTCTTTACTATCTGCTGCAATTCTGTTTTCATAGCTAGCTTTAGAGAATTTGATGAGGGATCTCAACTTTTTGTTGAGGCTGATAAGGAAGTTTTTCCAGTCTTGGGACTTCACCTTATTCTGCATCAGTTTCCTCCTTCTGTTGTAGAGTTTGTTTATGGCAGGGGACCACCAGATTGGTTTCCTTTTTTGGAGGAGAGCATCTTGGTTCTAATGGGTATGGCGAGATCCATGCATTTGTGTACGTGTTAATACATGGCATTAGTGTATGATTTGGCAGTCGTGCAGCTCTTCTCCAATTGCATGGGTACCATTAGGTTAGCCCCCTCTGTTTCTAGGAGCCCAAAGTTAGTTTTGGAGAAGTTTTTCATAATGTTTACCTTTGTGGGGGTGGGGGGGACATGGATTTCCAAGGTGATTAGTTTGTGGTGGGATCTAACCAGGGAGGAGTTGACTGTTGGTATAGAGCAATGGTCACCTATGTTAGTAATGACAAGGATGTTGCTACCTCTAGTGAGGGTAAGAATGAGCTGGTCCAGGGCATTGAACTTAATGAATTCCAGGAAACATTGAGCAAGTGTATTTGTACATGAGTAGTTTTCCCTGTTAATGGAGGGGTAGTTGAAGTCGCCCAGTATGAGAGTGTTAGGTTGGACCCTGATATTCTCCAGGGTGCTTAGGAACATGGAATGTGAGTCTTCGGACATGGTTGGGTACCTATAGCATGCTACGACCTGAACTGCTGTCTTAACCAATGTTAGCTGCACCTGAAGTATCTCTGATGCGTTATGTTGGGCTACCAGTCTGGAGGTGTGCACATCCTTTATGAATATGGAAACATCACCACCTTTGGAGCTTCGGTCCAAGTTCTGGGGCCAAAAGGTTTGGAATGAGTGATAGCCTGGTTGTGCAGGGGTTCTTTCTGCTGCCTTGAACCAGGTCTTTGTTACAGCAGAAATGTCGATGTTCTCCATTTTAAGGAGTGCTTCGAGCGAGTGCATTTTGTGATTTTGGCTTTTAGCATTGAGCAGCATGACTCTCAGATTGCATTTGTTTGTAGCTGTTACTGTAGTAATTTGGTCTTTGGAACATCGCCTTAAAAAGGCACTATAGGGGTGGCAAGAGCCTTGGCCAGTATCTGGAAGCCCAGGGGTGACAGATGCAGGCCATCTCTGGCAAAGCATCGAGGTCTGTCAGTCATGTCATCCCAGGCAGATAGATACTGGCTCCACTTAGAATGACACCAGAAACTTAGCCAACTGTTGAAATCAGTCATTTTTTGCTTGTTCTGTGGTATCATTCTTGGTGATGGCAGGAGGCTGCTCAGGGTTAGGGTCATACCCAGCTGGGCTACATAATCCGAGAGCTTCTCCATGTCTCTTTTCATGTAGTGCAGGGAGGTACATCTCAGGTCATTCACAACAACATGTACAATGATAGAGTCATATTTCTACCTGTTGTTGAGAGACCTGAGTGCATGTGTTATGCGGCAGATCCTGGCAACTGACAGGCAGCTGACTGTTACTTTTTCCTTATTTAACCTAGTGAGTGGGACATCAGTGTGCCTCACTGTCGTGTCACCTATGACTAGTTGTGTTGGGCATGCTGTTTTGCCTTAGGGGCTTTGGTTGAATGGCACACTGTTTAGGAGGGTTATGTGTCTCATGATTAGTGTTGTGTTGTGGTGGTCGAGTGTGTTTCTGCCTTGGAGGTCTCTGCTGTTTGGGTAGATTTTTATTGAGAGCCTCCATGAAGGTGGGTGTGTGGTTTGTGTTTTTATGTGAAGGCAGTGCTGGTGTGTATTCTGGAGGGCTATGTGTTCCATGTGGTGTGGTACAAGTGTTGAGCTTCTCCTCTTGACCAGCTCTTCCGGTCTTGGCTTCCAATTTGGATATATAAGTGCATCTCTTGCAAGTCTGATTGTTGGGAGGTAAGAGTGAGGGTTATCAGTGTATATGAGGCAGTTGCTACATTGCCTCAGGATGCCCAAGGTCACCAGGTTAATAGGAGAAAGCAGAGGGAACTGACCTTTAGACATGCCTGGAGGGGTGGGCATTAATAATAAGTACTGGAGCTGTTTTCTTCTAGAACGTTTAGTGCTGGTAGCACTTTTGTGTGCTACAATAGTTGTTACAAGAAGCCTGGTAAAGTGCTAGACTAATAAGCTAGTAAACATGCAGGAGTGGAGAAAACTAGCAAATCTCAGAAGCTTACAAACAGTCCAGGATATAGCAAATCTGTATCTGGAATAGACTAGATAGAGAGGCAGTTCAGAAGTTTCTCTTTCAGCTGGCAGTTCAGAAGTTTCTCTTTCAGCTGGGAGCCAGTCAGTTGCAGTTCAGAGCACAGCCCTTTGGTCTTAACATATCCCCCATGGTATTCATCAGATGCATGGCAGTGGTGACAGTGCATCTAAGGCTGCAAGAGTTGTGTATGTTCCCTTGTCTAGATGATTGGCTCCTCACTGCTTCCATCAGGGAATAAATTTGTCCATTGCAAGAATTTTTCCTCTAGTTCACTTATTACTTGACGATCACTATAAACTTAAAGGAAAGCCAACTGACACTAACTCAGACAATAGAATTCATAGGGTGCAACCTGGGCACAGCACCCCAATTTGCCAAGCTTCCAGATTCGAGAGTCCTCTTGCTCCATCACTAAGCTTCCAAAGTCCTCACTTCAACTTCCCCGTCAAGACTATTTCTTCATCTAATGGAGTCAAGGGCTGCATCCATTACACTGATTTTTCAAGCAAGATTTTATATAACAGTATTGCACTGGACCCTCTTTGATCAGTGGTCAGTGATACATCAACCCTTACAATTCCCCATAAATCTCATGCCAATATGCGTGAGTAGCATTCTTTGATGGCTCATCTCCTAACTAGTCATGCTTCTACCCCCAACAGCTACTCTAACCATGATGCTTCACTTCTGGGATGGGAGGGCATTTCAAAGGGAGGATGGTTCCAGGCACATGCATGATGACAGAGGCCAAGCTTCACATCAGTGCCTTGCAGGTGACGGCAGTCCATCTAGTGCTGCAGAGCTTCAGGACACCCTCCCCAAGAGTGTGATATCCATCCAGACTTGACAGCATGACAGTGATCTGGTATATCAACAAGTAAGGGGAACCCATTCATACCCAGTATTCTGGGAAGCCATGAGGGTGTTGTAATGGGTAAATGCCTTTCCTACCCTTTCTGCTGAAAACACACATCCTGGGGAGGTCTGTTGTCATGGTGGACAAATCGAGCAGATCTTTTCTTCTGCCTGATAAGTGTGTTCTCAACCACTTAGTGCCAGCTATGATTTTCAGTTGCTAGGAACAGCCATGCTGCAGTCTCTTCATTTTCCACTCGAACACCAAATGCAATAGCTACTTTGCCCTGATCCACTGAGAGGAACAGTCACCAAGGGATGCTGTAGTCCACATTAGGCCCCAGACCTCCTTTATGCATCTCTACCCTTTCTCCTTATAATCAAGTTTATGCAGAAAACCATTCAGTGCAAGGGAACAGTTATTCTCATAGCCCCCTTCTGGCCCCAGCTGTCTGATTCCCCTTCTTCTGGCCACATCTGAAACACCTTCTCTGGGTGCTGGACCCTCATCCAGACCTTCTATCTCACTCGTCCAGCCAGCCTCACTGAGGCTGGAAAGCCCTGAAGCTAACTGCATAGTTTCTCTAGTTTCAATGATTGTCATGTGTACTAGCTTTCTGTATCTGTTATTCACAGTTTAGCTTCATCACATAAACCAAACAGGAGAAGGGTTTGCAAAAGGGTTTAAGTGGAAAAGGTTTGCTGTTTGGACTTCCGGTAAAGGCTTAGACTCTTTCTCCCTTTATCTTTTATTCTGGATTTTCTGGTGGGGTTGTTCCAGGAAGGTGCTAGTTTTGTCAACAATTAAGGTTCAGCTAGCAGCTGTATCCAGTTTTCTCATGGGGAGAACACCAGAACTCCATTGCTTCTTTGAAACTCTCTAAGGCCTTTTTAAGGGGAACTTTTTTCTTTGACCTCCTATCAGAGATCCCCTTCCTCTTTAGGGCATTACATTGTTGCTTCAAACTCTATCCTGACTGCCTTTTAAACCAGCAGCATCAATACAAGTGTAGTTTCTGTCTTGGAAAACTATTTTCCTAGTGGCCATTGCTCCAGTTAGGAGAATTTCTGAGTTAAAGCATTATCTTGCAAAAGTCCCTACTTGATTTTTTCATAAGAATAGAGTACCCCTTTGGACCAATCCAAATTTTCTCCCAAAATTCGCCTCAGAAGCTGCTCTTAACCAGACTGCTAACCTACCAGTTTTCTTTCCAAATGTTTCTTTCTTGCATTTTATGGATGTTCACCATCAGTTAAGGCTCTGCTTGTATCATTCAAAAGACATTAGGAAGACAGATCAACTTTTCTTTCCTTTGCAAAAAGACCAAATTGAGACACAGCATTTTTAAGGTCACATTGTATAGGTAACTCAGTGATTTGTATTGCTTTTGTCTATAAGGGATTCTCTGTGTCATACAAACTGAGGGCCTGTTCAACCAGAATAGTGGCATCCCTCTTAATTTGCTAGAGTATCAACAGATGATATTTGTGCTGCGGTTACTTGGCCCACTGTTCACATCTTTTTCTGTCATTATAAGCAGGACATGCAGTCTAGATCCCTTGCATCCTTTGGCTCAACCATTCTTTGGAATATCCTTTTATGAGATCACCGTGGATTGTTAGTATTTGAGGAATCTGTCCCATTCATTGAGTCAGACAGAAAAGACAATAACAGATATGAAAGTTATATACTTATAATGCTAGATCCGTGTTGTCTTCTGTCCAGCTCAACCTTCCCTCTCTCCATCCCCCTTGCATAAATTGTCATCTAGTGACTTTGACTGATTGAATGGGACTTGCCCAGGTCCTTGCTATATTTTCAGCTTTGAGATGATTTTTCACCCTTTTTGTTATTGATATGTTGTTCAAAATTTTTTGTGCCTTTAGGATATAGCATTAGCTATAAGTGGGCAAACTCAATCTGTGGGATTTTAGGGACAAGACGGAATTTTGGTAGGGGAGGAGCCTTAGCCCTGGATCCAAGAGCTTGGAAAATGCAACAAGGTTGGATCCGATTAGACCCATCATTTGACCCAGACAGAAGACAACAATGCAGACCTAGTGTTATGGTTAGTGTATAACATTTGATGTTAAGTTGTCAATCTCGCCTTCATTCTTGCTTGATGGGCTCGGAGCCGATCCCTCGGCTCCGACTCGGCACTTGCTAAGCTCGAGAGTCACTTTTACCAGCTCGAGGCAGCCCCATATCCCATGATGCAAGGCGGTAAGTACCCAGATCTCGCTTTGCGCCGGGCTTAGGAGGTCTTCTCTTTACCAGCTCCTGGTAAGTTATTCACTTTTGTGAGATTTAAGCCCCTTTTAGTAAAAAAAACCTTTTATTGATAGTTTTAAGTTTATTTTGTACTTTTTCTGACAGAAAATCCCTGTCTCCTTTAATTTTGTTAGTCAAACTTTTCCCTATCCCATCCCCCCCCTGTTAGGGTGTGTGTGTTGGTTTTATAGAATACCTTTTGGTATTTTATTTAAGTTAATTTTGACTGGTGTGTGTGTGTGTGTGTTTTTCAGCACCATGTCAAAGGAGAGGGTCTCAGGTTTTAAGAAGTGTGACTCGTGCTGTCAGAAGATGTCTCTGACAGACGGTCACACTTCTTGCCTGTATTGTCTGGGCCCTCTTCACCTGCAGGACTCCTGTGCTATTTGTCACTCCTTCAGCCAGAGAGTCCTGCAGGAGAGATGGAATAAGCTGATTCTTAGGGGCCTTCTTAAGCCGGAGGGCTCTCCGGCTAAGTCGGCTCCACCAAAATCAGCAAAACCTTCCAAGGCCCAGGCTTCTGTATCTAAGCCTGCGGCTCGGCCCAACTCATACTGAGTCGAGATCGGCTCGGCTGGAGCCGATTCTGGCTTGACAAAGCCTTCGGCACCGATGGCTATCGGTGCCGAATCTGTATTGACCACTTCGATGTCGGCTCCGATCGGTTCCGACACCCATGTGGCACAGGCATCGGTGTCGGCTCCGATCGGCTTCCACTCCGTTATTTTGGTGGGTGTATCGGCTCCGGCTGGAGCCGATACATCGAGCTTCCTGTCGGCTCCGAGGTCGGCTCCGACAGGATCTATAGTATCGGCTCCGATGGCTCATTCCAGGAAGAGGTCGAGGTCTCCTTCCTTGGAGCCGAAACTTTCGGCCCGGCCTTCACCTCTTCTATCGGAACGGAGCCAGCGGCCCCGATCTTCAAGGTCATCCAGGTTGTCAGATCATGACCTAAAGAGAGTGGTCAGTAGATTACTCAAGTCACAGGTACTGGCCCAAATGTTACACAGTCCGTCTCAACAGGCGACTGTTGGTCCACACCCGTTACAGTTCCTCCTTCAACTCTACCCCAGAGCTTGGAGTTGGAGTCTTCGGAATGGTTACTGCTACGGCTGGAGGACGGATACCCCTTCTGGTCCTTCTGCCTCTACTCTGATGTCCTCTTGAGACCTTCCTTAGAGGGATTCGGTGGTCGGGCTTCCATGGTCTCCTCCGAGGGGGTGAGTGGCATCGGACCCTTGTCTGAACCCGCTCTTCCCCTTGGAGCCTCGGCCTTGGTTAGCTCGGCTCCGACATCTGCCTCGGAGACTTCCCTTTCGGTAGTCCCTGGAGTTCCTAGCTCTTCGGAGCGGGTTCTCTCGGACCTGCCTGGGAGGGGAGCATTCGAGGTGATGAAGAGTGTACTGGCCACTGGTATCAGTCAGCAGTCTGTTCCCGTAGCTCCTCCCTCTATAGTACCTGTTGACATCTCTGCCACTTCTCTTGCTACAGGACCCAGAGATCCTCCGCCTCAGGTTTCCCCATTGGGAATTTCCCCTCTTCCGAGGATTCTCCTGATGTTTCGGGAGATCCTCCTAGGAAGAGGACTTGTAAGAGGAAGCATGTAGACTCCCGAGTCTGTCACCGGAAACTGACTTTGATGAGGCAGAGGGATCCCCTAGATCCCCCACTGAGGATGTCTCCTTCTCAGACAACCTAGAACTTCTGAAACAGAAGGGAAACTGGCCCACCAACAATCCCTCTGAGGATGAGTCAGTATACCTAGAGGCGTTTGGATCTCGGCCCTCCACCTCCTGGGTGTCTCCGCCTTCGACCCCTTATGCAGGTTATTGCACGAAGGCGTGGGCAGCTCCTGACTCTGTAGAGCCAGTCCCTAGGAGGCCTTCAAAATTTATCACTGCCCCGAGTGACAAACAATTCCTTACTAAGGGTGTCCCGCTGATGCCATGGTGGTGGCTGCGCCACCAAAAGGAACTTGCAGATCCTTCCGTGCCGTCCATCCTCCTAATAAGGACTCTAGGACCATGGATAGGTACGGTGGCGGATGTTTTCCTCAGCGACCTTTGCTATGCGTCGCTGAATTACCTATGTCACTTCACCAGACTCCAGAGGGATATCCTGAAGGAGCTGGGAGAAGTAGTTCAGGATCCTACAGCTGCAGGGGCTCAAGAAAAATTGCTTCTCAGCTAGGAACCCTCAATTCCATTGCAAACTCCTCCATGCGGCTAATATCTTATGCTGCGGATGGAGCGAGTAGAGCCGCAGGCACAGGTGTGGCTCTTAGACGCCAAGCCTGGATGCGGCTATGTGATTTTATGGATCCCTTTAAGGCGTCCTTCACAAATTCTCCCTTTGATGGGTCAGCTTTGTTTGGCCCTCAGGTGAAGGAAACCTTGACCAGGTGCGAGCAGGACGGCAAGACTCTTTCTGCTGTTGGAGTCCGTTTTCCACCCCTTCTAGGCCTTATCCCAAAGGACAGAAGGGTGGCAAGATGTGGTTCCGTAAATCCCAAGGAGTCACGCCGGATTCACGTGGTCAGTTTACCCCTAGAGGCAGAGGGGGTAACAACAACAGACGCCGCTCTAGCGGCAGAGGGGGTCCCAAGAACCAGGGAAACAGGGAGCCTCTCTCTGACAAGCCCTTTCAGCATCCCTGAGGTGTTGCCCGGCTGTCCCTCCTTGGAGGCAGTCGGGGGGAGATTATCACTGTACCCAGAAGCCTGGCATTCCCTCACTCAAGACAGATGGGTACAGTCGATCATATCCAAGGGTTACATAATTCCTTTCGAGGAAAGTCCCTTCCCCTCAAGTTCCCTTCCAGATGTACCACCCGGTCTAAGGGAGATTGCAGAGTCAGAAATCGCAAAACTGCTGCAAAAAAGAGCCATTCAGCCAGTTACAATAGACCATTCAGAGCCCGGAATCTACTCAAGGTTCTTTTTGGTCCCCAAAAGACGGGAGACTGGAGACCAATATTGGATCTCAGCAGACTCAACAAGTCTGTCAGGAAGACAAGATTCGAATGGTCACTCTTCAGTCAATTCTGCCCTTCTTACAGAAGGACAACTGGATGTGCTCAATAGATCTTCAGGATGCGTACTATCACATCAAAATTCACAGACGCTCCAGGAGATTTCTCCGCTTTCGGCTGGGGTCCAGTCATTTCCAGTTCAGAGCCCTGCCCTTTGGTCTCACTACAGCCCCCAGAGTGTTCACCAAATGCATGGCAGTGGTCACGGCTCACCTGAGACGCCAAGGATTCCAGGTGTTTCCGTATCTCACGACTGGCTCCTGTCAGCCACCACCAGGCATCAGCTTATACAAGCCAGGGATTACACAATAGACCTTTGTTCTCATTTGGGCATCTCAATCAACTTGAAAAGTCATCCTTATCGCCCTGCCAGTCTATTACCTTTATAGGCAAACTTAAACACTGTTCGGATGTCAGCTACCCTTACAGAACAAAGAGTTTCAGACATTCAGACTCATGTCAGGATCATTCTGGCCAGCAAGAAAATACAGGCCAGAATGGTTCTAAAGGTATTAGGTCTCATGGCTGCGGCCATTACTCTTCTTCCCTGGCTCGATTCTACATGCGCCTTCTTCAGTGGATGCTGTTCACACAGTGGTCATACCAGCAACTTCCAATGCGTCACCAGATTCTGGTGACACAAACATGCAAAGAGCATCTTGCTTGGTGGATCACATCGTCTCAGGTTCACCAAGGCAGGTACTTTGTACCTCCATCCCCGATAGCCACTGTCACCACGGATGCCTCCCTGATCGGGTGGGGGTCATTATCAGGGCAGGATGGTTCATGGGACGTGGCAACCGTTCGAGTACCATCTGCACATAAATGTCCTGGAGATGAGAGCAGTGCTTTTAATGTTGCAAGCCCTCAACGACTTTCTTCCCGTAGGGACAATTGCAGTCCACACAGACAACATGTCTGTAGTTTGGTATATCAACAAACAGGGCGGAACCAAGTCCTACCCTTGTGTCGAGAAGCGCTCAGACTTTGGCAATGGGCGATCTCCTCTCATCGGTTTCTGGTAGCAACGCATATCCCTGGGAAAACCAACATTATAGCGGACAGATTGAGCAGAGCTATACTCATGCCTCACGAGTGGTCTCTCAAGCAATCTATAGCGGAAGAGATTTTTCTGGAATGGGGTCGCCCATGTTGCGATCTTTTTGCTACTCCCCAAAACAGCAAATGTCCAGACTTCTTCAGCCTCTTCCTCTATCAGGCCATCCCCCAGAGACGCTCTGACCCAGGATTGGCCCCAGGGACTTCTTTATGCCTTCCCCATTTCCTCTGATCCCTCAGGTGATCCAGAAAGCTACCGCTTTGAGAGCCAAATTGATTCTCATTGCCCCTTACTGGCCTCGACAAGTTTGGTTCCGTTCCTCCATCATCACCTTTTGGTGCAGCCGTGGCATCTGGACCCAGTGCCAGATCTTCTGATTCACCAATCGGGTCAGCTGCACCGGTCAATCCTTTCTCTCAACCTCACAGCATGGTTGCTCCACTTCCTTCCTTAGCCAGGCTTCCTTTGATCTCTAACCCAGTTAGAGACATCATAGTAGCTTCGCTAAAATCCTCTACCAGGAGGATTTATACAAGCAAATGGGAACGTTTCTCTTATTGGGCTAAGGCCCAAAATATTGATCCTTTTACTGCCCCTGTTCAGGCAGTTCTGGACTTCTTAGCAGAGATTTTTCATGCAGGCTCCTCTTCTTCCACAGTCAGAGTTCAATTGGCTGCTATTTCCAATTTTCATGTCGGGATAGCAGATCATAATATTATGTCCCATAGGCTCTGCAGGGCCTTCTTGAAAGGAATTTTCCTACTAAAACCTCCAATCAGGAATCCTCCTCCTCAGTGGGATCTAAATTTAGTGCTGACATCCTTGATTCTTCCCCTTCGAGCCAGCTGTTTCTTGTTCCCTGAAATATCTTTCTTGGAAAACGTTATTTCTAGTGGCTATTACATCTGCCAGGAGGGTGTCTGAACTTCATGCTCTTTCGGTTCGACCCCCCTATTTGGTTTTTCACAAAGACAGAGTATGTTTGAGAACTAACCCAACCTTTTTACCTAAGGTCGCTTCAAAGAACAATTTGAATCAATCCATTGATCTCCCGGTATTTTTCCCTAACTATTCAGATAGAGCTGAACAAAAGCTACATTATCTTGATGTCCACCGTCAACTTAGATATTATTTGGACAGAACAAAAAAGTTTAGAAAATCTGATCAACTTTTTGTTTCCTATGCGGATAATAAAAAAGGCCTTCCTGTTTCTAAAGTGACTTTGTCCAGATGGCTTTCTTCGGTCATCTCTGAAATTTATCGCTCAGGGGAAAACAGCTGTGCTCAAAACCTAAAGCACATTCAACTAGGAGCTTAGCTACTTCTACAGCTTTTCAAGCTAGACTTCCTTTGGACACTATTTGTGCAGCGGCCACTTGGGCTACTCCTCACACTTTTGTTTCCCATTACAAATTGGACTTGGCCTCCAGGGACAGAGCCAGTTTTGGCTCTACAGTCCTCAAGAGTTTGTTCCATTGAGCCACCCAGGATAGAGGTGCTAGGGACGCGGTCCCATCAAGCAAGAATGAAGGCGAGATTGACAACTTAACATTAAGAAGTTATGTACCTACCATAACGTTCCATGTTAGTTGTCTTCTCTCGCCTTCTTTCTTGCAACCCTCCCTCCTTCCCCCTGGCCTGGACAGACCTTGTATAAGAAACTGTTATGCTATAGACCATTCAGATCTGGTCCTTTTCCATCTGTAAGTTTCTTTCTTCATTTGGGAAGTATTTTATGCTTGGTGCTATTGCCCTTAGTTAGCAAACGAGATCTGGGTACTTACCGCCTTGCATCATGGGATATGGGGCTGCCTCGAGCTGGTAAAAGTGACTCTCGAGCTTAGCAAGTGCCGAGTCGGAGCCGAGGGATCGGCTCCGAGCCCATCAAGCAAGAAAGAAGGCGAGAGAAGACAACTAACATGGAACGTTATGGTAGGTACATAACTTCTTATTTAGCTCCTATAAATGCTCTCAACTCTCTAAATCATCTGTTGCCCATGGAACCTCTTAAATGTTTACAAAGAACACCACAGTGATGTGGTACATAAACAGCCAAGAGTGAAACAGATTTTTACCCCCTGTGCTGGGTAGCCATGTTAGCATAGGATATAGTGTTGCAGCACAGTCTTACTCTACAGGCATCTTATATTCCGTCAGAGCAAAGTTGTGTTACAGGCTTTCATGAATGGAAACTGAATTGGGGGTCTTGAAAGATTTGATCTATCTGTGGGAACATCTCTCCTTTCCAAATAATCAACTGACAAAATTATTTTCAAGGATTCCATGCGAGAAGGTATGAAAGATGCTTTTCCTTTTCTTGGATAGGAATGTTCCTGTATGCATTTCCACCCTTTCCACTGATTTCTAGGGCACTTCTGAAGATTAAAGAAGGACTCTCCAATAATCATTGTAGTGACTCTCTTTTAGCCCCAGACAGCATGGTTCTCCCATCTTTTGTAAATGGCCAGGGGCAGTTAACAAAGCTTCTTCACAGACTGAATTTACTCACAAAAGATCAGGGGTGTTTGATACATCCTGACCCCAAGCAAATGACTGCCTGGATGATAGGGTTTTGATGTCTTTTAGGTACCTATTTTGTACATGAATGGACGTGCAGTAGGTATTAATGGAGACAAATGTCTGCTACTAGAAAATTATATATTTGTAAATGCAAAAGGTTTTCTAGATGTTTCCAACAAAAGAATCGGCACCCATTCAGTGCTAGTGTTTCTCTAGTTTTACAATATTTGTGTGTTACTGTCCTATGGCTTACTTTTCAGTCAAGGTTAAGTTGTCGTCCACTACAGCAGGTCTGGGTCTGTCTATGACTAATTTTTTAAATGTTTTTAGAATGGGTTCTACATAAGAAGCCTCCTAGAAAATCGGTGGCTGTTCCTTGGGATCTCAGTTCTATGTTAGAAAATCTAACATTTGATCCATTTGAACTAGCTGTTCAGGATGACTTGAGGTTCTCTACATGGAAAACAGTCTTACTTTTTGCTCTGAGTTGCAAGCTCTTATAGTGGGTCAGCCTTATCTCATTTTTAACAAAAATATGGTTTGTTTGAGAACTGATCTGTCATTTATGCTTAAAGTGGTATTAGAGTTTATTTTAAATCAAACTGTCCATCTCCCTGTTTTCTTCCCAGAACCTAAGAATGAAGGAAAAAGGGTACGTCGCACCTTGGATGTCCACAGACAACTCCGATACTATCTTGCCAGAGCAAAATCTTTCAGAACTTCTGATCAATTGTTCATCTTTTGTGAAGGTAAAACAAGGCCATGTCTGTCAAAAATACTATTCCCAAATGGTTGTCTCAGGCTATTACCTTTTGTTAGTCGCAATACAACAAATCTAGTCCAGGCAGTGTAAAGGCTCACTCTGCCATGGCCTTGACTTCATCTATATATATATATATATATATATATATATATAGATATAGATATAGATATATATATATATATATATATATATATATATATATATATATATATATATATATAGATAGATATATACATATATATATAATTTTTTTTTTTGGAAAGGTCAAATTCTTTTAACTATAGAGCTCTCATGGAGAGGAAAAACAAACTTATTCTGAAAGGACTGTTAACCCCCCCCCCCCTTTCTCAGAGGCTATTCAGTAAGATCCAGGTTCTTCTAAATCTCAAAAATCCCCTTCCTCAAAATCTGACAGAGGGACAGGAAAAAGGTGGTCTTCTTCAATCGCTCCATCGCAGCCACCTAAAAAATTTCATCACCTGATCCGAAAAATCATTGGCACTGACACCATCAGCTTTGGCACCAAAGGAAGTTGAAAGTTGGAGCTCGTCCCCAGTTTTGGAGCCGTTCTCCCCGACCCTCAGTTCTCCTATCCTGCAGCTTTCAAAATCTCCAGCCCCCTCTACTCGATCTTCCAGGAGCCTGTTTGACAGTGTTGTGGATCGAGTGGTACAAAGGCTATTAAGGACTCCGCCGCTGGCCAAATTATTATCGGATCCAACCCCGAGGGATTTGGATCCAACTGCATCCTCCCCTTCTTCTCTGATTCCTTCTCTCAAACTTCGGAGTCGGAATGTCCAGAGCTGAGACCTATTTCGGCATCTTTGGCCCCAACCGTTGCTCTGACATCCTCGGCTCACTCTATTGGAACTCAAGGAGTCTGCACACTGACACTCTCTAATTGGGTCTATCAGATCCGATCTTGCCTCTCGGGGCATTGGCTAGGGTGAGCTCGCCTCCTACCACAGCCTCGGAACCGTTGTCCTTGGTTCCGAGGGCTCCCTTGGCTTTTTCAGATCCAGGGATCTCCTCAGATCAGGGACGGGGGGGGGGGGCTTTTGAGGTGATGAGGAGAGTGCTGTCTCCACAGGCAATTCCGCTGTCTTCCCCCGATGTTCTTCCCCCAAAGGCACCGGTGTCCACCTCTATACCCTTGCATCCACTGGGATGAAGAGATCCTAGACCTCAGGATGCCCCCTACTCTTCTGAAACTTCTCTAGAGTACCCCTCTGAAGAGGTTATGTAAGAGGAAGCATTTAGACTCCCCAGAGGAGTTTGTTGCATCTGATATGGACCACAATGAAGCTGAAGGGTCCCCACGGTTGCCTTTTGAGGATGTCTCCTTTGCAGACATCTTAGAAATTCTGAAACAGAGAGGTGGCTGGAAGTCCATCAAACCTTCGGAGGAGTCCATATACCTGAAGGCCTTTGGATCTTGCCCTTCCTCCACGTGAGTGTCTCCACCTTTCAAGGAGCTTATGGATCTAGTCTCTCAAAAGGTGTGTGAGTCCTCAGATTCAGTGAAACCTGTTCCTAGGAAGCCAAATAAATTTATTACATCCCCTGCTGACAAAACTTTCCTGACCAAGGGAGTCCCAATAGGTGCTATGGTGGTGGCGGCAGCCACCAAGAAGGAACTCTTCAAGACATCTTCGTCAATTCATCCACCGAACAGTCTCACACGGTGGACGGGTATGGAAAGCACATTTTTTCTTCAGTGACTTTTGTTCTCAAATAACTGAATTACCTTACTCATTTTACAAGATTACAGAGAAACCTCCTGAAAGAGCTAGGAGATACTCTCCAAGGTTCAGTGGCTGAAGAGGTTTCAGATAAAGTTTCCTGTCAGCTCAGTACCTTAAATTCAGTAGTCAACTCTCCATGAGACTGATCTCTTATGCAGCAGATGGAGTGAGTACAGTAGCGGTTTCAGGAATTTCCTTAAGGAGACATTCCTGGATGCACTTGTGTGACTTTGTAGAACCTTTTAAATCTTCCTTTCTGAATGCCCCATTCGATGGCTTGTCTCTCTTTGGGTCCAAAGTCAGGGACACACTAATCAGGTGTGAACAGGAAGGAAAGACTCTGCCATAGGAGTCCATTTTTCCCGATCTACCAGACCTTATCCCAAAGGTCAGAAAGGTGGAAAAATGTGGTTTTGAAAATCTGAGAGAGCTTTCTAGGACACACGTGGTGTGGGTTGGGAGGGTGGCCTAATCGTTAAGGTGCTTGCCTTGCAAGCACAAGGTGTAAGGTTTGAGTCTCACAAGGGATAATTGGCTAGGCTTAAAATGGCTCGCAAGGGCAGTTAGCTTAGTACTAATCTATGAACCTATGAACCTTCACCTAGTGGCAGAGGGGGAAGTGGTAATGGAAGATGCCAACCACAAGGCAGAGGGGGTCTGCAGAATCAGGGTGACAGAGAATTCTTCTTTGGTAAGCCCTTCCAGTGCTCCTGAAAGGAGGCCCGTTTGTCCATCTCTGGAGGTATTCAGGGGCCGCTTATCTTTGTACCCAGAGGCCTGGCAAAAAATAACAAAAAAGACAAATGGGTACAAAGCATCATATCCAGAGGTTGCTTCATTCCCTTTGCCCTCCCCATCCCAAACATGAAAAAGATCTCATGTGTTCCACCCAGTTAAAGGGAACAAGCAATGTTAGAAATTCAAAAGTAAAAGTTGCTAGACAAAAGAGTCATCCAAACAGTCCCCGCAGACCAAATAGGATCCGGGACTTACAATTCTTTTTCATTCCAAAGAAAACAGGGGACTGGAGACCAATTCTAGATCTCAACAATCTAAACAGATCAGTAAAAAAGTCCAAGTTCCAGATGGTTACACTGCAGTTGATGCTGCCTTTTCTAGAACAAGACAACTGGATGTGCTCGATAGATCTCCAAGATGCATGCTACCACATAAAAATGCACAGGCGATCCAGGAGACATCTAGCTTTCAGCTGGGAGCCGGTCATTAGCAGTTTCTAGCTGTGCCCTTTGGCCTCACTACAGCCCCCAGAGTGTTCACCAAATGTATGGCCGTAGTCATGGCTCACTTGAGACTCCTAGGATTCTGGGTGTTTCCATGCTTAGACGACTGGCTCCTAACCACCACCACTGAGCATCTACTAATAAAAGCAAGAGACACCACCTTGCAGCTCTGCTCTCACCTAGGAATTACAACAAACTTTGAGAAATCTGCCTTGCTGCCTTCTCAACAAGTAGTATTTATAGGAGCAGAATTGGATTCAACAAATAAGACAGCCAGACTCCCTCCAGAAAGAGTTCAAGTTCTATGAAGACGGATCTTAAGTCTTCTCACAAAAAAAAAAAAGGTTCAAGCAAGGATAGTTCTGAAAGTCTGGGGGACCATGGCTGCAGCAATAACTCTGGTTCCATTAGCATGACTACACATGAGAATTCTTCAGTGGCTACTGTCCTCCCAGGGTCGATGCAGCAATTACCGATGTCCCATGATAACAGACTCTTGCAGGAAAGACCTTCATTGGTGGCTTTACTCCACTCAGGTGATGCTAGGTCGACCCTTTATACTTCTCCAACCATTGGCCATGGTGACCACAGATGCTTCTCAGATAGGGTGGGAGGCATTATCTGGGAAAGACTATCCAAGGCACCTGGCAGGATCATGAGGCCCATTTGCACATTGGTGTCCTAGAGATGACAGCGGTGCTTCTGGCATTGCAAGCATTCCAGGACTCTCTTCCGCTGGGGACTACTGCAATGCAAACAGACAACATGTTAGTTGTATGGTACATAAACAAACAAGGAGGAAACAGATCTTACCCCCTTTGTTGAAAGCCCCTGAGAGTATGGCAATGGGCGACCTCCTCCCAATGTTTTCTAATAGCAATGCACATACCGGGGAAATCCAACGTGATAGCAAACAGACTCAGCAGAGCAATTCTGATGCCTCATGAGTGGTCCCTAAAACAGGAAGTAGCAGAAAAGATTTTCTGCAAATGGGGCCAGCCTTGCTGAGAACTTTTTGTGACATCCATGAATGCCAATCGCAGCAGCTACTTGGCTCCGTCTTTCCCTTCAGACCCTCAAATTGACAGCTTGGCTGCTCCAATTCCAACAATAGCCAGATTTCCTAATCTTTCATCATCAAACATATACAGATATCTTCTCATAAAGTGTTAACAAGAAAGATATGTAGAGGGAAATGGAAAAGATTCTGTTTATGTGCTGCTCAGAACCATATTGATCCCTTTACTGTGCCAGTCACTTCCATTCTAGAGTTTCTAGCAAGGTTATTCGATGAGGGTGCAGCTGCAGCTACCAAAGTGTTCAACTAGCAGTTATATCTAGTTTCCATATCAGTGAATCTAGTCTCAACGTAATGTCTCATAGACTGTGTAAAGCATTTCTAAAAGGTATTCTATTACTTCAACTTCCTATCAGAGACTCCCCGTGCACCATGGGACTTAAATATTGTCCTATCCCATTTAATTTTTCCCCCTTTTGAGCCATCATCATCTTGTGAACTCAAGTAGTTTGACATGGAGAACTATTCTATTGATAGCTATAACCTCTGCCAGAAGGGTGTCAAAGCTGCAAGCCTTGTCAATAAAGCCCCCCTACTTGCTTTTCCACAAGGATAGAGTATCTTTAAGAACAGACCCTTCTTTTTTGCCAAATGTTTGTTCAGAATCTAATTTGAACCAGTCTGTAGAGCTTCCAATATTTTATCCAAATTATGAGAATAAGGCGGAATACATGTTGCATCAGCTAGGTGTGCATAGGCAATTATGCTTCTATTTACACAGGACTAAGAACTTCAGAAAATCTGACCAGCTTTTTGTATCTTTCTCAGACTCTAAGAAAGGTACCTCAGTTTCTAAAGTGACACTGTCAAAATGGCTTTCAGATTGCATAACCTACATCTATAAATCTCAGGACAGAGATCTTCCCCAGAAAGTTAAAGCCCACTCTACAAGAGCCATTGCAACCTCATCTGCCTTTCTAGCTACACTACCAATTGATGCTATTTGTGCTGCAGCAACATGGTCAAAACCACATGCCTTTAATCACTCATTACAAAGTCGATTTGGCCTCCAGGAACAGGCCCTCTTTTGGGTCCACAATTCTGAAGAATATTCTCCCTTGAGCCACCCAAGAAAGATGATGCTAGGGACACTGTCCCATCCTGGTAAGAATGAAGGCGAAATCGGACTACAACACATAAGGAAGCTATGTACTTACCATAACATTCCATGTGTGCTGTCCATTTTCATCTTCATTCTTAACTCCACCCTCATTTCCCCTTTCTAGTTTTTACTCCTGGAAGACCGGGTTGCTACAATGGGACATCATTGTTCTCTGACCTTCTTGACTGCACTCTGAGATTTTATAAAGTCATTTTTTCTTATTATTACTATAACTGCAAACAAGATCTGAGGGACGTTCCTGGGGCATGCTGGGATAGGGTTTAGCCACGAGCTGGTGGAAGACCTCGAGCTTGTGTATAAGGTTGAGTCGGAGCCAAGGGTCAGATTCAAAGCCATCCTGGTAAGAATGAAGGAGAAGATAGACAACACCCATGGAATGTTATGGTGAGTACATACTTTCTTTGTTTTGCTTAGTAAATTGCTTTGGGAAAGTTTTAACATGTACCAAGCTTGATGTTAATTTTATTAAAGGGGTATCTCTTCTACTTAGCATGCTTTTTAATGTATTTGTATAATTTGTAAAATAACTACTGATATATACTCTCTTGCTACAGTCCATCTCGACTTCTGTCTCTGTAGTCAGGGATACAGTTTGCAAACTACTGGTCAAGGGTTCAGATTCAAGCATACAAATAAAAAGTGCCCATGTTCAGGCTATGACAGACAGACATGCATGGATGCATGTACACACATGCTCATGCCCGCCCATGGACACACACACACAGACACTTGCTTTGCAAAGTCGGGTCTTTTGGGGGATGTGAGTGTCTGTCTGTCCGTCTATATGTCATGACCTGTATATATGCATTGTTTTTATACAGTGATATTAAAAATGAAACCAAAACCTTGTGAAGCTTTAGTATACATATTTTTTCCAGTTATGTTTTTTAATACTTTAAAATATTTGTCATGTACTGTAAAAAAAGGAAAGAGAAAAGGTGGTTAACATGGGGAAAGTAAGGTTTTATTACAACATTAAAATTCAGATTGCTCTCTCATTATATGTTCTAATTGTACTTTTTATTTCTATATTGATGTAATTAATCTATCCTTTTGTTTCTGAATTCATTGCCTGAGTAATGGCATTGTACATGTAATACTTATCATATATGGCTCTATCTTAAGCCAGATTTCATTGTTTTAAATGCCACAAATCAGTATGAAACTGTTTTGAATGCTGCTAGTTTTTAAGGAGATTCAGTTAATTTACTGTATAGGTTTTCATTCTTATCCTCTTTCCAGCTCCCTTTCACTCCATTTTTTTCTTTTTCAGAGCTGTCTTTTTGCTGGAGCATAACATTCTGATTTGTCAAGGACCGGTTAAATAGATTTTCAAGAATATAGTGCATAAGCTATAGTCAGGGAAAGAAGCTTCATACTTCCCAAAAACACCCTTATTTTAAAACAAACGTCACTCCCTTTACTCATCTTTTGTATGTGTGTATCTACCTCTGTATTTTGGTGAAATGCAGACTATGTAGGACAAGCTGTAGTAAAACCTCTCTCAAGCTAAACTTACAGTTAGTCTTTATGGGGGACTAGATAAATTGTCAAAGAAAGTGAATCAAACTAGGGAGCATAGGGGCCATACAATCTGTATATACCTTATTCTATACAGACACCGTCCTGTAAGCAAGTGTGTACTGCTTTTTTATCTTCCTTTAGGATAATGGAAATCACAACCTCATACCAAGAATGAGGCCGACTTAATACCCTTAAAGCCTTATTCAGCACATGGAGCACAAGAAAGACTTGCAATAACTCATTCCTCCCCAACAAATAAAGCTGAAAAGGAATTCCATTAGTGCCCAGGAATGTCCCCTCGAGGAATCACATAAGTAAGAGTACCAGCTCCTGTAGGGTAATTGGAGACAAAATCTTATTTGTCTGGTCTGACTCCAGCCTAGACACTGAAAAAAAAGCTATAAAAGTTAACCATTTGTGTGCTCTTTTATTGGCCCAGTATATTAAAGGCATAGATCTAGCATTTTTTTTTTTAAACTTGAAAACCTGTAAGGTCCGAAGACTTTTTGTTGCCTGTTCTGAAGACACATCTTCAAAACAACAATTTCCAACATCACACGTCGCAAGAATAAAGCCTTGACTTGAATGATTGCTCTTTCTGTGCCCGCAGGTTTACTGTCTTTTCTTCCATCTTCTCTATATCACCTCCAAAGCCAGTCAGGGAGGGTTGGCATAATGGTTAAGGTATTTTTACTTTGCAGACACAAGGAGCAGAGTTTGATTCTCACAGGAGTTAATTAGCTAGGCTTAAAACGGCCCACAAAGATAGTTAGCTTAGTACTAATCTATGAACCTATAAACCTAAGTTGTACCTTTCTGTCAGACAACCAAGCCTTTCTAAAGTGAGCTTCCAGTAAACTTCAATTCAGTGCATGTACTATTTCAAAACCAATTTCATAGAGCCTTCAGAAGTATCACATCACAGAATTATGCTTACGATTGATGTTATCTTAGTCGCCATTCCTCACATTAGGGTCTAGGATCAGATATCGGATCCAAGCCGGCATACTCAGACAAAAGCTTAGCTCAAGCCCCTCCCCTCCCATGATGCTCTGCTGCCCTCTAATCCCTCAGATCTCATGTGCCATTTGATCTAGACAGATGCAGATTGCTCAGCTCCTTGTTTATGGAAATTAGGTTGCGAGTAGATTGTTGTTTTGAGGGATTTTCCTTGTCATTTGTTTTTCCTTTGGGTTTTTATTGATAGTTTGTTTCCCTTCCCTTTCCCCTCCCGTTTTTTTCTGCTTAGGTGTTTGGTGCCTTTGTTGCGGGCCTACCAGTGTTTGAAAAAGTTATTTTATTGTAGAGTTTATTGTAGAGTTATTTATAAGTTTGTTAGTGTTAGTGTTTCGGACAGATCGTTTGGTGTTTAGACCTTTGCTCATGTTTAAAACTCTGTGTTGGACTTCACTTGGTTGTGTTGTGCGGGTTGGTGCCATGTCGGACAAACCCTTAGGTTTTAAGAGATGCTCCTCATGTAGCCGGAAAATGCCCATTTCCGACTCACACGAGGAGTGTCTCTATTGTCTTGACGGCGACCATCTCGAGGTCAAGTGTGGTATTTTTGTCACCTTCAACCCCAAAGCTCTGGTCAACCGTCGCAACAAATTACTCGTCAAAGGTCTAGTTAAAGGAGGCCCCTTGGTTACTGATACCCCAACCAAGATGGGCTCTTTAGGGACTAAGAAAACGATTCCTCCCGTTGAGGAGATGCCCTCTAAACGTCCCTGGCTGTCAGCTCCTAAGTCTTCGGATCTGACTCCAGCCCGGGCAGAGTCAGATCCGAGAATCTTGGGTCCCAGGTCTTCTGGAGAGTCCACTCCTGGATCCAAGGGTTCAGATTCCAGGTTTTTGGATCAGACACTTTCGGTTCCCACCCCCAGATCCAAGACTCCAGATTCGAGACCTTTGCATCTGAGGATGGGTGCGTTGGCCACAGATCTGACCATCTTGGATCCGAGGGATTCGAGAGCAACTTCTTCGGTTCTTCCCTTTACTTCAGTTCTGAGCAGGTTGGATCCGAGGGTCATGTCGGAGCTGATTGTAGTAGAGAAGTATCCCTTGGGTGCAGTACACAAGCCTTTTCTTCTCCAAGTAGATCTCACTTTGGGGAGCACAAGAGGAGACCCTCTGGATACAGACACGGCTCTCCAGCCAGGTCCTCCATCTCCTCCAAATCATCCAGGAGTGTTTTTCCCATAGATATGGACAGAATGATGCGGCTCTTCTTGAAAGCTCAAATTGAGTTGGGGCTTCTGGCTTCCCCAGCCCACAGGATGGGGAACCAGTCTCCCACCCCCCCACATAACTATTCTTCATCCAACCTTTGGTTTGGATTCCAGGGACTGGTATGTGGTACAGAGACGATGGGAGTTTCAGACCCTGCTCTGGTTCCTACCCTATTGGGATCGGCAATTGGTTCTGAGCCTACGGCCCCAGGACAGAACATCCTTCTGGCCCAAGCTGGAGCTCTTTGGTCCATTGGGGCGGGCTTGAATCCAGTTTTGTCAGAAAGATCTCTGCCCTTCGGTACTTATGCCATCAACAGCTCTGGACCGGTCCTGTCCGGTGAGGTGGGGGGGGGGTCCAGTGAGGTCTGCCCCTTCCTCAACTGTAGTGCTATCAGCAGGAGAAGGGGATGGGAACTCATCCAGCCCCTCTGTTTTCCGGGATGTGAAAAAAATCCTTCTCTGCTATCAGAGCTGCCTCTCCCGCTTGTGGTCACCCTACCCAGCTCCCTTATATGACCGGACCTACTCATCCTACCTCTGGTCAGCCCGTTCGGTTTACCCTCTGGGGGGAGCCTCACCCATAGGGGTCCCTTCCTCTTCCGTGTCTTCCCTACTGCCTCTGGTGAAGAAGTGCTGAGGAAGAAGACATGCAAGATGAGACATCTTGACTCCCCCCATGGAGTCTTTAACAGAAGATACGGATGCCGATAAAGGGGACAGGTCCCCATGATTACGGCCTGAAGACATCTCCTTTGGAGACATATTCGCCATCCTTAAAGCCAATTGCAGTTGGTCTGCCCAACCCCCATCCTCGGAGGAAGCCATATTCCTGGAGGGTTTCTGTTCCCGCACATCTACCTTGGGTGTCCCCTTTTGCTGACCCTCTTATCAACCTTGTGACCAGTAGGGCATGGAAGGAGCCAGATACCGTGGAGCCGCTGCCAAAGAAAACGGAAAAGTTCCTTAGCCTCCCCAGTGGCTAAAACATTTTGGTCTAAGGCAGTCCCAGTTGATGCTATTGTGGTGGCCGCAGCCACCAAGAAGGAGTTAGTGGAGCAGAGTTCTTCTCTCCATCCTCCCAATCGCGAATTGAGAGCTTTGGAGAGATTCGGAAAGCAGGTGTTTACTTTGGCTTCCTTTAGCCTGCGAGCCTTAAACTATCTTACCCATTTCTCATGTCTCATGTCTCCAGAGGGACTTGATTAAGAAGCTGTCAACTTCCCTCACAGGGTGCATGTCTGAGGAGGAATTCAAGATGGTTTCTCCCAAACTGTCCACCCTTCATTCCATAGCTAATTCGTCCATGAGGCTAATTTCCAACACAGCAGAAGGTTCCTCATGGGTGGTTCAGACATTGCCATTAGGAGTCATGCTTGGCTACGCCTTAGTGGGTTCGCAGAGGCCTTCAAGACGTCATTTCTTAATGCCTCCTTTGATGAGTCCACTCTGTTTGGGCCTGGCATAAAAGAGACGTTGATCCACAGTGAACAAGAAGGGAAGACGTTGTTAGCCATGGGAATTAAATTTTCTACCCCTCAAAGGTCCTTTCTAAGAAACAGAAAGGGAGTAAGAAAATTTGGTTCCATAAGGCGCAATCACCCTTCCACGATGTTCAAGAGGATTCCTCTTCCAGGGGATGGGGGAGAGGTTTTAATGGCAGACACTGCCAAAGAGACAGGGGTGGCCCTCATAATCAAGGTTCCACCTGGAGGCAGTCGAGGTTCGGTTGTCCTTGCACACTTTAACCTGGGTGAATACCACCAATGATCAATGGGTGCTAACCACTATTTCCAGGGGGTATCACATTCCCTTTCTAGAGAATCCCCCAAAGATCAGAACTCTTCAAAACACGTCACCTGGTCAGAAGGAGTTGGTCCAAAAGGAGGTTGCGAACCTTCTTCGAAAAAGAGCCATCCAAGAGGTTCCCACAGCACAGAGAGGATCCGGAACATATTCCCGCTTCTTTTTAGTTCCAAAGAGAACATGGGACCTGCATCCTATTCCAGACGTCAGCCATCTAAACCTGTTTGTACAGAAGTCAAAGTTCTGGATGGTGACTTTGCAGTTGATTGTGCCCCTTTTGCACGGCAACAACTGGATGTGCTCAGTAGATCTCCAGGATATGTACTACCATGTCAAGATCAACCAACAGTCTAGGAGATTTCTCTGCTTTTGCTTAGGAGCCAATCACTTTCAGTTCAGGGCCCTGCCCTTTGGTCTGCAGTGGTGGCATCTCATCTTCAACTGCAGGGAATCCAGGTATTTCCCTGTCTATATATTTGGCTCCTCAAGGCCCCCCAAAAAATACAACGTTTGGCAACATACATTTCCTGCTCCCCCTGTTCCATCAGCTGGGGATTACAATGAACCCAGCCAAGTCCTCCTTAGATCCATCTCAACATCTGGAGTTTATAGGCACTCTCTTGGATACCACCGTAGAGATTGCAGCTTTTCCTCTTCGCCGTGCAACTCTGATATGTTCTCTTGTCCAGGTTCTGCTGGAGCAAACTCACCCTCTGGCTACACACATACTCAGAGCTCTAGGGTCCATGGCAGCTGCCATTTATTTGGTTCCAATGGCAAGGTACTACATGAGAGTGCTACAGTGGACTGTTGCATTTCAATGGTCAGCGCTGCATCACCCACTATCATTCACCATTCATCTCATGCCCATATGTTGGACTCATCTTTTGTGGTGGATTCGCTCTCTGGACCTCTTAGAGGGAGGGTCCTTCTCCCCCCGTTCCCAAGGCCACAGTCACCACAGATGCTTCTCTCCTAGGGTGGCGGTGGCATTTCGGGGAAAGATGGTCCAAGGGTCTTGGTCTCCCTCAGAGACCAAACTACACATCAGCGTTCTGGAGATGAGAGCAGTCCTCTTATCATTGCAAGCCTTTCAGGATTGCCTCCCTCGAGGAATGATTGCAGTACTTTCAGACAACATGGCGGTTGTTTGGTACATAAACAAGCAAGGGGGTGCACGTTCTTATCTGCTTTGTCACAAGGCCATGAGGGTTTGGGAATGGGCGGTGTCCACGAGGAACATCCAACGGTTTGGTGGACAAATTGAACAGGGCTATTCTGACCCCTCATGAGTAGTCCCTGAAACCAGTGGTGGAGCAGCAGATTTTCCGTTGGTGGGGCCATCCCCTCAACCACAAATGCAGCAATTTTTTTGATTTGGTCCAGGATGCACTCGCGAGCGATTGGCCTCCGGGTCTCCTTTATGCCTTTCCTCTTTTGCCTTTAATTTCCAAAGTACTTCAGAAAGCCAGATGCCTCAAAACGCAATTGATCCTCATTGTCCCCTTCTGACCCTGGCAGGTGTGGGTTCCCCCTTCTATGGTCTCATTTGAGGCATCCACCTTGGTTGCTTGATCCATCTCCGGATCTCATATCCCACCCATCTTTACTTCCGCTCCTGAATCTTTAGACCCTTCATCTGACAGTGTGGTTTGTCCACTTCCGTGATTTTGGCCAAGTCCAGGCTAGCCTCGCCCATGAAGGATATTATTCTTGCTTTCCAGTGACCTTCCACTATGAAAGTGTATATCAGCAAATGGAAGAGATTCTCTCTCTGGGCAAAGACCAAGAATCTGGACCCCTTTTCACCTTCAATTCCCGAGATTCTTCTCTTTCTGTCCTCTCTGTTTAAGGAAGGGGCCAGTTTTTCCACCATCAAGGTTCAACTGGCAGCAATTGTGAATTTCCATCTTGATGCTGAATCTAACTTTTCTTCTCGGCTCTGCAAAGTCTTTTTGAAAGGTGTATTTTTGCTAAGGCCCCCTATTAAAGACCCTTCTCTACTGTGGGATCTTGCTTTAGTGCTGCAGTTATTGACAAAACCGCCCTTTGAACAGGCGGCATCCTGCAACCTCAAATTTATTTCTTGGACGACAGACGTTTTAGTGGCAATAACTTCAGCAAAAATGGTTTCTCAGGTGCATGTTTTTACCATTAAGCTGTTTTACTTAATTTTCCATAAGGGCGGAGTAGCCCTGAAACCTAATCCATCTTTTATACCCAAGGTAGCTTCAGAGGCTAATATCACTCAATGTATCCATCTTCCAGTATTTTTCTCAAATTATGCCAGTAAAAGGAAATGCATTCTGCACACCTTGGATGTTCATCACCAGCTTTGTTTCTATTTGCATAGAACTAAGGAATTTAGGCGTTCAGACCAGTTGTTCGTAGCCATTTCGGTTAACAGAAAGGGCAAGGGAGTCTCAAAAGTTGCTATTTCACGCTGGATTTCACAATGCATTTCTTTCATTTACTCTTCAAAAGGTCTTCCTCGACCTGCTCCAGTAAAGGCTCCTTTCACCAGGGCGGTGTCTACATCAGCTGCTTTTGCAGATTGAGAATCCCTAGATGATGATTGTGCAGCAGCCACGTGGTCCTCACCTCACACTTTTATTTCCCACTATAAGTTGGATTTGATTTCTAGAGGAAGGGCTTCCTTTGGCTCCACGAGGCCTCCCAGGATTCAGCTAGCTGGGGACTCTGACCCTAATGTGAGGAATGCTGACTAAGATAACATCAGCTTTATAGTTATGTACTTACCATAACTTGGCATCTGTGTTATCTGTAGTCACCATTCATCACGGTCTCACCCTCCAGACCCTTCCTGAGAATTTGGCAGGATGTTGGTGGTGATTGTTCTGGTGTGTCTTCTTTCATTATGCAAACTCGATCTGCGGGACTAGAGGGCAGCAGAGCGTCATGAGAGGAGAGGAGCTTGAGCTAAGCTTTTGTCTGAGTATGCCGGCTTGGATCCGATATCGGATCCTAGACCCTAACATGATGAATGGTGACTACAGATAAAACAGATGGCAAGTTATGGTAAGTACATATAATTCATCACTCTCACTGCTGTAGCCTATAGGTTGCACCATGCCAAAGATGCAGCAACCGGCCAGCTTACTCAAGCATTCATCCCCTTCCATATTATCACTCTGGTTACTTATAGGCTGAGCCCTTTTTAGATGGAGCTATATGAATAGCCAGAGTGACTAAAAATCTTCAGTACTTCCATGCCGTCTCTAGTAGATGCATCTCTAAGGCTCTTCAGGATCAGCAGTTCACCTAAAGCTTCCATTCAGGTAAGACCCCTTTGAGGGAAGGTTTTTTTTTTTGTTTTGTTTTTTTGTTAAGAATACTGGCTTTTTAAAAATGTCAGACAGACGTTCCCCGAATATTACATTTACTGTCTGTGATTTGTTTTCTTGTTAATCAGGTGGCTGTTTATGCTATAGGACTTATTTTCTTTAGATTTTTTTAACTTAAATTACATGTTTTATTTATCAAAAAGTGTGTACTTTTGGGGCAGAAATGGTGTCTTTTAAGTAATGTTTATGTACACTTCATTATAAGCTCCCAATTTAATTGTTGAAAAGTTTTCAGGGTAGAGTGACTCTGTTAAAATTAGTGGATTATATGCTACTTGGATAACCTTTTGTGGGGGAATTGAATCTAGTAAATCTATTAAAAGCAGTGTATCCTGCTTAAGTGTATTAAGTGACAGCTTACCTTCAGACTGACCCCTGCTACTACAGCTTACCAGCAATAAGGCTTCTTCCCCAGCTACAGCAGGGATACTTACCCCATTCCTGGTGTTCTTTCTCCAAGATACATAAAAAGAAAAAAACAGTTAAAGTATGAGCTCTTGCCATTGGCCCGAGCTTAGTCATTGTCTCAGCCGATAATAGGTAACTCTGCAGTGACCATTGCTGGTTCCTCAGACCACTTACTGGTTTCCTCAAATCCCTCTGGTCTAGCAGTGCTGGCCAATATGGATCATGGTTGGACATGTCCTCTTTGGCTGTTGAGTTATTCGATGTGGACATGGGAGAACCGTCCATTTAAGGTGCTGAAGACACCCCATGAGAGTCTTCACAGGGTGGCCTATGAAAGAGACCTATTGCTCAATGTGATATCCTTTCTCCTTCTCAGTCTTCTACAAATGATGTCCCTAGAAAGAAAAAATAGTAGCTTAACCATTTAACCAATAAGTATATGGTTTCTGTGGCAAAAATTGTGTTATTACCATAGCTAGTAGTCTGTTGCAGACTTTTAATCCTGGGTGTCAGGTGTCTCATCCTAGTTTGTTCAGATGATTCTAACATAGTGAGCCTGAATTTGAATATATGGAGATTTTCTCCTTTTCTGAGACTGTCTACATACTTAAGGATGTGTTTTCTTGGGAACAGGTGGATGTTCCCCTGAACTGGGCAGATAATTATGATTTATTAGAACAAGAAGCTTCACATTTTACACCCATTTTTCCTATTCTGCCATCCTTGGAGGATGATTTTAATGCTATCTGCAGTGCTGCTGACTCTTAGTCATTAGTACCAAAAAAAGGAAGATAAATTCTGTAAAGTCCCTCAAACTGGTATCTTTTTTCTCATCTTATTGCAGACCTGCAGCCATCTCATGTACCTTTCCTAATGCAAACAGATGCCTTACTATTCCTAACCCAATTCCTGAGGATAAACAGGGTAAACGTCTGGGCAGACTGGGAAAGAGATGCTTTCCTCCTCCTACTTTAACCTCCCAAATTCTGAATGACATGATTTAAATGTGGAAATTTACACTTAAATGTGCCAGTAGTTTGAGAGATTTTACTGCTTACCAGCCTTCTGAAGGGGAAGTCTTATTTAAATCAGATTAGGGCTAACTTTTTTCAAATGCCTAAACATGCCTTAAATGTGTGTATCATTTTGATGATGCTGGTACTAGGGCTTCTGATTCAACCACAGTCTTGAAAAGATTTGTCTGGGTATGTAACCAAAAGTTTTCAGATGAATTAAAGTCCGAAATTCTGAAGTCTCCTCTAGGTAGAGAGGTTTTAGTTATGCCTTCTGCTACAATGTGACTAGTGAGGTAGGGAGTTTTGAGGATCTTTCAGGTCCCCAAGTTCTTTCCCTCCAAGACCTCTATTCCCTTTAAAAGACAAAACAAAGTGACACCTTAAACATATGGGAGGAGGGGATTAATGTAAATCCCAAAAAGGAAGGAGTTTCTCCAAAAAAGGATCATGTGCTATCCTCAGAATGACTGTGCTGGAATCCAGATCACTCCTCTACCCCGGCTTCTCTATCTCTTTCACAGAAACTGAAGCTAAAGTCTCCGATGTGAAAGTGTTCAATCTCGCCGTTTGTTCTTACACACGGGTTCGGAGCCAATCCTCGGCTCCGAGTCGGCCGCATAGCAAAGCTCTGCATCTTAGAGAAGCTCGAGACCAGGCTATATCCCACAATCCTCCCTGCCATTACTCAGATTTAGTTTACCACTGCGACAGGTCACATCGTTCAGAGAGCTCGGACCAGAGAAAACTGTTATTAGACAGATGAGATAGTCTTTTTTTGTCAGAAGTTCTTATAGTTCTAAAGTTCTATAGTTATTGATAATTTAGTTTCTGATACTATAGTGTGTGTGTGTGTAGTGTAGTTAGTTTTTTATAGGTTTCCCTTTGGGGCCTACCCTTTTATAACCTATAGCTATATTTCTTTCACCTTAATTATAGCTAGTGTTAAATTCTCTCTCTTTTTTTTTTTTTACAGTGAATTTGCTTATTATGTCTGAAAAAGCCAAGTCTGGTTTTAAAAGGTGTCAGTGTGGGCAGAAAATGTCCATCACTGACAACCACACTTCCTGCGTCTACTGTCTTGACCCTCTCCAATTGCAAGAGGATTGCTCTATTTGCCATTCCTTCAGTGGGAGGGTCATGACAGATAGACGCAGGAAACTTATAGACAGGGGACTTCTTAAGCCTGCTTTCCAGGAGGCCTTGGACAAGTCTGACCAGGCTTCTAAGTCCTCGAAGGGGTCGAAGATGTCGGAGCCCATGTCATCGGCTCCGAGTACATCTTCTAAAGTTCGTTCACCGGTTCCACAGACTTATCTCTCACTGAGCCCCAGGTCTTGAAACCGGTGTTGGAACTACCGCCACCTTCCATTCTTCGGTCGGTGCCATCTTCGGCCCCTTCAACCCGATCTTCCAGACCATTATCCGATACTGATGTGGATCGTGTCATGCAGAAACTTATGGAGAACACGACCCTTTCCAAATTGATTGCAGTTTCCTCCCAATTGGTGTCGAAACTAGAAGGCCTTCCCTTATCTCCAACAGGTCCTCCTTTGAGACCCATCCAGTCTTCGGAGCCGGAAGAGGATGAGCCGATGATAGTGGAGCCCTCGGTGCCGAAACCGTCCATTGCACGATCAACACAATTTACCTCTACTCCATCGGAACCTATAGGTGAGTCGCGGAGTCGACGATCTCTCCTTGGTTCCGGGACCGAGAGTCGTACAGACCTTTCGGTGCCGACTCTCCCTCTCGGGGCCTCGGCGCAGATTGGCTCGGATCCGTCCTCGGGGTCGAGACCCATGGGCCCCGTGTCTGGGATTTTTCCATGTTCTTCGGAACCGGGGGGAGTCCTCGACCCAAGGTTCAGGGGTTTTTGACCTTATGAGGAAGGTTTTGTCTACACAGACAACCACTTCATCGGACACGTCTTCTCCCTCCCTTAAGGAGCCGCTCTCTGTTTCTGTTCCCACGACACATCCAAAGCGTGGAGCACCATTGTCTCAGCCATCCCCAGAGGGTGCCCCCTGTTCCTCGGAGGCCTCACCGGAATCCCCCTCTGATGAGGTTCTGAGGAAAAGATTGTGCAAGAGGAGGCACTTCCCCCTCCGAGGATGTCTCATTTGCAGACATCTTGGAGATATTAAAACAGAGGGGTGATTGGCAGTCCCTAGCCCCCACTGAGGACAAGTCGGTGTTGCTGAAGGCTTTTGGTGCTCAGCCTTCTACCTCCTGGGTTACTCCGCCCTTCGATGAGTTAATGGATTTGATTGCTTGAAGGGCGTGGGAGACACCGGACACAGTGGAACCGGTCCCTCGAAAACCAAGCAAATTTATTACCGCTCCCCAGGACAAGACTTATCTCACCAAAGGAGTCCCGGTTGACACTATGGTGGTGGCTGTAGCCACTAAAAAGGAGATGTCGGAGTCTTCCTCTTCTGTTCATCCTCCTAATAAGGATTCTAGGACTATGGACAGATACGGGAAGCGCGTTTTTAGTTCAGTGACTTTTTCCATGCGTTCGCTAAACTATTTGACACATTTTACACGTCTACAGAGGGATCTCATCAAGGAGCTGGGAGATACCCTCCAGGGTAACACAGATGCTACTGTTTCAGATAAGGTAACAGCACAGCTTAACACCCTTACCTCCTTAGTGAACTCGTCCATGAGGCTCATCTCGTATGCAGCTGAAGGGTCGAGTAGAGCCGCAGCTTCAGCGATTGCTCTACGAAGACGATCCTGGATGCAGCTGTGCTCATTTGCGGAAGCCTTCAAGTCTTCCTTCGCCAACGCCCCCTTTGATAATGCCACTCTTTCTGGGCCCAAAGTGAAAGAGACATTAACTCGGTGTGAGCAAGAAGGAAAGACTCTGTCTGCTGTCGGAGTCCGTTTTTCCATTCCATCTTGACCGTACCCCAAAGGGCAACGAGGCGGAAAAATGTGGTTCCGTAGAACTCAGGGATCTTTCCAGGCCACACAGAGTGAACCCCCCCCCCCCAGAGGCAGAGGGGGGGCAGACATGGAAGATGTCACCCCGGTGGCAGAGAGGGGTCCGCAGAACCAAGGCGCGACAGGGATCCTATCCCTGGTAAGCCTTTCCAGCACTCCTGAATGGGGGCCCGACTGTCCTGCTCTGGAGGCAGTCGGGGGTCGCTTGGCTTTATACCCACAGGCCTGGCTAACTCTCACCTCAGACTCCTGGGTAAAAAGCATTGTAACCAGAGGATACAAAATCCCCTTTATGTCAACTCCACCCCAACAAAGAAGGTCTCCAGATGTGCCACCCCATCTGCGAGGCCCAGCAGCAATAGAAATTTCAAAGCTGCTCAAAAAAAGAGTCATTCAGCCAGTCCCGGCAGACCAAAAAGGATCCAGAACTTACTCAAGGTTCTTTTTAGTTCCAAAAAAGACGGGACTGGAGACCCATTTTGGATCTCAGCAATCTCAATACCTTCGTGAAGAAGGAAAAGTTCCGGATGGTCACGCTTCAATCGATCCTTCCATTTTTGCAGAAGGACGACTGGATGTGCTCGATAGATCTCAAGGATGCGTACTACCACATCAAGATGGCCAGACCGTCCAGAGATCACCTGTGCTTCCGGCTGGGAGCCAGTCATTTTCTGTTTCGAGCCCTTTGAGCTCACCTCAGCCCCCAGGGTATTCACCAAATGCATGGCAGTGGTAGCGTCTCACTTGAGATGTCTAGGATTCTGGGTGTTTCCCTATCTGGACGACTGGCTCCTCACTGCCACCTCCGAGCGTCGCCTCATACAAGCCAGAGACTATACAGTCAACCTTTGTTCCCACCTAGGGATTTCCATAAACTTCGAAAAATCTGCCTTACTGCCCTCACAGCATATTTCATTCATCGGAGCAGACCTAGATACGCGCTTAACACTGGTAAAGCTCCCTCAAGTAAGGGCTTCATCCCTCAAGGAACAGGTTCTTCTTCTACTGCAATGCAGGAAAGCCCCGGCCAAATTGGTGTTGAAGGTTTTGGGACTCTTGGCAGCGTTCCTGATTGCAGTTCCTATGGGGAGATTGCACATGAGGCTCCTCCAATGGCTGCTGTTCACGCAGTGGTCGTTCCAGCAGTTACCCCTAACACACGAGATTCTGATTACAGATTCTTGCAAGCGAGACCTCTCATGGTGGGTGTCCAGTCAGGATCTCACTATGGGTCGTCCATTTGTTCTACCGAATCCGACGGCCACTATAACCACGGACGCTTCTCTGATAGGGTGGGGGGGGGACTTTTTCAGGGAAGAACAGTCCAAGGGGAATGGTCCAACATGGAGTACAACCTGGACATAAATGTTCTGGAAATGAGGGCTGTGTTCTTGGCATTGCAACACTTTCAAACCCTCCTACCTCTAGGAACAGTAGCAGTTCAGATAGACAACATGTCTGTAGTCTGGTACATAAACAAACAAGGGGGAACCAGATCTTACCCATTATGCAGAGAGGCCATGAGAATTTGGCAATGGGCAGAGTCCACGGGTCGCTTTCTGATAGCAACGCACATCCCGGGGTCATCCAACGTCATTGCGGACAGGTTGAGCAGAGCCATCCTGTTACCTCACGAGTGGTCCCTCAAACTACAGGTGGCGGAAAGAATTTTCCGCAAATGGGGCCAGCCTTGCTGCGATCTATTCGCCTCCCCGATGAATACCAAATGCAGAAGCTATTTTGCCCTTCTATCCTCCAGGGGATGTCCCCAGGGACGCACTGATACACGATTGGCCCCCGGGTCTCCTATATGCATTTCCACCTACCCCCTTGATTCCCAAATTTCTTCAGAAAGCCATGAACCTGGAAAGGACAATTATACTCATAGCCCCATTCTGGCCTCGACAGATATGGTTCCCCTTTCTTCGAGCCCATCAAACAGAGGAACCGTGGATCCTGGACCCAGTACCAGATCTACTGACACATTCATCGGGAGTTCCTCACCCGTCTCTTCTATCCCTCAAACTAACAGCTTGGCTGCTGTACTTCCCCGCCTAGCCAGGTCTGATCTACTTTCTCCGGCAGTTCAACGCATTTTGGTTGCCTCTCATAAGGCTTCCACTACAAAACTCTACAAGAGTAAATGGAAACGCTTTGTGTACTGGGCATCTAGCCAACACTTGGACCCCCTGGTTGCTCCTTTACATAAAGTTCTAGAATTTCTATCCATCCTTTTCCACGAAGGAGCCTCTACTTCCACACTAAGAGTACAGTTGGCGGCCATATCCAACTTCCATGTTGGTGAGGACGGATGTTATGTGATCCTATCTCGCCTACATTCTGACTGATGGGTTCGGAGCCGATCCCTCGGCTCCGACTCGGCACGCTTATGCTATAGAGCGAGGCCTCTAATTGGCTGAGCTATCTTTATCCCAGGATGCACCACCACTAATCCCCCAGATCTTGTTTGCCGCTTACAGAGCTTGGACGTGGTCTCAACATTGGCTGGGCTAAGTACTATATATTAGGCTTTTTTCCTGTCAGTATTTGCTTCATTTAAACCCAAAAGCTGTTTTAATGGCTATTTTTTGTGTACGAGTGTGTTTCTAACGGTTTCATTGAGATTTTCGTATATTTTCCTGTCAGAGAAGGTTCCGTTTAAGTTAGAGGGGCCTTCCCCTGTGCTAACTACTTTACTGGTTGTGTGTGGGTCAAGTACCCGTTTGAGTTAGAGGGTCTGTTTCCCCTTTCTCTTTCTTACATTTCTTGTGTATAAAAAAAAAAAAAAAAAAAAAAAGTTCTTTAGTTTAAATATTTTTCTGAGTTAGTGGCATACATATTTTGTTCCTGTGTGTCAAACACTTAATTTACTGTTGTTGTCTGTTTTTTGTAGGATTATGTCTAAAGAACATAAACCCTCCGGGTTTAAAAAGTGCACGAGGTGTGGGTTCAAAATGTCCATAACGGACGAACACTCCTCGTGCGTCTATTGCGCTAAACATCTGCAGGAATCGTGCAGTGTATGCCATGCGTTTTCCTCCAGAGTCCTCCAGGAGAGGAAAAACAAATTAATCCTCAAAGGATTAATCAAGCCTTCTTTTGAGGAGGCTTTATCTTCCTCTCCGTCTCCTTCTAAAAAGAGGAAAGCGCCGGCTCCGACCAGTCAGTCGGAACCGACGGCTAAGAAAACTAAGCAGACTTCTCCATCGGCTCCACGGATTTCGGAGCCGAGGTCGGAACAGTCTGCCTCGATGCCTCCAGCCTCGACCCCTCTGGTTTTGGAGCCGAGGTCTGGGGCATCGAAAGGCGGGTCACCCTCATCGGCTCCACTGATATTGGAGCCGATAAGGGTCATCGGCTCAGACACTTCCCCCTCGGAGCCGAAGTCCTTATCGGCACCGAGGGAAATTTCCTTGAAGGTTTCCTCGGAGCCGATAATTGTTGAGTCTTTTCGGAGCCGGTCCCCGAGCCCTTCGGAGCCGATGGAGAAATCGGTTCGGGCCCGATCGGTATCCTCGAGATCATCCAGGATGTCTGATTCAGACATCGACAGGGTGCTCCTTCGACTCTTCCAGTCTCCGGTGTTCCAAAAGATGGTTTCGGCTCCAGCCCATTTGGCTTCGGAGCCGATGGTCCACTCCCCTACTGTACTTCCTCCTCCAACAGCTTCGGCACCGTTGGAGCAGGTGTTGGTGGAACCAGTGGAGGTGTTAGGGTCAGGCCCGACCCTTGCTCCGACTCCGGCTCTTGGGTCGGAGTTCAGTGCACGGACTTCTTCCTTCGGCCCTGGGGGGGAGGCTTCGGGATTGATGCTTTCGGTCCCAAGTCTCCCTCTTGGTGCGTCGGCGGGAGTACCGTCCACTGTCGTGGCCACGGAGGGGGGACCTTCCCAGGATTCTGGTGGTCACGCCTTCAGGGCTATGAGGAGTGCTCTAGCCAAATCTTCATTGGCTACCTCCACAGTTTCCCCAGCTCCTTCCCTACATTTGGAGACTGGGTCGTTGGCAGTCCCCCTGTCCGTAGACAGCAGAGCCCCTGGGCCTCAGGTTACCCCCGCTGGGGTTTCTCCCCCTCCTGGAGGTCCTTCTGAAGCCTCTTTGGAAGAACATCCCAGGAAGAGAACGTGCAAGAGGAAGCACGTCAACTCCCCTGACGAGTCTTTGACATCTGACACCGATCTCGATGATGCAGAGGGGTCCCCCAAGTCATCCTCGGATGATGTCTCCTTTGCAGACATCCTGGAAGCCCTAAAACAACGAGGTGGCTGGCAGTCCAAACCTCCCTCTGCTGATGAGTCGGTGTTCCTGAAGGCCTTTGGGGCTCAGCCCTCCGCCTCCTGGGTGTCTCCGCCCTTCGACGAGCTCTTGGATTTGATCTGTCAAAGGGCGGGAACACCCAGACTCTGTGGAACCGGTGCCCGCTCGTCCAAACAAATTTCTCTCGGCGCCCCCAGATAGAGAGTTCCTTACGAAAGGTGTGGCTGTGGATGCTATGGTGGTGGCATCTGCTACCCAGCAAGATGTAGCAGAGGCTTCTACGTCCGTCCATCCTCCTAATAAGGAGTCTAGGAGCATGGATCGGTACAGTAAGCGCACCCTTAGTTCAGCGGCCTTTACTCTGAGGTCTTTGAACTACCTGACGCACTTTACGAGATTTCAGAGGGATCTGATTAAGGAGCTATCCGATACCCTCTTAGGTAACCTGCCTGAGGAGCTGGCCCAGACGGTTGGAGCTCAGCTGGCTACAATGTCGTCCATTTCGAACTCGTCCATGAGGCTCATTTCATGGCCGAAGGGCGAGTAGAGCGCGGTACAGGCATTGCTCACGGAGACAAGCCTGGCTCCGCCTGTGTCATTTCGGAGGCCTTCAAGTCTTCATTTGCTGACGCCTTTGATGGGTCCTCCCTGTTTGGGCCCAAGGTAAAAGACACACTTACCCGCTGTGAACAGGAGGGTAAGACTCTGACTGCCGTAGGGGCACGATTTTCCACTCCCTTTCGGCCTTATCCCAAGGCTAAAAGAGGAGGGAAGATGTGGTTCCGTAGATCTCAGAAGTCTTACCCCTCTCAGCAGGAAGGTTCCCTCCAGAGGCAGAGGAGGGGAAATTATCAGGAAGACGCCGTCCCAGAGGCGGCAGAGGCCCTCGCAACACTGGAGACCGCGAGTCCTTTCGTGGCTCTTCAGCTTTTCATAGTCCCTGAGGGATTGCCCGACTGTGCTGCTCCGGAGCCAGTCGGGGGTCATTTTTCGAAGCACCGGAAAGCCTGGGAAGGGATCACTCAGGACCGATGGGTGCTTCGAATTATCGCCGGAGGTTACTCCATCCCATTCTGTTGCCCCCCCCCCCCCTCAGTCCAAAAAAATCCCGGACCCGCCACCCAGTCAATGGGATACTGCAGCCTCAGAAATTTCAAAGCTGCTGCAAAAAGGAGTCATCCAACCGGTCCCCGCAGACCAGATCGGATTAGGGACTTACTCAAGATTCTTTTTGGTGCCAAAAAAGACCGGGGACTTGAGGCCCATTTTGGACCTAAGCAACCTAAACCGTTCAGTCAAGAAGTCCAAGTTCCGAATGGTCACTTTACAAACCATTCTCCCATTGTTGGAGAAAGGTGTTTGGATGTGCTCCATAGACCTCAAGGACGCATATTACCATATCAAAATACATCAAACGTCCAGTAGACACTTGCGCTTCAGCCTAGGAGGCAGTCATTTTCAGTTCCGTGCGCTGCCCTTTGGTCTCACCACAGCCCCCAGGGTGTTCACCAAATGCTTGGCAGTAGTGACTGCTCACTTGAGAAGTCTAGGATTCCAGGTGTTTCCGTACCTAGACGACTGGCTCTTAACTGCCACCTCCAAGCATCTACTTCTACGGAGCCTGCAAGCCACAATATCACTGGGCAATTCCCTTGGAATCACCTTCAATTGGCCAAAGTCTGTGTTACGGCCATCTCAAAGAATAAGATTCATAGGGGTAGAAATAGATTCAAACCAGATGCGGGTCTATCTACCTGCAGACAGAATTCAGACCATTCAAAATCAGGTTCGAGCCTTACTCCCCAGGTCCAAAGCCCCAGCCAGAATGGTCCTACAGCTATTGGGATCGATGTCTGCCACAGTTCTGCTAGTTCCCTTGGCAAGGTTACACATGAGAATCCTCCAGTGGCTTCTTTCCACTCAGTGGTCCTTTCAGGAACTCCCTCTCAATCATCTAATATGGATCACAGAATCTTGCAAATGGGACCTTCGCTGGTGGCTAGTGTCCTCCAATTTGGATCAGGGACGACCCTTTGTTCTTCCTCCTCCGGCGGCCACTTTGACCACGGATGCCTCCCAGACGGGGTGGGGGGGCATTCCCTGGGCAGGTCAGTCCAAGGCAAATGGCACCCGGAAGAGACCCCTCTCCACATCAACATCCTAGAAATGAGGGCAGTACTCCTGTCCCTTCAAGCCCTTCACGATTACCTCCCTCAGGGCGTAATTGCTGTTCACTCAGACAACATGTCAGTTGTCTGGTACCTGAACAAACAGGGAGGGACCAGATCCTATCCTCTTTGCAGAGAAGCGATGAGAGTTTGGGAATGGGCAGTCTCGACCAAACGCTTCCTAGTGGCTACTCACATACCGGGCAAGTCCAATGTCATAGCCGACAGGTTGAGCAGAACCATCCTCTCTCCTCACGAATGGTCTCTGAATATGACAGTTACAAGGCAGATTTTCAGCGAATGGGGAGTTCCGTGTTGCGACCTCTTCTGACTCCTCTGAATGCGAAAGTGCAAAGAATTTTTCTCCCTAACCCCGGCTCGGGAAGAGCCCTATGGACGATTAGTCCATCCTTGGCCCACCGCCTGCTTTATGCCTTCCCTCCAGTTCCTCTCCTCCCCAGGGTAATTCAAAAGGCATCTCTCTTAGGGAGCAAGATGATCTTAATTGCTCCTTACTGGCCTCGTCAAGTGTGGTTTCCCTATCTTCGGAAACATGCTCTGGAAGGTCCATGGTTCCTGGACCAGGTCCCAGACCTACTGATTCATCAGTCGGGACTACTACACCAGTCCCTACACACATTAAAATTGACGGCCTGGCTCCTCCTCTTCCGACTATAGTCAGGAGACATGCACTGGATCCAGAGGTGGTGCACATATTATCTTCAGCCCACAAGTCTGCTACGAAGAAACTGTATTCTAGCAAATGGAAAAGGTTTGCTATTTGGGCTCAACTCCGGGGCCTGGACCCCATTTCTACTCCCGTGGCAGAAGTACTCAAATTCCTGACCTCTCTTTTCAATCAAGGCTCTTCTGTTTCTACCGTCAAAGTACAATTGGCAGCGATTTCTAATTTTCATGAATCCATAGACCCACCTTTAATGAGCAACAGGTTGTGTAAGACTTTCTTGAAAGGTGCTGCTCTATTAAGACCTCCGATTTCTCATCCTGCACCTCCATGGGATCTCGATATAGTATTACGTGCCTTGACTTCTTTTCCCTTTGAACCGGCAGCTACCTGTGATCTAAAGTTTCTATCATGGAAGACAGCCTTTCTAGTGGCGATTACTTCAGCCAGAAGGGTTTCAGAACTTCAAGCTTTGTCAGTGAAACCCCCGTACTTGGTTTTTCATACAGACAGGGTATCCCTCAGACCAAATCCTTCTTTTGTTCCTAAAGTCTGTTCTACTTTATGCTTGCAACAGTCGTTAGAGCTCCCAGTTTTTTTCCCAAAATACTCCAATAAAGCGGAGTTTATTTTCCACACACTAGATGTCCACAGGCAGTTACGTTTTTATTTAGATAGGACCAAACAATCAAGGAAAACAGATCAGTTGTTTGTATCCTTTGCAGAAAACAAATTGGGCAACGCGGTCACAAAGGTCACTATTGCCAAATGGATCAGGGACTGTATTACTCAAGCTTATATTTATTCTAACAAAGAGCTTACCACCTCTGTCAAGGCTCATTCTACAAGGGCTATGGCTACTTCGGTAGCATTTCATTCTAAGCTTGCTATTGGTGACATTTGTGCTGCAGCTACATGGTCTTTCCCGCACACCTTCATTTCTCACTACAAATTAGATGTGGCATCTAGAGGACACTCTTCATTTGGTTCCACAGTGCTCAGGAGTGTTTTCCAATGAGCCACCCGGGATTTAGGTGCTAGGGACGCTGTCCCATCAGTCAGAATGTAGGTGAGATAGGATCACATAACATCTTTTAGTTATGTACTCACCATAACTTCAGATGTTTGGGATCCATCTCGCCTACATTCCTAATAACCCACCCTCCTTCCCCCTTCCTTGGAGATCAGAGGATATCAGAAGGTCCGAATCCTGTTGTTTCATCTTGAAACATCTAACAATGTTATATAAACAAGCTGTGCATGTGTGCATGAATGCGGACAAACAAGATCTGGGGGATTAGTGGTGATGCATCCTGGGATAAAGATAGCTCAGCCAATTAGAGGCCTCGCTCTATAGCATAAGCATGCCGAGTCGGAGCCGAGGGATCGGCTCCGAACCCATCAGTCAGAATGTAGGCGAGATGGATCCCAAACATCTGAAGTTATGGTGAGTACATAACTAAAAGTTCTTCTATTATGTCCCACAGGCTTTGTAAGGCTTTTATGAAAGGTTCCTTCCATCTTCGACCGCCCGTCAGAGACCCTTTATTCCCATGGAATTTAAATTTGTTATTGTCACAACTAATGTTGCCACCCTTCGAACCAGCCTCTTCTTGCCTCCTGAAGTTTTTGTCGTGGAAGACTCTTTTTCTTGTAGCGGTTACTTCAGCTCGGAGAGTGTCAGAGCTGCAAGCACTGTCAATTAAACCACCTTACTTAATTTTCCACCCAGATAGAGTTTCCTTACGAACAAACCCGTCTTTCCTTCCTAAGGTATGTTCCATCATAAATATTAATCAGTCCATTGAACTCCCTACTTTCTTCAAAAACCATACCAGCAAGTTGGAATATATGCTGCACAAGTTAGATGTCCACAGACAGCTAAGATTTTATTTGGACAGGACTAAAGATTACAGAAAAACAGATCAACTTTTTGTTGCATTTGAAGACAATAAAAAGGGCATGGCAGTTACAAAACGTACGCTTTCTAAATGACTTACTGATTGTATAGCCTTTGTGTATTCTAAATCAAATCAGGCCTTGCCCACCAAACCTACGGGCCATTCTACTAGATCCGTTTCCACTTCCTTGGCTCATGCAGCTCACCTGCCTTTGGACACGTTTTGTGCAGCAGCCACGTGGTCTAAACCACATATTTTCATTGCTCATTATAGGGTTGACAAAGCCTCCAAAGACAGGACATCTTTTGGTTCCACTGTGCTCAGGAACGTTCTTCCATGAGTCACTCAGGGTGACGGAGCTAGGGACGCTACCCATGTGTAAGAACAAATGGCGAGATTGAACACTCTCACATAAAGAAGTTATGTTCTTACCATAACGTTCCATGTGGAGTGTTCATCTCGCCTTTGTTCTTACATCCCCCCCCCTTCCCTCCCTCACGTGTTTGGAAGAACGAGTAGGACTAGAGTCTGGTCCACATGTCTTTACCTCTTCCGGGTATATATTACCTCTTACCTCATAGGGTATATTTCGTTACCCTTTAGTTATTTTGTCAGTGAGATGGTGTCTCTGAATTTTTGTGGCAGTAAGTAGCCTTAGCACCTCAGGTTTATTGTTAGTCTGGTTTGCTTGCAAACTAGATCTGAGTAATGGCAGAGAGGATTGTGGGATATAGCCTGGTCTCGAGCTTCTCTAAGATGCAGAGCTTTGCTATGCGGCCGACTCAGAGACGAGGATCGGCTCCGAACCCGTGTGTAAGAACAACGGCGAGATGAACACTCCACATAGAACGTTATGGTAAGAACATAACTTCTTTTTTTGGCAGCAGAATGTTTCAGACAAATGGGTTTTGAAGGTGATTTGGGAGGGTTACAGTTGACAGTGGATAGAAAAGCACCCTCCTTTTTCATGAATGCCTTAGTTTTCTCTCAGTCAAACAGCATTCTTTCCCGCATTGCTCAGACATATTTGATGTGGGAGTTATAGAGCATGTCCCTGCAGATTAAATATCAAAGGGTCTTTATTTCAGAATGTTTCTGGTTCCAAAGAAAGAGCAATTTGAGACCAGTTTTGGATTTGTTCTTTTCTCAGTCTTTTTGAAAAGACTCCAGAGTTCAAGATGTTGACCCTTCAAGCTCTGATCCTAGATCAGAGCTCTATAGTAACTTTAGATCTCAAAGATTCTTACCATCCCATTTCAATAGCAAGCAAATTCAAGAGATTTCTAAGGTTTTGTGTGTCTGGGTCACATTATCAATGGCACCAAGAGTGTTAAGTGTCTAGGCACAGTACTATTCACATTTTCCTTATTTTGATAACTTGCTTATTTGTGCAGTTTTTTTCCCATTTATTAGTAGTCCTTAACAAAGGAATCTTCTCTCCTACACAGCTGGGATTCCAGATCAATATTTTCTAAGTTCCCTAATAGATAGATACTTTGTCTCAAAAGGCTTTCCTTCTTCTGAAGAAGAATTTGTATATGGAAGTCTTCATGAATTTTTGTCACCGGTCTCAAACTATAGCCAGAGACTTTCTCAGGGTATTGGGCCCTATGTCTGCTATGATTCTCTTTGCCAGATTACATGAGAGAAAGATTCATTGATACCACAAGAACACATAGACTCAACATTCTCATCCCCAGGAGTTTCAGATTCCATTTGTGGACTTTATAAAATCAGAACTGCATTGGTGGCTGGATCAAATGGCTCACAATCCAGGGTCTCCCTTTTTCTCCATACATCCTAACACATGCTATCCTGACCAATTCCTCAGATTTTGCTTGGGAAGCAGTTTCAACAGGGGTAAAGGTGCAAGGACTGTGGAACAGTTCAGACAGATCAAAGCATAGCAGTCTCAAAGAAATATTGACTGTGATACATACCATAAAGTCTCTGCATCATCTCTGGGACCCAGGTACCCTACATATCATGACTGACAATGTCACACTTATGAGGTACATAAACAAACAGGGGCAGCAGGTCCAACCCTCTGTCCCGGCTGTAAATGATAGCTTGAGAGTTAGCCCTACAGCATTCCTTAACTTTCAAGTTTCTTACATTCTGTCAAAGCAAAATTTAGTGGCAAGTCAAGCTAACAGATCCTGGGCAGACCCTCACAAGTGGAAACTCATTGAAGAGGTCTTCCAGGAGTTGATCCATATGTGGGGAACACCTCAAGTAGATCTGCTCACCTTCTTTCAAAACAGACAATTAAACAGATTCTCCAAAAATCATTGCGGTTACTTCCTTCAGGCCTAGGGAAAATTGGTTCTCCCTTCATATGGAATTAGCCAAGGGCAATTACTACAAGCTTGCTCAAAGACTAGATCTACTTACATAGAACAAGGGACTTTGATACACCCTGACATCAAACAACTTCAACTGATTTGCCTTGGTGATTCAGTTTTGATAATTTTTTAGGCACCTCTTTCATGAGGATGTGAAACAGGTACTGAAGGAGACAAGAAAGAGTCCTACTGGAAAGTCATATATTGGCAAGTGGAAGAGATTTTCTATTTGGTACCCAGCCAGTGACCAGGACCCCTCAGGGATTTTGTACCACTAGTGCTTAAATATTTGTGTGAATTACTATTTTCTGACCTCTCTTATTCATCTATAAAGGTACATCTTGCAGTCTATGGATGCCTATGGATCCCCTTCTTTCTCTTTTTGTCACAGATTCTAAAAGGAATTTTACACCGCAGACTTCCTCGAAGACAGGTTTGTCATCCTTGGGATCTCAGCTCGGTGTAAGAAAAAGTAACATTGTCACACTTGGCACCTGCATACCAGGCTTATTTAATGTTCATTACCTGGAAAACTGTCTTTTGATCTGCAAGAAGAGTATCTGCTGTACAAGATCTCATTGTGGAAGAACCCTATCTGGTTTTCCTGAGACAAAGGGTCGCTCTGAAAACAAACCACTCTTTTATGCCCAAGGTTGTTTCAGAGTTCATGTTGAATCCTCAACCTCACTATTTTCTGTCCAGAACCTAAAAATAGAGAAAAGATTTTATGCACTGTGGATATACTTAAGCAACTTGGGTACTGTCTTGATAGAACTAAGTCCTTTAGGAAAACTAAATAGCTCTTTATTTCCTATTCTGGGACTGAGAAAGATCAACCCGTTGTCTAAAGAGACTGTTTCCAGGTGGCTTACCTCTGCTGTTATTTTTTGTTACTCTCACAGTGGAATATCCATTACTGGCAGGGTTAAGGCACATTCTACTAGAACAGTAACTTCTACAATGGCATACTGGAAAGGGTTGGGCTCTAGAAATATTCTAGAGGAAGGAAGTTGGTCCTTCAGCCATACATCTACAAATCACTACAAGCAGATTCCTTTTCTAGGTCCAGAGGTATCTTTACTAGGGTCTTTCTCCAGGGGCTACTGACTGGACCTTTATTCTTTATTCTTCCTACTCCCAGGATGGATAAACTATGGTAATCTACCCATAGGCTACTGCTGCAGTGAGAATGATGAACATGGTATAGCTGTATAATTTGCACTTTCCTACAACAGTAGATGTTTGAATTCCTCACTGCTGCAGTAGCCACACCCACCATCCCTCTTCTTGTATACAGTTATCATGGTATATTTATATATATTGTTGGGTTGTTCATAGGTTTATAGTTTCATAGTTAGGTACGAGGCTATCGGCCCAAGGGCATATGTAAGCCTAGCCAGCAAGGTTGTGTTATTTGTAGGAGTGCATCTGTCTACCTATCTATATATCTGTCTATATTTTTGTATGGGGTGTTCAGGATGGGTTCCCCATTTTATGTTAGAAGGAAGCAAGTCCTGTAGATTTTAGTCACTCTGGCTGTTTATATAGTTCCGTCTAAAAAGTGGTCATCCTATAAGCAGTCAGAGTGACAGTGTTGGGGGAGATGAAAGCTTTTGGAATCTGGCCGGTTGCTATATCCTTGACAGGATGTAACCCATAGATTACTGCAGCAGTGAAGAATTCGAACATCTACTGTTATAGGCAAGTGCAACTTACACAACTGCACTTTTTTATAGTAGTGCTCCAAATGAAATATGTACCAATTCTTAAAATAAATAGAATTACAAGAGAACCACTGAACTGTGAGTGCTTTGGTGGAGTCTCCATCTCTAGTGAAAGGACATGGCCAACAGTGCCTGCTTTTATACCAGAAACAGGCAAATATCAAACTTAGAAATAAAATAAACATACTCCCTTAGTAGAATTATTCTGTCAACTCTTGCAAAGTGTACACACGTAGTAGATAAATAAAATGTAAGATGTTGCCTTACCAATGCCAGATGAGTAACTGTATCCACTACCCCCCCCCATAAATCGACAAATAATAGACAAAACACCACACTCAGGATGAACAAGGACCCTTGACTATCATTGAAGTCTGTTAAGTTCCAGTCCCATGAAAACACTGTAATCCCATTTTGAAATTAAATCTTAGTTAACATCTCTCTTAACTTGACTGTGTGTGTGTGTGTGTGTGTGTGTGTGTGTGTGTGTGTGTGTGTGTGTGTGTGTGTGTGTGTGTGTGTGTGTGTGGCAGGGGGTGTATTACTAAACAGTGATGTCTCCATTAATGGAGATGGTACCCCCCACAACACACACAGACATACATGCAGAAATTATTACTGATGTGCTGCCCAGGCCACAGCATCTGTCTGGAATTGTTACATTCATATCTAACCATACACTTGATTAGGTTCTGGTTATAGTGTCCTTCCCCCCGAGCTACATTTATAAGCTGCTGTCATAATCCTAAGCAAACTAGCTTTGGAAGGTAGTCTGCTTCTACTCACAGGCTTATATGTGCAGTAAGTGGAGTTGTAAAAATGATATTAGACCTAAAAATGTACCAAGTAATTCAATACTATATTTTATTATAGACTGTTGTTTAATTTTGTTGCATCAGTCACCAATGTCTGAAACTTTGAAGTTTAATAAGACATACCATGGAATACTGTCTTTCAATGATTCAGGTAAAATATACCATTCAGTATTTCAGTTATAGTGTGATATAATCAATCTCTATCAAAAACTTCATTCCCACTGTGACGTCCCTCCTCTGGGCCAGTGATGAAGGAGCCTCAATGCTCACCACCGACACCATTGGTGAACGTTCATTTAGAACAAAAATGCAGCTATCTGTGCCAAGCACAATTTCCCTTAAGAGCACACAGGGAGTGCACTCCAGTCCTGGGGCTGGACACCCTTTCCAGGTCCCAAATTAGACTGTACCTTTCTCTCTGCAGATATCAGCGCTCTTTATCCCTGTTCCAAGTAGCTGACACACACACAGGAAAAGCTGGCACAGATTTACCCACTATGCCACCTCCACCCAGACTATAAGGTAGATTTACTGCCAGCAGCCAGCTACTTTAAGGCTCTTACCAGGGTATCCAATTACTCTTAGTAAAATGAATACTTATGCAAATGGTAGTGTTAACCAAACAGCACGACTTTCAGGAGCATGAAGCCACAGTGTCACCAAATAAATGCAATTACTCTCAAAGGTTAAAATATTTTCTAAAAGACCAGCCATGATGAAAGGTATAAATATATTTAATAATAAATAAAAAAATGAGAATACTAAGTATCTATGTACAATAAACACCAGAGTTTTAATTCACAGGAAATATAAAACTAATGCAGATGGAAAGACTCAGACAGATATAGAAAAACAATACTTTCAGCTAATCTCACTATATTTTCCTAACTGACAGAGGAATTACCATTCCCTAGTTAAGTTACTTACTAAAGCAGGGCAAGATGAAGTGGGTGAGTGGTCTTGTCAGTTCCAAAACAAGAGGGCTGAGTGTCTTCTGTCACATCTCTCACTAGTATCTAAATACAGTTTCAGTTCTGGCTACAAAATGACATCACATCTGGTCACCTGATTCTGCGTTTCCCACACTACCCCCCCTGACTAGAAGCTGAGCCAGGATCTAGCACAGATGTGTCACAATACTTTGCTAAAGCTCATTCCAGCATCTGGAGACTGTAAAACAATTCCAACCTTTTCATCCTTCCTGCAGAGACTAACTAGCCATTCTTTGGCACACCAGGGTAGCAATAAGTTTACCACTAAGGACAATAAGCTGCATTCAGACCTGTGAGATAAAATCTTTATGGCCTAAACCAAGTTGTTTAATTTCAGGTTATTTCTCTTAAGGTTAACTGAGCTGAACTTAACCCCTTCCTTTCCAACATCCTCTGTTAACATATATACATTTCATCAGTTACAATGCAGTCTGACATACACGTATATCTCTTTTCTGTCCAGCAGGGCCCACTGTTGATATATTTTTAACATAAGCAACTTTACAAATACATTATTAACACAAGCATCTGTACAAATCAGTTTGATCAGCTAGTTATGTTGGCATATGTTACACATGCACTGACCTACTCTCTGTGGCATAGCTGGCACTACCTTACGTCATCACATCCACAAAAGTCAAAATTAAAATTTATAGGTTAATAGGTGTTTACTAGGCTATCGGTCCAAGATAGGCAGATCAATTCAGCTCTAACTTTACCCTTCTCTTCCCATCTGCCTCTCCTCAAGAAATACCATCAAATATAACTTCCCACTACTATCACTAGGAGACAGGTCCTCAGTGCTCTCTCTAAGGCCAAGAGCAGTACATCGATGGGCTTAGACAGTATCACAGGCTGCCTTCTAAATAGCATGAAATATAACCTTTGGGAATCACTATTTACCGTAGCTTTCAAACAGACTTTGTGCCTCACAAATGAAGAAGCACAACCATCATCCCTCTGCACAAAGGCGGGCCATTTAAAGACCTATAAGTCTCACTAGTCTCATATGCAAAGCCATGGAAGTGATCATAGGAAACCTCCATACACTGGACCTAACTCAGTTTGGTTTCATAAAGGGCAGGTCATGCTTAGTGAACCTGGTGGACTTTTTAAGAAGGTCACCAAAGCAATGGACAAGGGCAGAATGGTTCACACTGCCTGACTTGACCTGGCCAAGGCTTTTGACACAATACCCCACTCTTGCATTGTTGACAAACTCAAGTGGTAGGTAAACCCTTATGTCCCCCATTCAATAGCCAGCTGTCTCACAGACAGGACCCGGGAGGTTATAACTGGGGAGTCAACCATTACAAAGAGGACAGTCGCAAGCTGATTCCCTCAGGGATCAGTCCTGGGACTACTCTTTTTTGGCCTCTACTTTTGAGAAGTCAGGACCAATGTCAAGGGCCTCTGGCTGACCAAATCTGCATGCAATTGCAAATTAGGAACAGTCATAGAATCCCCACCAACACTAATCTTCTTCAGGAAGGGCTGACACAGTCAGATAACTTGTGTCAGAGCCTTGGACTAAAACTAAATGCCAAGAAATGCATAATAGTGTCCTCTGGGAAGTCATCCATCCCTGGTAACTATCATATTGATAACACACCTCTAAGAGTCGATGCAGTAGTCAAGGACTCGGGAGCACACATAGACAGTTATCTAGCCTTTGACCATCACATGTTTACAGTACTGAGGAAATAATTCTGTGTTGTGCAACTTATAAACAAAGGTGTGGGATCTAAGTCCAACAATTTAATGTTTTACTGTATTCGGCATTTATCAGAGCTGTCATTCAGTACAATGTCACCTTTGGTATGTACTTAATCAGGCACATCCAACAACTGGAATATCCAAAGGGTTCCTCACTAAAAGAATACATGGCATAAGTAACATGTCCTATGCAGACTACTTCAAAGCCCTATCCCTGTCTCCTATGAGGGGAGGTCTATGCCTGTCATAGAAGGCATTGTCAAACTCCACCCAGATGTACCCCCTGCTTATATGCCAAATAAACAGCACCAGAATTACACATTCTAAAACCTTGCCTGTGATATAAATAGGACCTGCTGGAGAGACAGGTGTGTTTTTCAGGGACTACCCCTTCTATAGAAAAGGCTCACCATCCATGTGAAGCAGAGACATTCATCATATTGATCACTCCTGCAGTAGCCTTTGCTGTATGGGTTATACCCTGCATAAGCCATAACAGCTGGCCAGCTTCCTAAGCTACAGGGCACCTTCGCACACCCAAACTGTTGGGCAGCTTGAGAAGAGCTGACTAAAAGGCAAGTTTTGGTGCCAGGCCCTTCAGATCTTTACTGCTGCTGAAGGGTATGTTCCTTTCAGTTGTGCTGTTCCTGCGCTGGGCAGATAAGTTCCCTTTGGAAAAGAAACTTTCAGTTAATAATTCTGCTTATTATTTACATTTTCATCTTTATGAAAGTTATTTTAAAGCTAGGAGTTTGTTTTAATGGACTGTCATGAGACTATACTTTACTTTTAAACAGAACAGCTATTTTTTCCTGTCAGTTTAAAAGTTGTTTAAAGTAACTGAAATCATTTTTTCTGTGGAGAAATTATTTGTTTTACTTTGCAAAGCTGGCATAGTGTTTAAAGTGCTTTTTACTGTGTTTGTGGGGTGGGGAGAAGAGAGTTTTAGAAGACTTTTTATTTTTTCCAGAATTTGCTGCTTTTTTTCCCTGGGAAAGAGGCACGATGTTCAGCTTGACCATATAACAAACTGATGGTCCCATGGCAGGTCCTTCTTCCAGCCACAAAAAAGCAAACAAGCTTTGCCACCACAGCAGGTTAGTAGCTTGCCTCAGCCACTGGTGGGTGATCTGCTGTGGTCATTTGCTGTACCTCAGACCACTCAACTTTTACCCAGAATCCCTCTGATGTAGCACCTACAACCACTATGGACCCAAGGATAGCCACATCCTCTGTGTCTGTTGTGATCCCCTCAGTGGGCAGTTGAGAGCCACTCTTGTCAGTCCAGCAAGAGGGAACAGAGAAAACTTCCCTGTTTTGTCAGGATGATGTTCCCATACCTAGGGAAGCTTTTGGCGCCACTAATAACACTGTTGGCCCCATTTTTCCTGTGCCAAAGAAACAGAAAACTAAGCCTGTATCTACCCTCCTCAAATTTCATTAAACAGGAGTAGTTTACTGGGTCTGGCTTAAGGTTTAATTCAGGCTATTCAGCCTTCTTGTAAGTTAGTTTCTGGTAAAAGAAAAAGGACCCCTTCATTTCCTGAAGAGATTAAAGATTCTGAATCTGGACGGGGGTGGGTGAAGGGACAGATGCAGGGTTTTCTCCTCAGATTTCTGATTCAGACTCAAGGGAAGAGCCGAGTTTCTGATTCTCCTTGTGGGGTTTTATCTTTCTTTGAGACTGTTTGTTGAATGTGCCATTGTTTTCAGTGGAGTTTCCCCTCATAAACTACTATAAGCTGTTACAGAAGGAGTTTCCAGAAATTCACCCATTTTGTCTTATCTGTCTGCCTTGGAGGGTGTATGTGTTACCGTGAATGTTCCTTGGCAGTCATCCAGCCAGTCCTAAAAGTCGATATAATATGTATAAAGTTTCTCAGATTTTTAAGGTTTTATACTCTCTTCCCAAATCTGATCCAGCAACTATGGATTTAGTTAATATTTCTGCTGCTAAACACTTAATTCCAATCCTACTATTTCTGATACGGATGGTAAGATTATTGATGTTTTAGGGGGAAAAGTATGCTTCTGCAGTCTTGATTTTCAGAATTTTGAATAGTAAGGCTCATATGTTAAGGTTTGTCCTAAGATTGTCTGCAGTTTTTTCTTTTGAGGAAACTCTGCTTTAAGTAATTTGCTTTCTTCTATTGTTCAATTCGCTCCTCATTGTTTGCAGTGTGTGTATGACTCTGTTGATACGTCTTCAAGGGCTATGGCCACTGGTAGTGTTTTGAGGAGATTTACATGGTTGTGTTCCCACAACCTTCCATATGATTCTATAAATGACATTTTAAATTCTCTTTTGGATTGAGATCTAGTTTTTGGCTTTTCTGCTTCAGAGGTGATCAAACATGATGAAAGGAATAAGCTGATACATGGAATTTGTTAGATTTTTCAGCCGTCCTTTTTCATATTTTCCAAGGGATTCTCTAACTCCTCATTCAGTTTTGTTAAAAAAACAAAGTAAACAGCCTCAACAATATGCAGGTAAACAGACATTTAAAAAGAAATGACAAGGGGGTTGCAAGATGAAGTCTAGAAACCCCCCAAACTGAGGACAGTCCAATAAGTCAGAATTAACTATTTGAGAGACCCCCCCCCCCAAAATTTGACACCACTTTTATCTTCCAGAAAGTCTGAATCTCCACTTTACGATTTGGCAGCAAGGTAGTTTCAACCAAATGAGTTCTAGAGATCATTCATCAAGGTTACATATGGCAATGGTAGGAACTTTCAACTTTCCATGGGGTAATTCCTCATCCCCCAGTCCAGAATTATTATTTTTTTTTTTTATTTCCACCTGGACTTTAATTACATGCTGTAATGATAGTGATAGAATGAATTCCTCCTTCCCAGGTAGGAAAGGGGTTATAATCAAGGATGCTTTTAGTGCCAAAGAAAGAAAATTCTTGGAGACTAGTTCTGGATGTTTCTTTACTAAACTTGTTTGTGATAGTGCTCAAATTCAAAATGATGCAACTTCACAAGCTGTTACCTCTTTTTTTCTCATTGACGTTTCCTGGTAGCACTAGATGTTCATCATACTGATCACTGCTGCAGTAGTCTTAACTATACGGGTTGTATCCTGTCATGGATATAACAGCCAGCCACATTCCAAAGCTTCAGGGCACATTCCACATGCCCAAACTGTCAGTCAGCTCAAGCTGAGCTAATTAAAAGACAAATTTGGGTGTGAAGCCCTGCAGAGCTGTATTACTACCGAAGAGTACACTCCTCCAAAGCTTTCGAGGATTGATGCTTGGCTTGTGCTTTCCTTTACTGGATAGATAAGTTCCCTTTGTGGAAAAAAATCCATTTTCTCAATTTTGTTGATTTTTATTACTTTCTTCTTCAGGAAAGCTGTTTTATAGTTAGGAATGTTGTGTTTCAGTGGACTGTTTTGCAACTGTAGCATACTTTTAAACAGAACACTCATTTTTTCTGTCAATTTAAAAGTGGTGCAAAGTAACTGATAACATTTTTCTAAAATTGTTTTTATTTTACGTTTGTTGGGCTAGCATAGTAGTGTTTTAAAGAGCTTTTTGTGTTAAAAGATAACTTTTGCGGACTGGTAATGTTTACAGGCAATTGCTTCTTCCAGGGGAAAGCAGTACCATTTTTATCTTGGCCATGGAACAGACTACCAGCCCCATGATCTGTCCTCCTTCCAGCCACAAAAAGAAAAAAATAAACAGTCTTTGTCACCACAGCAGGTTAGTGGTTTGCCTCAGCCACAGGTGAGCAATTCTGCTGTGGCCATTTGTTGTACCTCAGACCACTCATCTTTTACCTGGGATACCTGTGGTCTAGCACCTACAGCCACCATAGACCAGAAGTTAGCCACATCCTCTGTGGGCAAGGGAGAGCCATGCTTGTCAGTCTTTGGAGAGGGAAAAGGGAAGTTTTCCCTGGTATGTCAGAATGCTGTGTCCATCCCTGGGGAAGCTGCTGCTGCCATTAGTAACACGGCTGGCCCCATTTTTCCTGTCAAAAGAAACTGAAAAGCAAGTATGTATCTCCTCCTCAATTTTCTTTGAATATGAGTAGTTTACTGGGTCTGGCTAAGAGTTTAATTCTGGCTTTTCATCTTTCTTGTAAAGTAGTATCTGATGTTGTAAATCTTCATTCATTCCTTATTGTTAGGACTTCGGTTCCGTCCTCAGAACCGACACGGTCGGCACCAAGCTCACGCCAGCCAAAAACTCTCAGCTATGACCTACCCACAATGCCCCTCTCATAGTCTCTTCAGATCTCGTTTGCCGCATTCCTCGTTAGACGTGCCAAGCCTTCTCTCAAGCTAAGTGTAGCTTTTTTGTTGTTATTTCTAGTTTTTAGTGTTTATTAGCCAGTTTTTCTCCTCTAAGTTTTTTTCTCATCTCCCCTTTCTTCATTTCCTGACTGAACCCTACCCACTAACTTGGTAGCTCTTTCGTACCATCGTTGGTACTACTCCCTCTCCCCTACCTTAGTAGCCCCTTCTCTTACCTTTTTTGGTATTTCTTAGTACCATTGTTGGAACTCTTTCTTGCTATCTGTACAAAAATAAGAGCTTTCTTTCGCTATCCTTTATCTCTTGTTTGGTAGATCTAGTTTTGTTGTGTAGTAGTACTAGTGTGGTATAATGTCAGATAAGGCAAAGCTTGGGTTCAAGCAGTGTGATAAGTGTGGGAGTAAGATGCCAAATTCTGATGGTCACGCCCGGTGTGTGTTTATTGTTTGGACGTTGACCACGTTAATGTTTCTTGTGACATTTATTCTAGCTTCAGCAACCGTATGTTGGCTGAACGCAAGAACAAGCTTATTCTAAAGGGTATGCTGAAATCACCCTTTGCGGAGGCTCTTTCTGGGATGGAGGTCTCACCACCTCCTAAGCATAAGAATGTGAAAAAGCACAAGGAGAAACAGAGTCTTTTGGTTCCGACATCCCCATCATCCTTGGAACAGAGTCGACACCAGGCTTCTCCCGCTTCATTGGCACAGACAGCTTCGGCACCAGGGTCCCTAACTTCTCCCTCGGTTTCGTCCTTAATTCTGACACAGACTCCTACAACTGTACCAGCTTCGGCACCTTCTCAATCTTGTTTATGACACAGGCTCCGACCACTGTACCTGGATCGGCACCATCCCCAGCCATGGTGCTGATGTCTTACACGGCTTCACTGATAATGATACCTTTGGTTCCAAAGATCGAGCACCTTCCCAGAACCAGGTATTCTCCCTCTTATGACCCCTTTTTGGGACAGCAATTTAGTCCATTTCTTGAGAGACCAGAATCTCCATCGGCAGCTTCCTTTAGATCCACCAGGAGTCTTTTGGAAAAGATGTAGTGAAGGTTGTGGACCAGCTTTTGGCAACCAGAGGATTACCCACCCTGACTAGGTCTTCTCTCCCTCTTGGAATGGAAGCTCTCATGGCGTATTCACCTGTCTTATCTCCTCCAACCTCCTCCCAGGTCTCAGAGACTTCGGTACCGATGGCCGTCCTGGTGCATTCTGTCTCGGCTCCGACAGCGGAGGCTTCCCTGTCAACACTAATTACTCTTGGTGCAACGGCTCTTTTGGAACTGGTATACACTCGGAGCAGTGATTGGATTGTCGGCACCATGGCACCTACTTCGGTGCCAATTTTTTCTATGGCGCCATCTACGGCCACGGCTTTCCCGGCAGCTACCAGTCCTCTCAGAGTTCCTTACCTGGAGGCGGGCTCCTTGGGGCGAGGTGTGACCCCAGTTCCGAGGTAGTCATCCTCTGTTCCGAGCTCCCATCCCTCTTCGGGAGGGCCTGCTTTCCAGGTGATGGAGAGGGTCCTTGCTTCAATAGGGTCACAGTTGGTGCCACTGGTATTGGAACCAGAACCCCTCCTCTAGCATGCAGCTGTCCCAATCTCCTACTCTGGGATCTCGAGCATGGGAGACGCAAGACCTCCCCTTGAAGGGAACCCTTTCTCCGGAGTCCTCCTCAGAAGACCCCACTGGGACCCATCCCGGAAGAAACTTTGCAAGAGGAAGCATCTTGATTCCCTGAGGAATCCATCACCGAAGACACCGATTACAGTGAGGAAGAAGGGTACTTATGGTCTCCCCCAGAAGACGTCTCATTTGGAGAAATTCTCATGATCCTCGAGCAGAGGGGAGACTGGAAGCCCTCCAACCCTTCTTCGGAAGAATCACTGTTCTTGCAGGCTTTCCATGCTTGACCATCTCCTTCCTGGGTGACCCCACCTGCAGATGAGCTCATTAGACATATTGTGCAGTGTGCCTGAAAGGCCCCGGACAACATAGAACCTGTCTACCGAAGGCCAGATAAAATTTTGTCCACTCCTGAAGACCAACCCCAACTTGTCCAAACAGCTGGTAGTTGATTCCATGGTCATGGTGGCGGCCACCAAGAGGGAACTGGCAGAAGATGGTTCCACTGTTCATCCCCCAAATGGGGATTCTCAGGCTATGGACAGACTGGGGAAGTAGACCTATGCTTCAGCGACCTTTGCCATTCAGTTGCTCAATTACCTGGCACACTTTACTCGCCTCCAAAGAGACCTAATTTCAGAAATGTCTGCCTCTTTGGCGGGGGTACTGCCTGAGGAGGTGCGTGATACTGTTGCCTCTCAGCTAGCTACCCTGGAATCCATCTTGAACTCCTCGATGTGCTTTATCTCTCACACTATCAAGGGGGCAGCTCGAGCAGCCACATCAGGCATAGTCATGAGACTGCATGCTTGGATGCATTTGTGTGACTTTGTGGACCCTTTTAAATCTTCCTTTGACAACGCGCCTGTTGACGAATCTTCCCTTTTTGGTCCCAGAGTAAGAGACACACTATCACGTAGTGAGACACAAAGACCTTGTTTGCTGTGGGCATACGTTATTCCACTCCCCCAGAGATCCTACTCCAGGAATCAGAAGGGAGGGAAATTGTGGTTCAAGAATTCCCAAGGATCTTTTCATGACACTTGTGATGAGCAGTCCCCCTAGGGCAGAGGGGGCAACTCATCCAGAAGATGCCCCTTTCGGGGCAGAGGGGATCCTCGCAACCAGGGTGCGAGAGATTCCTTCTCCTGCCAACCCTTCCAGTGCTCCTGAACAGCGGCCTGATTGCTTTCTTCTGAAAGCAGCCGGGGGGGGGGTCTATTTTCTCTGCACTAACAGGCCTGGCAACTTATAACAATGGATGCATGGGTGCAGAGAATACTATCCAGAGGCTATAATATCCCATTCAACCTTACTCCCAGACCCGTAAAACGAATCCCCGATGTTCCACCCGGTTAGAGGGAAGCTGCAGCCTTAGAAATTGAAAAGTTGCTAAGAAAAAGAGTCATCCAACCAGTCCCACCAGACCAAAGAGGATCCGTGTTTTACTCAAGGTTTTTTTTAGTGCAAAAAAAGACAGGGGACTGGAGACCAATCCTGGATCTCAGCTTACTAAACAAATCCATCAAACCTCAAAAATTCAGGATGGCCACGGTACAGTCCATTCTCCCTTTTCTAGGGAAAGACAACTGGATGTGCTCTATAAACCTCTAGGACCTGTATTACCACATAAAGATGGACAAACGCTACCGGAGATTTCTGTGCTTCTGGCTGGGAGCCAATCACTATAATTTCAGAGTATTACCCTTTGGTTCCTCGACAGCCCCCAGAGTGTTCACCAAATGTATGGCAGTCGTAGTACCTCATCTCCGACTACAAGAATTCCAGGTGTTTCCATATCTAAACAATTGGCTCCTTACCGCCATGACCAGGAATCTTCTCATTCTCAGTCTCTCTTACACTCAAGTCCTTGCTCCTTCACCTAGGTATCATGATCAACATGGACAAATCACACATGTCTCCGACAAGAGCACTGGAATTCATTGGAGCGATCTTCGACACAATGTCCTGTCAAGCTTCCCTTCCTCCTCACAGACTGTCAAAAATAAGAAACCAGATTCAAGTCCTCATTCCACAGACATTTGTATCAGCACGCCTTGTGCTACAACTCTTGGGCTCTATGGCAGCAACCATTACGTTAGTACCTCTGGCGAGGTTGCACATGAGACTATTACAGTGGCTCCTTTCATCACAATGGTCGATCTTAACCCACCCACTTGACCACATGATACGCCTTACAAACCTTTGCAAGAGTGAAATGCTATGGTGGATGAAGCCAGAAACAAATCTTTAGGGTTCCCCAGCCCAAGGCCATGGTGACCACGGACACTTTTTCTGTTGGGATGGAGGGGGACATTTCCAGGGAAAGATGGTCCAAGGCACCTGGTCCCCCGTGGAGGCCAATTTGCACATAAATGTCCTGGAATTGAGGGCAGTTCTCTAAGCATTGCTAGAGTTCCACACGTTCCTTCTTTCTGGGACTGTTGCAATTCAGTCGGACAACATGTCAGTCATCTGGTACATCAACAAACAAGGCAGAACCAGGTCTTACCCCCTGTGTCAGGAAGCCATGAGAATTTAGCATTGGGCGATGGCTTCCAACCACTTTCTCATAGCAATGCATATTCCCGGTAGTTCCAGTCTTATTGCAGACAATCTGAGCAGGAACATTTTGATGCCTCACGAGTGGTCCCTCAATCCGATAATAGTGGCTCAAATCTTCCGCTGCTGGGGCAGGCTTTGCTTCACCCCTAAACAACAAATGCAGAAGCTACTTTGCCCTGATCCCCCCTCAGGGGGAATCACCGAGGGATACCCTGTCACACAATTGGCCCCCGGGTCTACTGTATGTCTTTTCCCCATTTCCCCTCATTCCAAAGTTTCTACAAAAAGCTCAAAGGTTGAGAAGCAAAGTGATCCTCATTGCCCCTTATTGGCCTCGTCATGTCTGGTTCCCATTCCTATGGCCTCACCTGATTCACAGCCTGTGGATCCTAGATCAATCCCAAGGACTGCTGTCTCATCCTCAGGGACTGATTCACTCCAATCTCCACAGTCTCAAGCTCACAGCTTGGTTTGTCTACTTCCAGTGATTGTCAGGCTACCTGATATTTCATCCCCTGTTTGCGAGATTCTTCTGGCTTCGCACAAACCTTCCATCAGAAAAACTTATTCCAGTAAATGGACTAGGTTTTCTAGATGGGCCAAAAAACATAACATAGACTCCTTTTCCATGCCTATTCATTGGTTCATAGGTAGGTACCAGACTATGGGCCCTAGGGCCTCTATAAGCCTAGCCAAAAGGGTACCCTGGTTTTTGCCACCCAAGAAAATTATTTTCCTATGCCCCTGTCAAGCAGAGCCACAGAAGTGATCCCCAGGGTGAATTTCCTATCTCCCATCCAATCATCAAGATTTTTCTTGAAGAGTGCTAATGAGGAGCTTTGTTTGATATAGGTAGGTAGTTTGTTCCAGAGTATGGGAAGTCTCTGAGATAGGAATCTATCCCTCCAGCATGTTCTGTTTATTGTGGTGACAAGGTTTAGGTCCCTAGAGCGTGTAGCTTGAAGGGATTGGGATTTCTTTACCTGGATGCTTCATTACCTCACTACCCTGTTGCATGCAGGAGCTTCAGCATCGACAGTTACAGTGCATTTAGCAGCTATTGCAAACTTGCACAGTGGAATTGAAAGTTCATCTGTTGTGTCACACCGACTGTGCAAAACCTTCATGAAAGGAGTATTACATATTAAACCTCCTGTCAAGCCTCCTATAGAGCCATGGGACTTGACTTTGGTGCTTCAGTCGTTAACAAGTCCTCTGTTCAAGCCTTCTAATTCCTGTGATATCAAATTTTTGTCTTGGAAAAATCTACTTCTAGTAGCCCTTACCTCACCGAGAAGAGTATCTGAGTTGCAGGCCTTGAGTGTCAAGAGACCTTACTTGATTTTTCAAAGGGAAAGAGTCTCTCTATGTACTGACCCCTCCTTTTTACCCAAGGTCATTTCTGTTTTTTTTCCGTTAACCAATCTATTGACCTACCAGTTTTCTTTTCCCACCATTCAAATAGAGGGGAATACCTTCTGCATACCCTTGATGTTCATAGGCAACTTCGTTTCTACTTGGACAGAACTAAATCTTTCAGAAAAAGGGATCAATTGTTTGTGGCCTTTGCAGGACCCAGAATGGGTAAGCCTGTTTCCAAAATAACTTTATCTTCTTGGTTCAGAAACACCATTCATTTCAACTACCATCAAAACAAAGTGTTCTTGCCTTCCAAAATAGAGGCTCACTCTACTAGATCGACAGCTACCTCAGTGGTCTTTCATTCCAGAGTCTCTATGGATGATATCTGCGCAGCATCCACTCATACCTTTATCACTCATTACAAACTGGATTTGGCCTCCAGGGGACGAGCATCTTTTGGTTCTATGGTGTTCAGGAATGTCCTACCTTAGGGCCACCCAGGACTCAAGTAGCTGGGGACTAGGTCCTAACAGGAATGAATGAAAATTTACAACATCAGATAAAGAAGTTATGTCTTACCATAACATTCCATCTGTGTTGTAGATCTTCATTTATTCATTACTTCCCACCCTCCTTCCCCCTGCCTGGACTCCTGGTGGACTTTAGGGTTTCCTTATCAGTTAAGGTATCTGCTCAGATAGAGCCTCCTACTATCTCTATTATTATTTCAATACTATATGGGCTGGCAAACTCGATCTGAAGAGACTATGAGAGGGGCATTGTGGGTAGGTCTTAGCCGAGAGTTTTTGGCTGATGCGAGCTTGGTACCGGTCGTGTCGGTTCCGAGGATGGAACCGAAGTCATAACAGTAATGAATGAATGAAGATCTACAACACAGATGGAACGTTATGGTAAGACATAACTTCCTTTTCTGGTAAAAGAAAGAGAGATCCCTTTTTTCCTGAAAAGGCTCAAGATTCTGAATCTAAGCAGGAAGATGCAGGGATGGATATATTTTTTGCCCCTCAGATTTCTGATTCAGGCTCAAAGGGAGAGCTTGGTTTCTGATTCTCCCTATCGGGGGGGGGGGTTCTTTCTCTGAGACTATTTCTAGAATGTGCTAATGTTTTCAGTGGGAGAACACTGACGTTTCTCAGTCCCTCAGAAAATACTATGAATTGTTACAGAATGATTTTCTAGAACCAACACCCATTCCTCATGTTCTGTTTGCTTTTGAGGATGTGTGTGTTATGCCTGCACATTTCCTGATAGTCAGCCAGCTGCCCCTGAAAAGGCAGGTAGGATGTATAAAGTCGCTCATTCTTTTACATTTTTATACACTGTTCCCAAACCTGACTCAGCAGCTACAGCTTTAGTTGATCCCACTGCTGCTCTGCACTTAGTTAATTCCAGTCCTACTTCTTCTGATATGGAAAATTATTGATAGGTATGTGAAAAAAAATGTATTAGTCTGCAAACTTTGATTTTCAGATTTTTGAATTGTCAGGCTCATATGTTAAAGTTTGTTCTTACAAACTGTGAAAGTATGTGGAATGTTTTTTCTGCAGTTTCTTCTTGCAAAGAAAATCTGACTTAAATATCTTAGTTTCTTCTGTTGCACACGTTACTACACATTGTTTACAGTGTGTATGTTGATATTTTTTCCTAGGGTATGGCCACTCAATGTTTTGAGGAGGTTTACATGGGCACGTTCTCAGAACCTCTCAAATGATGATAAAAATGAAATGAGATTTTAAATTCTTCCTTGGCTAGAGATTTAGTTTGGTCCTTTTGCTGCAGAGGTGATTAATAGTGTGATGAAAGGGGCACAGTGATGCAGGGACTCTAAGATTTTTCAGCCTTCCTTTTCCAAATTTTCCAAGGGATTTTCTTCCATCTCCTCATCCAGTTTTGAACAAAACAAAAATAAAAACACCTGAATAAACAGTCTCAACAAAGTACAGGTAAATAGATGTTTAAGAAAAATGGCAAGGGGTTTCCAAAAAGAAGTCTCAACCCTCCCAAAACCAAGGACATTTCAGTAAATCTGACTATTCAAGAGACCTTGTGATCCCCTCCTACACTGGCCACTTTTTTTTCTTCCAGAACAGTTAAATATCCATTTTTTTCTCTTTTGCAACAGCTAGATTCAGACAGTTGGGTTCTGAAAAGCATTCTTCAAGGTTTCAGATGGCAGTGGGAGAAAATTTCTTCGTTCTAGGGGTCATTCCTCATCCTTCAGGTCAGACTCTCTTGTTTCCTCCAGTTCTTCATTGCATGCTGTCTTAAGGAGAAATAGAACTAGCTCCTCCTTTCCAAGTGGGAAGGGTTTTTATTCAAGGATGTTCCTACTGCTAAAGAAAAGAAATGCTTGAAAACCAGTTCTGTATGTTTCCTAAACCTGTTTATGATAATGCCCAAATTCAAAATGCTGTCAAACAGTAGAGTTAAAAGATGCTTATTACACCCCTAGTCATCCAGACTTCAGACATTTCTTAAGGATTTGTTTGTCTGGATCTTATTATCAGTTCTTTACCTTACTGTTTGGATTATCCACTGCACCAAGAGTGTTTACAAAGTGTCTCTGTCCAGTTATAGCTCACTGCATACTACCAGATATTCACATTTTTCCATATTTAGATAACTTGCTTATCTTTGCAGCGTTTTTTTCAAAGTATCAGGAATCTGTCTTGGTTGAGAGATCTCTTACAGAAGCTGGGATTCCAAGACAACAATAAAACGTCTTTCTTGGCTCTTGGGATATAGCTTCACAGCACAGTCTCACTCTACAGGCATCCTACGTTCCATCAGATCAAAACTGTGTGTCAGACGAGCTGAGCAGGACAAGGAGCAGACCTCATGAAAGGAAACTAGATAAGTGGGTCTTTCAGGATTTGAGTAGGCCTGAAAGACAGATGCTGTTTCTTTTCTTTGGACAGAAATGTTCCTGTATGCTTTTTGACCCTTTCTGCTAATATCCAGGGTACCTTTGATGATTCAGAAAGAATCCCAAGAGATCATTGTGGTATCTCCCTTCTGGCACGGCAACTGTGATTCTGCCTTGTTTTGAAAATTGCCAGGAGCAATTACCACAAGCTTCTTCACAGACTGGATCTACTCACACAAGAACAGTGATGTTTGATACACCCTGACATCAATCGACTTTAATTGACTGCATGGATGATAGGATCTTAATTCCTTTTTAGTCACCTGTTTACTGAGGATGTGCAGCAGGTATTAATGGAGGCAAGAAAGCTTCTACTTGAAAATTGTATATTAGCAAATTAAAAATATTTTCTAGCTGGTGCCAGCAACATAACCAGCACCCATTCAGAGCTAGTTGTTCTCTGGTTGTGCAATGTTTGCGCTAGTACTATCCTATGCCCTTTCTCATTTCTCTATCAAGTTTCATTTATTGGCCATTTCAGCATTTCTTCCCATGGATCCTCCTCTTTAAATGCAGTCCCATGTCAAAATGTTCTTGAAATGGGTTTTGCATAAGAGTCCTCCAGGAAAACTGGTTGCCCTACCTTGGGATCTTGATTTTGTGTTAGACAAGCTAACCCTTGCTCCAGTCAGCTGATATGGCTGACTTGAGGTTCTTAACATGGAAAACAGTTTTACTGATTGCTGTGACCTCTAGAAGAAGGGTATTTGAGTTGCAAGCTCTTATGTTGAGTCAGCTTCCTCTCATTTTCAATAGGGAAATGGTTTCTTTGAGAACTAATCCATCTTTTATGAGTAAAATGGCACCCAGGTTTACATTAAGCCAAACTTTCCATTTCCCCATTTTCTTTCCTGAACCAAAAAAAATGATGTCCACAGACAGCTCAGGTACTATCTTGACAAAACTAAATCTTACAGATCTTTGGATCAGTTTCTTCCTTTCTTGTGAAGGTAAGAAAAAAAGGGGCAACCTGTGTCAAAGCAGATTATTTCCAAATGGTTGTCTAACGCTGTTATTTTCAAATGGTTGTCTAAGACTATTACCTTTTGTTATACTCACCATAACAAAACTATTCCATACAGAATCAAGGCCCACTGTACCAGGGCCTTGGCTTCATCTATAGCTTTTTGGAAAGGGTTGGATTCTAGAAGTGTTCTAGAAGCTGCTATATGGTCCTCTGTACTTCTGCAAAGCAATATAAGCTTGATTCCTTCACTGTGTCCAGATCAAACTTTTCTAGGACCTTTCTCCAAGGGCTTCTGGACCCATTTCCTTCCACCTCACAAATGTATTTAGCCAAGGTAATATACCTGTGTAGCTAAGACTACTGTAGCAGTGATCAATATGATATACATAGTACATTTGTATAAGTTAAACCTCCCAGAACAGTAGATGATGTAATGATCACTGCTATAGTAACCTGTCTCTCACTCCATCTGCCTTATTTTTTGGTGTGTTATTTATGCCATTGGTGTGGACACCTTTTTTTGTTCCTAGCATTGACCTTTCAGGGCACAGCCTCCCTCTCTCTGCTGGCAGGAAAGCACTGAAATTTGTCTTTTAGTCAGCTCATCTCAAGCTGCATGACAATTTGGGTGTGTGGAAGGTACCCTGAAGCTTTAGAGGCTGTTTGGCTTGTTATATTCTTGCCATGATATAACCCATATAGCTAAAGCTACTGCAGCAGTGATCATTCGAGCAACTAATGTTATGATACGTTTAACTTGCACAACTGTACTTTCCTGTCTTTCCCCTTTATTTAAATTATAAATATTATTTATAAATTTTTGACAGCAGTATACATGCCTGTGCAAATAGTCAGTTCTTGAAAGTCACTTATCCCGTTATCTTTCATTTCATTGACCTCTCTGAAAAACTTCAATCCCTTCATTTATTAGCAGCCTCTCTTACTTCATGGACAATTTTTACTCTCTCCTGCCAAACATCTCTTGTTTGAAAAAGAGAAAATAGACCCTGGTCACCTCTCCTTTGGTTTTACCAGTACCTTTTGCTCATCTGCTGTGGATCCATATTCTTTTGGGTCTGATCCTCTCTTCCTAACAGCTTCTGAAATTACTAACTTTCTCTCAGATATTATTAACTGTCTCGTAGGTGATGCTGGGGCTAATTCTTTTGCTTTGTCATCAGAGGTAGCAAATGTTTTCACCACTAATTGCAGACAAATACTGATCTACTTTAAATAAAGCATCAGAAAGTACAGACCTCTCTGCCAGCTTTCCTTGATAATGGGAGTTAATTTCAATCTTTTCCTTCCTGTTTGCAAGGAAAGAATAAAGTCTATGCTTCTATCACCAAGCATTGGCTTCTTTCCATGCCTCCAGACTGCCAACAGCAACACTTTGTTTCAAAGTTTCAAAACTTATAATGACAGCTTGGGAATCTGAGACCAGCCACCTGTGGTTGTCGTGCTTGGTGCTGTCTCTATTTTTCTCAGATTTCAGTCCAAAGGGCCAAGTGTTTTATCATAAAAATTGCACAGTCTCCACTTTCAGCCAGCTCAGGTACTCCATTTATCCTAATATTTTATGTTAAGTTGTCTATCTCGCCTTCATTCTTGCTGGATGGGTTCGGAGCCGACCTCGGCTCCGACTCGGCCACTCTAAAAGCTCGAGAGTTGGTTCCACCGGCTCGAGGCTCCCCTTATATCCCACAATGCTAGGCGAGAGTTACCTCAGATCTCGTTTGCCGCTACAGCGATCGAGGTGTTGGTTTTCTACCGGTTCTTGGTAAGTGACTTTCTTGTAAAGTTAGTGTATTTAAACCCCTTTAATTTTAATTTTTATACTTATTTCCCTTAGTTTAGAGGAATTCTTGCCCCTTTTTCTTAAAATTCCTGTTTTTTCCCACAAGAACTTTAAGTTCTTCCCTCGGGCCTTCAGGCCTTCTTCCTTCCCTAGTGGGTGTGTGTGTGTGTTATTTTTCTTAATTTAAAACCTAGTCAGTTGTTTTATTTTAAGCTAAAACTAGACAGGGTGTAATCAGTGTGTTTTGACTGTGTGTGTGATTGCACTTTCGGAATGTCTAAAGAATCAAAGGTCTCAGGCTTCAAGAAGTGTGATGCGTGCTGTCAGAAAATGTCTCTGACAGACGGTCACACTTCTTGTATCTACTGCCTGGGGCCTTTGCACCTGCAGGACTCCTGTGCTGTTTGCCATGGCTTCAGTCCCAGGGTCCTGCAGGAAAGAAAAAATAAATTAATTTTAAGAGGTTTACTCAAGCCTGAGGATTCCCTTACTGTGTCTTCAGGGAAGCCCTCCAAGGCTTCTAGGTCTTCGGCTCCAGCAACTGAGCCGAGACCTAAGGCTTCTAAACCTCCGCCTACATCGGCTCCGGCTGGAGCCGATGAGTTTCAGCCCACAGTTTCTGTGGTTCCCTCAGCTCCGGCTGGAGCCGAGGTATTAGAGATTCCCGTGTCGGCTCCGACCAGACCTTCGGAGCCGACATCTAGGAAGAGGTCCAGGTCACCATCCCTTGGCTCCATTCATTCGGCTCCAGGATCTCCCCTGCTGTCTGAACGGAGCCATAAATCTCACTCCTCTAGGTCATCGAGGCTGTCGGATCATGACCTTCAGAGGGTAGTGAGTCGACTTCTTAAGTCCGAGGCACTGGCCCAGATGCTTCAGAGCCCGACTCATCAGTCGATGCCTGCCCCTGTCCATCAATATATTCCTCCTCCGACTCCGTTGAGCTCGGAGCCGGGTCGGTCGGAACCGAGACTGTGGTAGCGCCGGAGCCGATACAATTGTCTTCGGCTCCATCGCCGGCTCCGATTTCTTCCTTAGAAGAATCTCGGCCGGACTTCCATCGTCGGCTCCGAGGGATGAGTGGCATCGGACCCTTGTCCGACCCGCTCTTCCTCTCGGGGCTTCGGCGCTGGTGAGTTCGGCTCCGACATCGGCCTCAGAGCCATCACTGTCGGTGCAGAGGGAGGTTCTCAGCTTCTCGGAGCGGGGACCTCTGGCTCTGCCTGACAGGGGTGCGTTCGAGGTCATGCGGAGTGTGTTAGAGCCTGGCTCTACTCCACAGTCGGCTCCGCCCCTCCCTCACGGTGCCTCAGGTCAAGTCGACTCACTCCCTCATCCCGGACCGCAGAGAGCCAGCTCCTCAGGAACCCCTGTGGGATCTCATCCTCTTCCGAGGCCTCTCCTGATTTGGCAGAAGAGCCCCTCGGAAGAGGAAGTGTAAGAGGAAACACATTGACTCACCTGAGTCCATAACATCTGACACAGATTTAGATGATTCTGAGGGTTCCCCCCGTTCCCCTTCTGAAGATGTCTCCTTTACAGACATTCTAGAGATCCTGAAGCAGAGGGGAAATTGGGCAGCCCTTAACCCTTCGGAGGATGAATCTGTGTATCTTGAGGCGTTTGGCTCTCGCCCTTCCACCTCCTGGGTGTCCCCCCTTTATCCCCCTCATGCAGGTCGTTGCTTTAATGGCATGGACGGCTCCCATTTCAGTGGACCCCACTCCCAGGAGACCCTCCAAATTCATAACGGCACCAGCAGACAAACAGTTCTTGACAAAAGGAGTTTCTGTGGATGCTATGGTGGTAGCTGCTGCCACTAAGAAGGAACTAGCTGATCCTTCAGTACCTGTCCATCCACCTAACAAGGAATCTAGGTCCATGGACAGGTACGGGAAGCGGATGTTCTCGTCAGCGACATTTACTATGCGTTCGCTGAATTACCTGTGCCATTTCACTCGTCTTCAAAGGGACTTGATCAAAGAAGCGAGTGACATGTTGAAGGACCCTACAGCTGCGGGGTTTCAAGATAAGATGAACACTCAGCTGGCTACCCTTAACTCCATAACCAACTCCTCCATGCGCCTCCTTTCTTATGCGGCTGATGGAGCGAGTAGGGCCGCAGGGACAGGTGTGGCCTTACGTAGGCATGCCTGGATGCGGCTATGCAATTTTGCGGACCCCTTCAAGACGTCTTTCACTAACTCCCGTTTGATGGATCATCTCTTTGGTCCTCAAGTGAAAGAAACCTTGACTAGGTGCGAGACTGATGGCAAGACTCTTTCTGCCGTCGGAGTCCGTTTTCTACTCCTTCTAGGCCTTACCCCAAAGGCCAGAAGGGTGGGAAAATGTGGTTCCGTAAACAATCTCAAGGGACTTCGCCTGACGACAAAGTCGTTCCCGCCAGAGGCAGAGGGAATAACAATGGTAGACGCCGCCTCGAGGCAGGGGCTCCGTGAGAACCAGGGCAATCGAGAAGCCTTCTCTGATAAGCCCTTTCAGCATCCCTGAGGTGTTGCCCGACTGCCCACCTTCGGAGGCAGTCGGGGGAAGATTGTCACTGTACCCAGAAGCCTGGCTATCCCTTACTCAAGACAAATGGGTACAGTCCGTCATTTCGAAGGCTATTCTATCCCCTTTCTTCGCATTCCAAACCAATCAAAAAAATCCCTTCCAGATGTTCCACCCGCTCAAAGGGATCTAGCGGTTTTGGAAATTTCAAAACTGCTTGCAAAAAGAGCAATTCAGCCAGTTCCAGCAGACCAGCAAGGATCCGGAATCTACTCAAGGTTCTTTTAGTTCCAAAGAAAACAGGGACTGGAGACCAATTTTGGATCTCAGTATCTTGAACAGATCAGTCAAGAAAACAAGATTTCGGATGGTCACGCTGCAGTCCATCCTTCCCCTATTGGGAAAAGGAAACTGGATGTGCTCTATAGACCTTCAGGATGCGTACTATCACATAAAAATGAACAGACGCTCCAGAAGATTCCTCCGCTTCAGGCTGGGAACCAGTCATTTTCAATTCAGGGCCCTGCCCTTTGGTCTCACCACTGCCCCGGTGTTTACCAAATGCATGGCAGTGGTAGCTTCTCACCTGAGACGACAAGGATTCCAGGTGTTTCCATATTTGGACGACTGGCTCCTCACAGCTCCCACCAAGCATCTCCTTCTCATGGCCAGGGATTACACCTTTCGCATTTGTCAAAAGTTAGGCATTTCAATAAATTGCGAAAAGTCTGTTTTGTCGCCTTGTCGTACTATTACCTTCATAGGCGCAAATCTAGACACAGTGGACATGTCTGCGAGGCTAACAGGTCAGAGAATAACAGACATACACAGACTGGTCTCACTCCTTTTCAACAACAACAGAATCAAAGCCAGGTTAGTTCTGAAAGTGTTGGGAATTATGGCGGCTGCCATACCTCTGCTTCCATTAGCCAGATTCCACATGCGAATCCTTCAATGGATGCTCTTTACACAATGGTCATACCAGCAACTTCCAATGTCCCACACCATTATGATCACGCAGGCGTGCAGAAATCATCTCATGTGGTGGATGTCTTCCCCTCAGCTCTTGTTGGGAAGACCCTTTGTTCCTCCCCCTCCGGTTGCTACTCTGACAACAGACGCCTCCCTGATAGGGTGGGGGGGGCATTATCAGGGCAGGACGGTCCAGGGCACATGGCAACCAGACGAATGCCACTTGCACATAAATGTTCTGGAGATGAGAGCAGTGCTTTTAGCGTTGCAAGCCCTTCAAGACTCTCCCCTTGGGAACGATTGCAATCCAGACAGACAATATGTCTGTAGTGTGGTACATCAACAAACAAGGCGGAACCAGGTCCTACCACCTGTGTCGAGAAGCACTCAGATTGTGGCAATGGGCGATTTCTTCTCAGCGGTTTCTGATAGCAACGCACATCCCGGAAGTCCAATCAAATCGCGGACAAATTGAGCAGAGCTATCCTCATGCCTCACGAGTGGTCTCTGAAAGACTCTGTTGTGAGAGAGATTTTTCTCAAGTGGGGTCAGCCTTGCTGCGATCTTTTTGCTACTCCCCAAAACAGCAAGTGCAGAGATTATTTCACTCTATTCCCTTTACCAGGCCAACCCAGCAGAGACGCTGTAGTCCAAGTTTGGCCCCGGGGACTTCTGTATGCATTTCCTCCCTTCCCACTAATCTCTCAAGTGATACAGAAAGCTATCGCTCAGAAGGCCTCGTTGATCCTCATTGCTCCTTACTGGCCTCGACAGGTGTGGTTCCCCTTTCTACATCAATTTCTACGGGAGCGACCTTGGCATCTGGACCTAGTTCCAGATCTTTTGATCCATCAATCGGGTCAGTTACATCGCTCCCTCCCCTCTCTGAACCTCACTGCTTGGTTCCTCCAGTTCCAACCTTAGCCAGGCTTCCTCAATTATCTCACTCTGTTCGAGATATTTTGATAGCTTCCCATAAATCTTCCACTCGAAAGATTTATCTGAGTAAGTGGAAACGTTTCGCCTATTGGGCTCAAGGAAGGGACATAGATCCTTTCACTGCTTCCATCCAAATAGTCCTTGATTTTCTAGCTGAACTCTTCCATACAGGTTCATCTCCTTCTACTCTTAAAGTTCAATTGGCAGCTATCTCTAACTTTCATGTGGGTATTTCTGAGTCTGCCTTAATGTCCCACAAGCTTTGCAAAGCCTTTTTGAAAGGAGTTTTTCTTCTCAGACCTCCTATAAGAAATCCTCCTTCTCCTTGGGACCTAAATTTAGTTCTTACTTCTTTGATTCTTCCCCCTTTCGAACCTGCAGCCTCCTGTTCATTAAAATTGCTATCATGGAAGACTCTCTTTCTGGTAGCTATTACTTCGCTAGAAGAGTCTCAGAACTTCATGCACTCAGCTGTCGACCTCCTTATCTATTGTTCCATAAGGACAGGGTATCCTTACGAACCAACCCGTCCTTTTGCCTAAGGTAGTCTCGACGTCAAATCTAAATCAAAGCATTGACCTCCTGTCTTTTTCCAGAATATTCCAATAGGTCTGAACAAAAATTACACTGGCTAGATGTTCATCGTCAGTTGAGGTACTATTTGGATAGAACAAAACAATTCAGAAAATCTGACCAACTGTTTGTCTCCTATGCAGAAGGCAGAAAGGGACTTTCAGTTTCAAAGGTATCATTATCTAGATGGCTTACATCTCTGATTTCCCTTGTTTATGAGATTAGACACCAAAAGCTGCCTAATAAACCTAAGGCCCATTCTACCAGAGCTTTGGCTACTTCCTTAGCCTTCCAAGACAGACTGCCTATTGACACCATTTGTGCAGCGGCTACTTGGGCTACTCCTCACACTTTCATTTCTCATTATAAGTTGGATTTAGCTTCTAGGCATAGAGCTAACTTTGGTTCCACTGTTCTCAGGAGTCTGTTCCGTTAGGCCACCCGGGACAAGGTGCTAGGGACACGGTCCCATCCAGCAAGAATGAAGGCGAGATAGACAACTTAACATATAGAAGTTATGTTCTTACCATAACGTTCCATGTTAGTTGTCTTCTTCTCGCCTTCTTCTTGCGTCCCACCCTCCTTCCCCCTGGCCTGGACAGACCTAGAGGAGTTGTGATTGTGACCTCTCTTTCTACCACCTCTTTCTTAGGCATATGCTGCTTTGCATATTTCCTGAATCAGGATGTAGGTCACCCTTCTTTCTCCCTGTTGTTAGAGGTGGACTCTGTTTATAGTCATTTTGTTACTATTATAAGCTGGGGTTAGCTTACAAACGAGATCTGAGGTAACTCTCGCCTAGCATTGTGGGATATAAGGGGAGCCTCGAGCCGGTGGAACCAACTCTCGAGCTTTTAGAGTGGCCGAGTCGGAGCCGAGGTCGGCTCCGAACCCATCCAGCAAGAAGAAGGCGAGAAGAAGACAATTAACATGGAACGTTATGGTAAGAACATAACTTCTATTTTCTCCTTGCCCTATCTTTCATAGTCCATCAGTTGGGATTATACTTATTCCAGTCTAGCTTTGGTAGACCGTACACTCTCTTGAGCTCCACATTCTCGTTAACCTTAGATTGGAGATCATTAGCATAATTTGTCAAGACCTCCTCAACCTCCACATTTTTTTTACTTTGCAGAGTGATTTGGTCATATATTTTACTGTTCTTTTTTTAACTCCTGAAAAATTTTTTTTTTTTTTTTTTTTTTTTAACTTCTGAAAAATTAAACTCAATGAAGTATCTTTTCCCCACTCTTAATGTTCATTGTTATAACTCTGTACCATACCGGACATTTCCACAGGTTTCTCCAACCAAAGGGGTTTCTTTGTTTACTTATTGATTCTAGACTTAATATTTGCTTTTCTTTTATTTATGAAGCGAATAATTATATGGTTGCCCCATACCTTTACTGGTATGTATTTGGCTTTGGGACACTGCTTATACAATTAAATTAATTTATTTTCCTGTGCACCAAAAAAGTAGAGGAACCAGCAGTTAATGTTCAGCCACCGTACCAGAAGTTCCAATCTTTACTTTCTTTAGTGATGGATTGTAGCAGTATGGTCGGAGGAAGTGAGGATGTAGTTATGAGATATTTCCTACCATACAAGCCATGGTGTTTTTTTTTCTCTTAGGCGTAATATTTTTTCCATTTTAATGCTTAGTTTCATTATGTTCCCCAATGCCAGCACATCTACCCTGTTTGATGACTTGTACAACATGCATTAATGCATAAACAATGCTAAGAATTAATTCTGTAGTATACAGACTGCTGTGTTAAGTATCAGAAGAAAAAAAGTATTATTTCCTTCATCTTGCAGGATGCACATGAAGTATCGAGAAGTATAAATGAACCTTGTACAGCCCTAGAGCTGAACATATTGTTTTCATTCAGTGTTAATTCTAATATTGTATGGTGTTACCCCATTTTTGTGTATTATACTCTGGCTGTCTCCCCTGTACTACTGATGTCTGTCACCAGTACAAGCCAATATTTAGCAAGGACTTTTTTTTTTTTTTTTGTATGCATAGCTTGTAGAAAACTAATAACTGAGAATGTTTCATATATACGAACATACTGCAGAGTTCCTACAGAGTTTATTTCACTGTGGTAATATCTGTTTTATAATTTTACTCTCATTATCAGAGTACCATAATTTATTCAGGAGGTTAATGCTTCGTACTGAAGACAGACCTCATTTTGCATGCAGTTACAGTAGAGTAACATTGAACTGTTTGTTAAAATATAACCAGAAAATTTAATCTGTGTATCCAGATATATGCCATACAGGCGAGTTTGCTTGCTGAGATGTATATAGTTCTACATTTTATAACATTTGGTTCTCTGTTAACCAGGTACTTCTCTTTGCAGGATGTTGTGACCAGTATTTGTTTTGGCCGATATGGACGTGAAGATGGTACCCTGGTAATGACCACTAAAGGTAAATAAGCTTTAGTAGGACCCAGACACAGGGTTCACAGTTTGACATTTAATCCAATTCTAACATCCCAATATCCCTTATACTATACATTTATCTGTTTTCATTTGTCTTAATCTACCAGTTTCTCTGTCAGTCTACCAACCTGACACAGTTCTGCTTGCTTGGGTTTCTGCCAGTCTCCTTACTTTGCATGGAATTTTGCATATCTGAGAACCTTATTTCCTGTTCAAACAGATACAGATTTGGGTACTTTTCCATTATCGGGGCAACATGCAGTGATCGCACAGCGTTTAGCCCTGAATCAAAACTACAGCCGAGTGACGTCTCCAGGCGTTTCTGCAGTTACACCCTACTGCTCCTCTAGGCGTCAAATATTGCCTGTTCATATTTGCATTAATAATTCCAAAACCATGTTACATACAAGGTATTGGAAAATTTTATCTTGAAGCATACATGATAGCAAACACAATTGTATTGATATATGACCTCTGTCAATGGGTATTTGTTAAAAATGTAAGGTGATAACTTAAATTTTTAAATGCTGAAGCCACGCCCACTAGGGGTTAAAGGTACACACTCAAAAGAGCTCTACTGGAGGGAATGAGTTAAACAGTTGTAAGACTCGTCAGGTTCCCAGGTTAATATTTTTACTGAGTTCTGTTCATCTGTAGGAGTTAAAGCTTGGTATAAGTTGAAGTTGTTCTGTTGTTTTCATACATCTTCCACAGAAAGAGAAAAAGCACATCCAAAAACAGGCACGTACCTAAAATCAATACAAGCACGCTCGAAGTTAACAGTCCGCTCTTTTTAATAAAGCTTTTTAAGTTGCATCCTTTACCCACTTTCTTCCCTGTTGTCAATCTACAATGTTATTTTAACTGCAGCAAACAAGGAGAGGAAGAACTGGCAGTTAGCTGAAAAAAATGGTATGATGTTTAGGTTAGTACAGGTTTCCAAAAAAAGAGAAATAATGTTCAATTAACGGTGACACTTTGCATTCTTTCCATGTAGTTTTATGCTGCTTTCTGAGAGTTCATAAGTCGTTGCATTACGGCTAATATGAGAAGTGTGCTTGGTGGAGTGAAACACCGCAGCCACACATGAAGAGCTTGAGGACAGAGGGAGGTTTATGAAAACCATGTTGCCATAGCTGATGGCCGGTGAAACTAAGGTAGTTATTGGACTATCAACCAGTTGTGTTTTACAATGTGAGCAGGGTACCTTCTCTGGAAAACTGCACATTATTCCCTTTTTTTCATAATTTCCACTTGAAGTGTTTTGTTAGAGGAAGTGAAGGCTGTACTCACATCAGCAGCAGCAGTGCGATCATTGGGACTGCATGTTAATATTCCAAGTGGTCATTAAACTTGTTGCCCCGATAACGGAAAAGTACCCAGATTTGCTCTGCACCTTCTACTTGCCTGTGTTCATCTTTTTGTTTCCATTTTTCATTGTACAAATCTGAGATGGCTTGACCTTGTTTGTAGGAAAGAATTTATTATTTTTTTGTCAAATCTACTCTTAAGTCTACTTACATTGTATCACAACACAGCAGATACCCATCTTGGTAATTTATGCGAGTAGTTGGGAACAATCTTTGACTCCCAAAGGAGAGTGTCTTCAGGAGTTTTTTGAATTTCCAGCTGCTGATCTAAACTTCACAATTTATACTGCTGTTTGCATACTGTCCTTTCACATAATGTTTCATTTAGTTAATTGTCTCTGGACCATTTAGTACTGTCCTTTGTCTTCCCAAAAAAGAGGCATGTGTAAAACTGTTAGGGAAGCGTAAAATAATGACTGCTACTAATACGGTTAAACTGTGACATTTCTGAGAAAAGTCTGGCTTACATAAACAGCAAGAGTTCAGAAACTGTTCACAATATGTTTTTTTTTAAATACTAAACATCAGTTAAAATTTTTGAAGAAATATAAACAGTGGCAGCTTATTCCTCCCCAGTGGGCCAATAGGAAATGGCAGTTTCAACTGTAGGAGAAATAACTCAAATCAAGCTTCTACCTTTCTTTGCACTCTTAGTTGCATAGAAAAGAGCTAAAACATTGTATGTCCATCATACTGATCACTGCTGCAATAGCCTTAGCTATATGGGCTATATCCTGCCAGAGATGTAACAGCTGGCAGCCTTGGCAGGATATAACCCATATAGCTAAGGCTACTGCAACAGTGATCATTTGAACATCTACTGTTATAGTAAGTTCAGCTTGCACAGCTGTACTTTTTTGTGTCATTTCCCTGAAAAAAGAAGAAAAAGAAAACATATTCAATTTCCCCTTACCAAGACACCTACTTCTTCCTCTGCTATCAAGAAAAGAGTTGTAGAACATCAGAAGAATTTATGTTTGGTTGGTCTTAGGACATTTATGTATTATTTAGTCTTATGAACTTGGACTGAATACCCCCACGATGTTTAGAACTGAAGCCCTGCCAAGCAAGGAATAATAAAAAGGCAATAAAACAACATAGTTGTATTAATATTGTGCATCTGTCCTTGGTTTTTCTGTTTTAGCATGGGTAGTTTCTTATTTTGAAAACATTAGAGGTGTTCTTCACTAGATAAGTTATGGGATATATCCTGCCAAGGATACCATATATCTTGTCAGTCTACAATAGCTTAGGCACCTTTCTCATTTGTTCTAAACTATGCCCTGATACTTAAGGGATGCATGAGTATGAAAATCTTCAAAGCTTTCTTGCTGCCAGTCCATGAATGAAAACCTTGTCAGTTTTCAGTCTGGTTACTATACTGTCAGCTACAGTTGCAAACTTTTTGGCAACTTTTCTGTTGGGTACCCCTTCCTCTTAGTTATTAAAATTTTGTGAGAAAATTTGCTTTCCGTGTTTTTTTTTTTTTTTTTTTTGTTAGATCCTGAACACTATTATGAAAACTGTTCAGTTTATATGCAGTTTGCCAGAACTCTGTTGGGCTTTATTTAAATAATCATCTTCAGGCTTTAGTGCAAGCTGTGAGGACTTCTGAGTTATCTGCCTTGGACATCCCTTTCAGGCTGGGAGAAAAGTGTAAAACAATCTAGAGAAGAGACAAAACTTTTAGAAAAATATACTTTTTTGAGTCAGAATCAGATGTCTGTGCTGAGGTATTTGATCCGTCTTTGGACCATCTAACTACTGTACCTATGCCCCCTTTTGAGACTCTGACAGATTAAAATAATGCAGGGCTCAAGCATGTCCAAATTGACTGACTGGATGGCCAATACGGCAGTGAAAGGTGAACCAGGGCTGATTACTCACTGAAGGAATAGGGGGAATTTACCAACTGTTAGTCCAAGAGGACACCTCAGAAAGCCTTCTTGAGTTGTGTCCATATAAACCTCATGCTTATATTATTTCCTGAGAAACTCTTAGAAAAAGAAAAGCAAAAACAAAATACAGTTATTCTCTGGTATGCCATCTCTAACAGAGACCCAAAACCTGATTGGTTTAATTTTTCTCGAGGCTTGTTTAAAGCCCTTATGACCTTTCATGCTGCTTAGTTTCCTTCATCTGCTTAAAAATCTCATAATAGAAAGAGGGCATCTTTTCCCAAGGTTGAAGATTTGTTATGTTTCACAATATTTTCTCCTACTGGCTGTGAATCTGAGCCAAAACGCAGTTTGTCTTTTGACTCCCCCCTTGAAGAGGTTACTTTTGGCAACACTGTATATGGAATTTAATATTTTTTTTTAAATGGAAGAGAAGCCAGATCTCTCACATACGTAATACTACAAGTTGCTGAATATGGAGGTCCCTAAACCTTCAACCATAGCTCACGTTTCAGACGCCATAGAGGATACCTTTCTGTCAGCTTCTTTATCGCCAGAATTCCAACTCCCTCTCCCAAAAAAGACAGATTTAAAAGGTGCCTCAGTCTCTTAAGAACCTGTGGTCCTGTAATAATGTCTTTAGAATCTGACAAACTTTCTAAGCTGTGACCTGCCACTCATGCTCTACCAAATGACAAAGTCAGCACGGCCGTGGATAGATATGGCAAGAAGGTGTGCACATCCACCACTCTATCCTTTAGAGTCAGAAACTGTCAAATATGTTTAGCTGCATATTTGCTTTCCATTTTAGATAACATGTGCAAAATGAAATCTAATATACCAGACTCTGATGTGACATGTTCCTTAAAAGAAAAGCTTAACTTTGCTTTTAATCTTACAAAACATTCAATCAAGTGCAGTTATGATGCAATAGGTGCATCATCTGGTGCAGCTGTAACAGGTTCTTTTCTGAGAATCTTCAGTTTCTTCCAGATTATGTCAAAGCCAAACTGTTAGATGCCCCTTTAAGTAAATATTAACTGCTTGGTAATTTTCTTGCTGAGATTTTCAGAAAATTAGAGAAAATAGGTACAGTTTTACAAAGGCTGAAACTGTTTTTTTTTTTTTCTCATAATCTCAACTTTCAGAGGAGTTACCCTGCCAAATATGGACCATTTTTTTCTATAAGCCTCAAATCGCAGATTACTAGCAAGCTAAGAAATTCTTCAAAAATAAAATGACACGTTATTTGAGTACAAAGGATCATTTACAGGTAGAAATACTACTTTATGACTGCCTTCTACAGCCATCCCTACACTTCTCCCACCTAGTTCATATTCTGCAAAAATTGAAGGGAAACTCTTTATTTAAAACTTTCCAGTTTAAAATCCTCTGTAGGAAATGCTCTCCATAGTCTCCCACTTGTCACAGCTGCTTGAAGAGTTCTCATTTTGTGCAGAGGCCAACACCAATGCAGGTCACTTATTAGTATACTATTAAACACTCTCACATAAATCTTTAAGAGACTGTCCCCTACTCCTTCCCACCTACTGTGGATCTAGTATAATGGATAGGTGCTTCCTTATGATCTGTGTTTCTGTGATGGTGGATATGGACATCCTGAAGCAGTGTAGTAACTGCCTCATGTTCACTGACAACCATTTTATTTTAGGACAGACAAACACAGTGTGTGAGAGATGTAGATATACAATGTCATTGGAGGCAAAGCTCTGACATACACACACGAAAAATGCATACTAGGTTGTTAGTGTTGCACCAAAAGCACTCACTACCACCACTAAGGAACAAACATCTAGCCCACATATGTGGAGGAACTCACTTGTCATCTACCCAAACCTCCAAGTCCTCCAAAAAGCATCTCCAGTGGACCTGTGCACACTCCGCACTCAAAAAAGACAGTACCTCACAAAACATATAACTCTGAAAATCATAGTAGCCCCACTTCCAAGCCCATAAGGCAACAGATATATAGCCAATATATCTGTATGTATGTATATATATATATATATATATATATATATATATATATATATGTATATATAAAATCACCAAGGTGAGACTGATATATAGACTGTATTTATGTATCATGGACTGAAATAAATCAAAAATTAAAAAAGATAGCTAGGTGCACAAGACCCAGGATAAAAAAAGTGCCCAATCCTGGTAGGCACACTGGTGCCAGGGCTGGAAAAAAATGACAGTGTAGAATCCTCAAAATATGGAAACATTCCTACAATGGATCCAGGCCAGGCTCAGGGGGAGGATGCCCCCCCCGTTGAAGGAAGTAACAGTCCACAAAAACGACAAAAATTGATTGGCCAAAGAAGAGCCATAAAGACGATAGAGTGGACTATTTAGGATAAGAAAAAAAATTATGTATTGTTACTATTATGTAAAAAGCCCAGAATTTCCATACACAAGATATACAAAATGATTGAGAGAAATTAGAGGAAAGAAAAATACTTCCGCAGGAAAAACTGTCAGAAGCTTCAAATATAAATTTGTGTTCATTAATACAACAGATTTTTGAAAAACAGTATATAGATCGAGAAATTTTTATCTGTTTGGAAAAAGAACCATCTGAGGAAGTGAGAAAATATAAACAAAACCTAGAGATATTTGAAAAATATAAAAAAGAAACCTAAGACTCTCATATTGGGCAACTTCAACTACCCCTCCATTAACTGGGAAAACTACTCATGTACCAATACACTTGCCCAACATTTCCTGGAATTCATTAATTCCAATGCCCTGGACCAGCTCGGTCTTACCCCAACTAGAGATAGCAACATCCTTGACCCGGTCATTACTAACACGGGCAACTGTTGCTCTACACCAATAGTCAACTCCTCCCTGGTTAGATCCGACCACAAACTAATCACATTGGAAATCCACATCCCTCCCACCCATCCCTCCCACCCCACCCCCCTCGCAAAGGCAACCACCATGAAAAATTTCTCTAAAAGCTAACTTTGGGCTCCTAAAAACAGAAGTGGTTAACTTCACGGCACCCAGGCAAATGGAGAGTAGTTGCATGATCTCCGAGTCATACACCAATGCACTGTACAAACATGTACACAAATGCATGGATCTCGCCATGCCCAATAGAACCAAGACGCTCTCCTCCAAAAATAGGAAGCCAATCTGGTGGTCCCCTGCCATAAACAAACTCTACAACAGAAGGAGGAGACTGATAAGGTGAAGTCCCAGGACTGGAAAAACTCCCTTATCAGCCTCAACAAAAAGTCGAGATCCCTCATCAAATCCTCTAAATCTAGCTATGAAAACAGAATTGTGGCAGATAGTAAAGGAAACCACAAGGCCATCTATAGTTATGTAAAGAATTTCCATGACAATACCCAGATTTGCTCTGAGCTTCTGCACAATGGTACCGCCTATACCGAGCCAACAGATATTGCCAATAATACTGGCCAACAGATTCAGTGCCAACTTTACCCCTCTCTCCCCTTCCAAAGGGCCTATCACATTAATAGTAGATTGCCAGGCACCCAGTGTTACTGCTACACAGGTTAAAACAGCACTGTCCAAGGCCAAGAATGCAGATTCTATGGGACCTGACAATATCCCTGGCTGTGTTCTACATGAACTACAGAGTGAACTGGCACCTCACCTGTGTGCCCTGTTCTCAATCACAGCCTCACCTCAGGCTTTGTACCTACCGAATGGCGCACTGCTACAGTCATCCCTCTCCATAAAGGAGGAGAGACTACAGACCCTGGGAACTATCACCCCATTAGCCTAACGAGTCTGATATGCAAAGCTGTGGAACGTATCATCATCCTGGACCTAAGAAACAAGGATATATGGAATCTCCAAACTCTGGATCCCACACAGTTTGGTTTTGTGAAGGGTAGAACATGCCTGCTCAACTTGGTCAACTTCTTTGAGTCAGTCACTAGAGCTGTGGATGAAGGCAAGGTGATTCACACAGCCTCCCTTGATCTGGCCAAAGCATTTGATGCTATTCCCCTCTCAGGAATCCTAGAAAAACTCAGTAAGCTAGGCATCAACCACTATATCACTAGGTGGGTTGCAAACTGGCTCACAGAACCCACAGTGTGACAATAGCTGATTCCATGTCAGACTGCCGACCAGTCAGTCCTAGGTCCTCTCCTGTTTGGTATCTACTTCTCTGAAGTTCAGGCCAACATGAAGGGACTCTGGCTGACAAAGTTTGTAGACAATTGCAAGTTGGGAGCTATTATTAACTTCCCAAGTGATGTTGGCATCCTACAGAAAGGCCTCACTGAGACCAATGACTGGTGTCAGAACCATGGCCTTAAGCTCAGTGCCAAAAATGTATCATCATCCCCTTTGGGAAAACCCCAGTTCCCATGAATTACCACCTCGATGGTAGTCCACTGAACACAGACGGTATTATAAAAGATCTGGGAACACAGATTGCCAGCAACCTCTCTTTCGGCCACCATATTGCCACTGTGTTCAGAAAGTCCTTCTATGTAGCACATCTCATTACTAAGGGTTTTGCATCCAGGAAGAATTAGGTCATTGTCTCCCTCTACTCTTCCCTCTTTAGGCCAGTGCAGTGCCCCATTTGGCATGTACCTCATTAGACATCTGCAACAACTGGAGAGCCCGCAAAAGTACCTCACAAAGAGGATTCTAGGCCTTAAACACTTGTCCTATATGGACAGACTCAAAAAAACTTCAACTATTCTCTGTCTCATATCGCCTACTTAGAGGCGATCTCTGCTTGACTTACAAAACCGTGTCTGACCCAGGTCTGTTAGAAATGCTACATCTAAAGAAATCCCAATCCCTCCACTCCAGACCAACCTCATTACGACAATCAACAGAACATGCTGGAGGGACAGATTCATAACCCAGAGACTGCCCATGCTATGGAATAGACTTCCCATACATGTCAAACAGAACACCTCACTGGCCCTTTTCAAGAGAAATCTTGATGAGTGGATGGGAAATAGAAAATTAACCCCCGAGATTACTCCAGTGGCTGTACTTGACAGAAGCACCGGGAGCTAAGGTCGGATGGCATGATGCCAGGGTAATCCTATGGGCCAGGCTTGTAAAGGTTCCAGGGCCATTAGCCTAGTACACACCTATGAACCTATATGTACATGGGAAAGAAAGAGAGATTTGATATGGTGCGATATTATTGCAAAGGAGAAAGCCAAGTTAACTAATATAGAGTAGGCAGTCTCAAAGATATTCAAAGAGAAATACAGGCAAAGGCATCCAGATATGGAACATTTCACAATAAAAAGATTAATAGCACAAATATGTAATGTAGAAAAGACGATTAGTAAAGCAGAAGTTAAAGAAAATAGAAGTTGAAGTTATGGAGTGCCTGCAAAGTGAAGGATTTAATGTAGAAGGTCTAAAACAGACTACATCACAGCATGATGGAGTGAATACCCAGAATAAGGAAAAGCAAGAAGATCAGGAGACATGTGAAGAAGAAATATGGAGATGGGAAAGGAAAACAAAAATAATATGGTATAATATTTATGCAAAGGAGAAAACAAAAACTAACCAAAAATAATATGGTGTAATATTTATGCAAAGGAGAAAACAAAAACTAACCAATACAAAAAGAGTAGCACCAAAGATATTTGAAGAAAAATATAGGGAAAAGGAATCCAGATATGGAAAACTTTACAATACAAAAAAGAAAGAAGACTAAGAGGAAATGTAGAAAAACAGATTAGTAATGGAGAAATCAAAGAAGTAGAAATTGAGGTTATGGAACAGCTGCAAAGAGAAGGATTCAGTGTAGCAAATCAAATGCAGAAAGCACCACAACAGGATAGAGCAACAGATATCCAAATTAAGGGGAAACCAGTGGAACAGGAAGCAATTGGTCAGGTGCTATATCAAGATATTTTGGAGCCTTGCACAGGAAACCAGTATAAACGTTCATTTGAAGCTAGACAGCAAGGAAAGGAACAGGAAACTGTGGAAACTGATGCAGTCAATGTTGAGAAGTGATAGGTTAGTGAGTTCCCATATAACAGAACAACAGAAAACACAGGATGAAATTGAAGAGAATGTGCCACAGGAAGATGCAATAGAACTTTCTTTAGAATGCCTGGTGGGAACGAAAAACAAGGGATGTGCCCTCAGTATGGAAGAAAATGAGTTGAGAAGAGTTGCTTGATTTAATAGACAAAGACAGATATATCAAGATCAGTGAGAGAAGTAGACTGCAGAAGGTTAATAAAATCCCAAAAGTCAGAAGCTTGATAAAACAAATGAACACAGTAATTAGGACTGTCTATAGTGATCCATGCGATATAACCGAAGTAAACAGAATATATTACTGTGCTGCTAAATTAATAACCGATAAAGTTCTACTACAGGAACACAGGGTACCGAGAGAAAAGAGGGGGCGAAAGCGAATACCATCATGTAAATATCGAACAGAGAAAACTGTAAAGCAGCTAAGACAGGAAGTGTCATTGTTAGAAGATTATAGCAGAGGGAATAGATCAACAAAAATACTAAGAAAGATAGATGTGATAAAAGCAATGTGCAGTATTAGAACATACCAGGATCTGGTATGCACTGTTGGAGATAAACTAAAAATTTCAAAACAGACAGAAAGACTTAGAAGATACGAAGATCAGTATAAGGGAAAAGCACAAAATAAGCAATTTATTGATGACCCGAAAAAGTTTTATAGAGAATTGGGAAATAAGATAAAAGGAATTGAAAGACCGCCAAAAAAAGAGGAAGTAGATATGTTTTGGAGAAGTATCTGTGAAGATCCTGTGGAACATAGCAAATATGCTAAATGGATAGAAGAAGTAAAAAAAAGAATAAGAAGTTTAACGGTACAGGATATGAAATGGGTTGAAATAACAGTCAGAGAGACTGAAACAAAGTTGAGAAAAGCCTCTAACTGGAAAACCCCAGGCCCAGATGCAGTACCTAACTTTTGGCTTAAATTATTAACTTCTTTGCACAAGGATTTAGCCATGCGTAAGAACTATTTATATGCGCACCCTGAACACACACACTGCACTGTTTAACAACAGGAAACACAATGCTCTTACTTACGAGTGAACCTGCAAGCTACCCTAAAAATTATAGACCAATAACTTGTCTTCCAGCAACGTATTAACTATACACGTGAATGGATGCCGACACAGTTGATAGTTATTTAGAAGAAAACTTAATTATGGCAGTAGAACAAAAGAGCAACAAAAGAAAGTCATATGGAACAAAGGATCATTTGTTGTTAAACAAAGTTATAGTGGAGAACTGTAAGAATGGGAAGAATCTAAGTATGGCATGGACTGATTACAAAAAAGCATTTGGTAGTATCCCACATTCATGGATAAGAGTAATTAAATATCTATAAGTTAAACCCTACACTGATTGACTACATTACAGTAACCATGAAACAGTGGCAGACCACTTTGCAATTAAGCCACGATAAAGGACAGATTATTATCCCAGGGATAAAAATTCAAAGGGGGATATTCCAGGGTGACTCTCTCTCACCATTGCTATTCTGCCTTGCCATTAATCCATTAAGCTGTTTACTTAACAGCTTAGGCCATGGCTACAATTTGGCTCCTAGAAAACAACAAAGTCTAATGACTTTGCATCTTCTCTTTGTCGATGATTTAAAACGGTGTAGCTCATCAGATGAGGAACTAAAAGCACAGCTGCAGGTTGTCAAAACTTTTTCAGATGATATTGGAATGTCATTTGATCTTGATAAATGTGCAAAAGCTACCTTTAAAAAAGGAAAACTGCAGCACCCAGAAAACATCAGTTGGGACAAGCATGTGATATAAAAGAACTTGAGCAAGAGGGAGTGTATAAATACTTGGGAACTGATGAAGGATCAGCAATAAAACATGAACAAATGCAAATAAAACTCAGTAAGGAGTACTTTAGAAGACTTAAATTAATCCTGAAAACAGCACTGACATCTAGGAACAAGATCCAAGCCATAAATCAGTCTGGTGTTCCTGTCCTAACTTTTAGTTTTTGAGTGATTGACTGGCCCCAAAAAGTGTTGGATAGATTAGATATTAAAACAAGAAGGATGCTCCATGCTCACCAAATGATTTATAAAAATCAATGTATACCAAGATTATACATTCCCGTTCCGAAGGAGGGATGGGCCTCCTTGAACTTGATTATATATACAGATCTGCAATTGTGGGACTCCACACATATCTACTGAACTCACAAGATCCAAATGTAAAAGTTTTGAAACATGAGGAGAATAAATCTAAGATGACATCTCTGTTTAATTTAGCAGAAGCATATTGACTTCAAGCAGGAATGGAAATCAAACCAGAAGTAGATAAAAACCAGGCAGCAACTGAATGTGCTAAACAACAAAAGAAAGAATATAAGGTGAAGGACCAGGAGAGAAGGCAAGAAATGTGGAAGAAAACATGAATATAGTTGCAAGTATAAAAAAGTTCTGGAAGAGCCTCATGTTGATCAAGAATGAACGCATGAATGGTTAAGGAGTGGTGAATTCACATCAAGAAATGAAAGGTTAATATTGGCAGCCCAAGATAGTGGGCTACATATACTGCTGGTTTACAAAGTCTGTTGAACATGTGGGAGAAACAGACGTGTAGGTTTTGTAAAACCGAATCGGAAACAGTCATACATCTTGTTGCTGGTTGCAATGCACTAATTGCAGAGGGACTGTATACTGAGAGGCATAATAATGAGTCAAGACTGTTACACTGGAGATTGTGCAAACATTATGGTATCGAAGTGGCAGAAAAACACTGGAAACATGAGCCAAAAAGAATCATAAAAAATGATGGGTACCAACAGTTCAAAAGATAGATGCTAGAAAACCGGATATAGTGGTCCAAGAAAAGAAGACAAAAGTAGCATTGATCATTGAAATCGCCACACCTAGTGACTACAGTGTCTTGCATACAGAGAGAGACAGTCATAAATTACCTTGATCTGCAAGCAGAAAGGAGAGCAATCTGGAAGAAAGATACCCAGACAGTTCCAATAGTAGAAGGAGCAACTAGTCTTATAAAAAAGAGTTTTCAATCGTATTTAGAAATGTTACCAATTCATGTAACACTGTATGGATTGCAGGAGTCATTACTGGGCACATTGCGGGTGCTGTAAGGAGCACTTTTGGCTGACATCAGAGTAAAACAATACTAATTTCATGAACTTTAATCGTACTTCGACTTAAGAATGGGGTCCATTTCCGTTATGGTATTAGAAACCCAAAAGACTTGGAGAAATTAAAAAACAACAGGTGATAGAACCAAACATTCTAGTTCTTGGGGATTCCATTGTAAGATACACTGATGTCCCCCTTTCCAGTCTAAACAAGGAGAAGTTCACAGTGAGCTGTCTGTCTGGAGCCAGGATACGACAGATTACACATGACTTAGATCTTTAAAACACAATACCAGTATGATACGGTCATAGTCCATCTGGGCGTAAATGACCTAAGATGTACCTCACTGGACTATATGAAGAGAGACATGATGGATCTCTCTGAATATGTATGGGATAATTGGCTAGGCTTAAAATGACCAACAAGGGCAGTTAACCTAATATTAACCTATGAACCTATTTTATTTAAGTTCCTGATAATTGTTTGCATAGTAAGACTGATAGGCAACTTCAGAAAAAAATAATCAGGCTCATCTTATTTGTCAATGAATCTCTTTGTCTTCAATCATTATATTAGCATAGAATGTCTGATCTTATTCTAAAATGGTTTGTACTGGGAGTAAAAGAACTGCACTTCCATTTGCTTGGACAGACTTCGCAGTGTGTTTTTTTCTCTCTTTTGTCTTCCAGGCTATTGTTTTATATCTCACACGTTATCTTATTTTGAACTGAAAATTTATGGTTACAGTGAAGTAGTATGTACTGTGCTACCATAAGGGTCAAGTTGCAGTAATTTCAAAATGTAATGATGATTTCCCTATGTAGGTGGAGGTCTGATTATCAAAATCCTGAAGAGGACTGCTGTTTTTCAAGAGAAGGATACAAGCCCTGGGCCTCCTTTAGCTCAGAGTGTTAAACTGAATGTCCCAAAAAAGACTAAACTGTATGTGGACCAGACTCTAAGGGAAAGAGAAAATGCAGTGGGTAAGTCATGCTTCCTGAAATTGTTTAGTTAATATGAAAATTGGTTGTTAAGTTGCCCTGAGAACCTTTGGATATATTAAAATAATAAAGGTAACACAAATGTGCCACAGACTATGTGCAAATACCCTACAGATACCATTAAAGTAGTGTTTATTTAAACAGCTCATGAACTTCCCTTAATGAGATGTGCACTGCTGCCATTTTAAGTGCTCTAACAGATTGAGCCAAAGCTTTCAGAAAGAGGAGTTCAGCAATGTTCAATCTTTAAGTTGAATAAGTATGGTGCATATTCAGATATCAAAGAAGATGTTGTAGTTGATGAAGTATTTGTTTAATATATTTATTTCTGTGTATTTTACTTTCTTTCAAAAAAATATTATTCCTTTAGCTCATCTCAGAAATATGTCCTTCCATGTCACTGTTGCAGTATTCCTTAGAATAGCAATCACCTGCCAAGGGCAGCCTGACATCTGGCCAGTATGCAAAATTCTTTAGGTTGTAATGGGTACGCCGTATGCCACACGTATGCTCCCTGTGCACAGCATAGGGCATAAAGGTGACATCCAGATGTGAAGTCCTCAGAACCTCTTTGCTGCTGGTCTGAATGCTCTTTCATTTGCTGGTTTCTACCACTTTCAGATAAGTCCAGAACTGATAAAGCAAGACGGTCAACTCACCGTCCCAGCTAGGTTTAAAAAGTAGCGTGCAGGCTTACTCGAATAAGGCAAAAATGGTATATATCCAAAGATATATTTATTGAAGACAATCTACAGTATTGGAAACTAAAATCCACATGAACAACTGTTAAGCGCTTTCATCCGCTTATCGCAGACTTCTTCAGAACAGCTGATTGACTCACAATGAAATCCTTTTAAAATCTTTTTGGCTCCATTCTAAAAGCAAACATTTAAAGTGCCAGTGCTTAATATAATTTGTACATATTTTAAAAAAACATAATTATGAAGACAACCAATACATCAATATATCCTAAAACTTACTAAAACCTTAAATAATAATTAATATAAATACTTTTCTAAAAAAATACTAAATTAATAAAATTGCAATACCAAACTTCATACCCCATTGATGTAACTAACAAACACATATTTATGATAACACATTGCACCTGATGGTGACTGATCAAGCCAACATTAGAAAGGGTTTAATAGAAATAAAATCATTTAGACCCGGTTCCTTTGTGGCATCGGTCAACACTTGCCACATGCTTTCTTTTTTGCTTAGTATTGCTTTAAAATTGCCCCCTCTATTTGATGTAAAAACTTGATGCATTATGGCAAAACTGAAACTATGATACTCACCTTTCTTCTCTATATGTCTATATAAAGCATTTTTGGTGTCATGTACCCTAATTCTGTAAACATGATCATAAATTCTTTTCTTAAATAGTCTCTCTGTTTTGCCAGTATAGTAAGCAGGGCATGATGAACAACTAGCTAAATAAATAATATTCTTACTGTTACAATTCCCCCTTCTAAATTTAATGTAGGTCCTATTTAAATTCTGTAATTTTATTCCATCACTTTCATTAATCAAATGACATTGATTACATGACCCGCATTTAGTAGTAGCCTTGTTACTATTGTATCTGTCTCTTTCTGTACTCCCTAATTGTAATAACCTCTTAATGTTCAAACCCATCTTAAACACAAAACTGGGTTTTTCACCTAATATCTGTTTGATATCATCAGCTACTGTTAAGTTCTTCCAGTATTTTAATACTATATTCATAATTTCATTCACATACGGGGAATAAGTTAATGAACATACTCTACTAATTGGAACATTATCCAATTTTCCTTTTTTCACACTACTAATTTCTTGTCCTATTCCTAATATAGGACAATATTACCCCATTCCTTAATAACAAACTGTGAAACGTCCTTCAACAAGCCATCCGGGTAGCCTCTATTACTAAACATAGATGTTATAAATTCTGTTTCCCTTGTCATAATTTCATAATTTGATGACATCCTGGCTGCTCCAATGCATTGACCCTTAAAGATGTTTTTTAGCATATGTCTTGGATGATGACTAGTAAATTCCATATATCCATTCGAAAATGTTTTCTTCCTATATATCTCCGATTGAAATCCAAGCTCTGTGTGTTTTATATATGTTTCCAAATAAGAGATCCCTTCATAACTAACACTGTATGTGAATTAAAAAAAAACTACTTGTATTATTCAAATAATCTATAAATTCATCAATCATTTCAACCGGTCCTTTCCATAAGACAAACATATCGTCAAGAAACCTCATATAATAAGAAATATGTTCATAATATTTGCAGTTAAATAAAAATGTATTTTCCCACTCTAGCATAACCATATTTGCAAATATATATATATATATATATATATATATATATATCTATAGATAGGAATACAACAAGAAATTAGTAGTGTGAAAAAAGGAAAATTGGATAATGTTCCAATTAGTAGAGTATGTTCATTAACTTATTCCCCGTATGTGAATGAAATTATGAATATAGTATTAAAATATTGGAAGAACTTAACAGTAGCTGATGATATCAAACAGATATTAGGTGAAAAACCCAGTTTTGTGTTTAAGATGGGTTTGAACATTAAGAGGTTATTACAGTTAGGGAGTACAGAAAGAGACAGATACAATAGTAACAAGGCTACTACTAAATGTGGGTCATGTAATCATTGTCATTTGATTAATGAGAGTGATGGAATAAAATTACAGAATTTAAACAGGACCTACATTAAATTTAGAAGGGGGGATTGTAACAGTAAGAATATTATTTATTTAGCTAGTTGTTCATTATGCCCTGCTAACTATATTGGCAAAACAGAGAGACTATTTAAGAAAATAATTTATGATCATGTTTACAGAATTAGGGTACATGACACCAAGAATGCTTTATATAGACATATAGAGAAGAAAGGTGAATATCATAGTTTCCATTTTGCCATAAAAGATCAAGTTTTTACATCAAATAGAAGTATAATTTTAAAGCAATACTAAGCAAAAAAAAAAGCATGTGGCAAGTGTTGACCGATGCCACAAAGGAACCGGGTCTAAATGATTTTATTTCTATTAAACCCTTTCTAATGTTGGCTTGATCAGTCACCATCAGATGCAATATGTTATCATAAAATTATGTATGTGTTTGTTAGTTAGTTACATCAGTGGGGTATGAAGTTTGGTATTGCAATTTTATTCATTTAGTATTTTTTAGAAAAGTATTTATATTAATTATTATTTAAGGTTTTAGTAAGTTTTAGGATATATTGATGTATTGGTTGTCTTCATAATTATGTTTTTTAAAATATGTACAAATTATATTAAGCACTGGCACTTTAAATTTTTGCCTTTAGAATGGCGCCAAAAAGATTTTAAAAGGATTGTATTGTGAGTCAATCAGCTGTTCTGAAGAAGTCTGCGATAAGCGGATGAAAGCGCTTAACAGTTGTTCATGTGGATTTTAGTTTCCAGTACTGTGGATTGTCTTCAATAAATATATCTTTGGATATATACCATTTTTGCCTTATTCGAGTAAGCCTGCATGCTACTCTTTAAACCTAGCTGGGACGGTGAGTTGACCGTCTTGTTTCATCAGTTCTGGTGTTGCAGTTTGTGTTCGAATATTTATGGTGTTGGTCAGCTATGGAGAAAGTAAGCGAGGCGGCGGATACTTCATTGAATAAGGATGAGTTTGTTTCCCTAAAGTCTGAGGTTCGTTCTCTTCGAGAAGAGGTGGCCCGCTTGATAGAGGTAGTGGGACGACTACATACGGGCAGTATTCCAAGAGGTGAAGCCTGCGGACAGAAAGAAACATTGAGCATGGAAAGCAAGGTGCCATCTCAATTGTCTATTCCTAATGGTCAGGGGGAACCTGGCATGTGGAGTCAGGATATATCTAACATTTTACTCAATACTAGTCAAGAAAAGGAAAGGCCAGTGTGACTTCTGAGCATGATTTTATATTTGATTTTTCATTGTTTCATCAAGAGGATGACAGCGAGCGGATGGGGGCTCGCCCTAAAAGACTGTTACCAGTAAAAACATATGCAGCTTCGACTAAATCGAATAATTTTTCATCTAAAGGTACTTTTAATACTTTATCAAGTCCGAGAGCTACCAATGACTTAACTAACACAAATGACGATGGTCATTTGAGATTGGACAATTTTTTTAACTAGTAATGTTGAATTTAAAATGTCTGATAGAACATATACAAACATTTTTATGATAGAAATGATAATAAGTATAAAAAAGGAACCTTAAAGGAAAAGATTTTTGAACTTGGAAAATTATTGCAGGTTGTTAAAACAATCAAAGTAGATAATGCATATCATACTAAATGTATATCCATGGGAATAGTACCGATGGGTATGAGATTTTTTAAGGTACCCATGGGTATTAATTTAGATACTGATACAAAGATGGAATTTAATGCTATATTTAATTCATTTGGAATAAATTATATGAATTTATTGGTCAAAAAGAATGATGAAAAACTTAGTAAAACTGTGTTGGAAGTTGAAAAATTGAATAGTGATATAGTGTCTGATGTACTTTTTGCACAATGGCATGCATTATATGACAGTTCAAATATGCAGAAAGTAATGCGGAAAAATTATATGAAAGGAAGAACAAAAAGTTAAATCGGGATGTTACACAATACAAAGAAAATAGGGCATATATATGGGTAATGAGCGTAAACACACTAAGGAAAACAGATGGGATGATCATGCAGTGACACATACAGATGAGCATATGAATTTTCAGGGGGGGGGGTCGTTATTTCACCTCAGCAACAAAACAGAGCTATCGGGGGAATCGGTACAGGCAGTACTAGAGAATGTGATGGCACATAATACCCCAGATGACACTCTAGACGGAGTAAGTCTTGTGGATAATATTGTTAGAGAAGAAGAAGAAAATATTATTCATCATGTTAATGATCTTATGGTGTATAATTACACCAATTATTGTATAAAGGATGAATTAGGAACCTTATTTATTAAAGAAATGAAATATATACCTGCCGCCAAGTTTAATTTAGTAGACACTATTATAGATGTAAAATTGTATTGTAGAAGATTAAATTTAGCATTAATGTTTAACAACAAAAATAAAAAAGATGCATTTACAATGGAAAGTAATAAATTAAAGAAAAAAAGTACATTTATACCACCCCCTAATAAAAAGGTTGAAAATTTTGAAGAATTGGTTTGTTCTGATATTTATAACTATAGTCAAAATATTAATAAACAACAGGTGATGGATAATTTGACTACAAAAGAAAGGGAATGTTTAATAGAACTTATGAATAATAAAAATATCAGAGTAATGAAACCCGATAAGGGAGAGGGGATAGTTTTATACAATACTATTGATTATGTCAATGAAATCCAAAAAATATTAATTGACACCGGAAATTATGAAATCACTTCTATTAGTGAAATAAATTTAAGTTATAGGAAACTAGATTTGGCATTAGATGAATATTTATTGGATCAGAGAATAACAGAAGATATATATGAATTTATGAAAGTAGAATTTCCCACTCTAGCTACCATTATAGGTATACCAAAGGTACATAAGAATATTAGTAAACCCCCTTTTCGCCCAATCAATTCTGGAAGTAAGCCTAAAACATTCAATATATGTGTGGTGATAGACAGATGGGTTAAACTCATATAGAAACATTCCTCATCTCATTAAAGATTCATGGATATTTCTTGCTCAACTCATACCTGATAAATGGAATGAGAAATTAACATATATAACTATTGATGTCGACAAATTATTTTCATGTATCCCGAAAGAACAGGGACTTGAAGATTTTTGTAATAGTCTTAGAAAATATTCTAATTTGACATGGGATCGAATTAACTTAATAACTGATATGATGGAAATGGTATTGAATAATAACTTCATATATTATGACGGCAAATATTTTAAACAAGTAAGTGGTGTAGCTATGGGGGCTTCACGTGCCCCTATTTTTGCAAATATGGTTATGCTAGAGTGGAAAAATACATTTTTATTTAACTGCAAATATTATGAACATATTTCTTATTATACGAGGTTTCTTGACTATATGTTTGTCTTATGGAAAGGACCGGTTGAAATGATAGATGAATTTATAGATTACTTGAATAATACAAGTAGTTTTTTTTAATTCACATACAGTGTTAGTTATGAAGGGATCTGTTAGTTGAATACATATATAAAACACACGGAACTTGGATTTCAATCGGAGATATATAGGAAGAAAACATTTTCGAATGGATATATGGAATTTACTAGTCATCATCCAAGACATATGCTAAAAAACATCTTTAAGGGTCAGTGCATTAGAGCAGCCAGGATGTCATCAAATTATGAAATTATGACAAGGGAAATAGAATTTATAACATCTATGTTTAGTAATAGAGGCTACCCGGATGGCTTGTTGAAGGACGTTTCACAGTTTGTTATTAAGGAATGGGGTAATAAATATTGTCCTATATTAGGAATAGTGCAAGAAATCAGTAGTGTGAAAAAAGGAAAATTGGATAATGTTCCAATTAGTAGAGTATGTTCATTAACTTATTCCCCGTATGTGAATGAAATTATGAATATAGTATTAAAATATTGGAAGAACTTGACAGTAGCTGATGATATCAAACAGATATTAGGTGAAAAACCCAGTTTTGTGTTTAAGATGGGTTTGAACATTCAGAGATTATTACAATTAGGGAGTACAGAAAGAGACAGATACAATAGTAACAAGGCTACTACTAAATGTGGGTCATGTAATCAATGTCATTTGATTAATGAGAGTGATGGAATAAAATTACAGAATTTAAATAGGACCTACATTAAATTTAGAAGGGGGAATTGTAACAGTAAGAATATTATTTATTTAGCTAGTTGTTCATCATGCCCTGCTTACTATATTGGCAAAACAGAGAGACTGTTTAAGAAAATAATTTATGATCATGTTTACAGAATTAGGGTACATGACACCAAGAATACTTTATATAGACATATAGAGAAGAAAGGTGAATATCATAATTTCAGTTTTGCCATAATAGATCAAGTTTTTACATCAAATAGAGGGGGCAATTTTAAAGCAATACTAAGCAAAAAAGAAAGCATGTGGCAAGTGTTGACCGATGCCACAAAGGAACTGGGTCTAAATGATTTTATTTCTATTAAGCCCTTTCTAATGTTGGCTTGATTAGTCACCATCAGGTGCAATATGTTATCATAAAATTATGTATGTGTTTGTTAGTTACATCAATGGGGTATGATGTTTGGTATTGCAATTTTATTCATTTAGTATTTTTTAGAAAGTATTTATATTAATTATTATTTAAGGTTTTAGTAAGTTTTAGGATATATTGATGTATTGGTTGTCTTCATAATTATGTTTTTTAAAATATGTACAAATTATATTAAGCACTGGCACTTTAAATTTTTGCCTTTAGAATGGCGCCAAAAAGATTTTAAAAGGATTGTATTGTGAGTCAATCAGCTGTTCTGAAGAAGTCTGCGATAAGCGGATGAACGCGCTTAGCAGTTGTTCATGTGGATTTTAGTTTCCAGTACTGTGGATTGTCTTCAATAAATATATCTTTGGATATATACCATTTTGCCTTATTCGAGTAAGCCTGTACACTACTTTTTAAACCTATCTGGGACGGTGAGTTGACCATCTTGTTTTATCAGTTCTGATGTTGCCGTGTGTGTTCGAATCCTTTGTGCCACATTGGGTTTTTTGTTGTCATCTTATGTTTGCCTTGTTTCTGGTTGTTGGGTTTCATGTCATCCAGAAAGGGGAAATGCCAATGTGGGAGACAGATTCCCCATAAAGATTATTACGAGCAGTGTTTGTTCTGTTTAGGCACTTCCCACGACCATACATTTTGTGAGATTTGTCAGTTCTTTGTCCCTAAGGCATTGCAGAGATGGCTTTTTTCCCTTGTGATTTACCTAGAGATCCAACAACTTATTTTGCAAGAGAACACAGATATAATTATATGTCCAGCCGACAAAGGTGGGCCAGTAGTAATCTTGGATGCAGATGGGTACAAATATAAAATGCTTGATATGTTAGACACTGATGGCTTTTATAAGAAAATAAGCATTTTAGATATTACAAACATGACTGAATATGTTAAACAGTGTTTATGTCAACTTATGATAAATTAATATATAACTAAGGAATTGTTTGATTATTTTGTCATACAGCATCCTGTAATTCCTGTTATACAGGGATTACTGAAGTTACATAAAGATAAAATCCATCCACCTTTGAGGCCAATAGTGTCCGGGAGGAGATGGTGTACAGAAAAGATCTCCATATATATAGAGAAACATCTAAGGCCAATATTGAATAATATTTATCAGGTTCTAAGAGATACAGAGCATTTTTTAAAGGATTTATATGTCTATATGAATATTAGTGACAGTGGACGTGGTGTCCCTTTTTACAGTGATGCCTAATGAGTCGGGTTTAAGAAGTTTAGAGAGATTCATCAGAGAATGCTCCCGTACTGAAGAAAAACATATACATTTGTTAATAGAGCTGACTAAGTTGGTTCTATACAACAATGTCTTTATTTTTGATAAGGATGTGTTTTGGCAATGCAATGGCATAGCTATGGGCACTTCATGTGCCAATAGCTATGCCAATGCAGTAGTGGTTATATGGGAAACAGAATTTATGTTACAGGGACCATTTAAAGAAAAAAATATTGTTTGAGAAGGTTTGTAGATGATCTCTTTATGCTATGGGGGCACTTATGAGGAGCTATGGAGATTTGAGGGGGTACATCAACAGTAGTACTTCTTATTTGAAGTCTACAACAGTACACTCAGAAAATAATATTAACGTCTTAGATGTCAATAGTAGTTGAGAAGAGTGGAGAAATATACACCAAACAGTATAAAAAAGTTTGTCATGTTAATCATCTTTGGTCTAAGAACAGTATGCATCCGCCACATATTTTTAAAAATGTGGTTAAAAACCAAGTTAATAGAGCCTCTAGGCTAAATATGCATGGTGATGATTTTCATAATTGAACTGAAGTAGTTAGAAATGATTTGAAGGCCAGCGGGTACACTGAATCATTCTTGGATAATAATATTCAGCAGGTTGTAAAATTAAGACAGTCTAATGCTAAACCTTACTTTTCTGAGAACAGGAAAGAATGTCTGAACAATAAGGAAAGTGTTACTAAACTGAGAGTACCTTTAGAATATTCTACAAATGTAGGCATGTATATGGATATTGTAAGGAAATACTGGGGAATCTAACCAGTGATAAACAGGTTAAGGAGATGATAGATGTGGAACCAAAATTTTTATTTAAGAATAATTTGTCCCTGAAAAGGAGATTATATTATCCTAAACACAGTGTTGGATCCCCAATAAGAGTTGGTACTAGACCATGTGGATGTTGTTCATTCTGCAAATTTATAGATGTATGTGCACAGTTTACACACCCCTATTATCATAAAATATATAATTTTCGTCTCTATGCTACCTGTGAAACTAAACAAGTGGTTTATTTAGCACATTGTTTAAAATGTAAAAAAATGTATGTAGGGAAAACTGATATGTGCTTAAAAGATACAATCAGGGAGCATCTTTACCACATTAATAAGAAGGACAATTTAAGTGCTTTAGCTAAACATGTGAATGAAACTGATTCTGGACACACACTTCAGTTTTTGGTTATTAGCATGGCATCTGAGAATATTAGGGGTGGTGACATACGGAATGTCACAGAAAACTTAGAAGCAAAATGGGTAGTAAGGTTGAGAGCCAGTGCTGATTTTGGAATAAATTAATATGTTCCCCTCAAGCCTTTATTAAAGAAGAGACCTTTCACTAGGGGAAAATATGTGCAATAGGTATATATAGTAAATAAATATGCATATTTTGTAGAGTATGCATTACAATGTTTTATATATTTTTTACATATTTTTTTAAAACTTAAGGGCTGTATTTAAATGTGAAGTCAAATATAGGCAGGTAGATGTATAATATCCATATCATGCCTATTTGAACAGTTGTTAGCATCTGAAGAAATGGGATTTGTACCTACGAAAGTGCTCGTACTTCCTTTCTATGGATTAAAACTTTTTTAAACTGGAAAGTACAGCCACTTCATTTGGTCCTTTTGGTTTTTATCTTATTGTTCAACTTATTTTGTTTGCTAAGGATACCATGGAAGGAACTTTCCACCCTGAGGGGCAGCCATCTGCAAAGAAAATGGCCAAGAAAGTCCAGTCTGACTCTTTGGCTGTACCACCTCCACCAGATGTCTCTCTTGAGGTTGGTGAAATCCCAGATTTCTTTCTTGGATTCCTGTGCCGCTACCCAATGCCACTCACATTCATGGAGATTTTGCAGACGTCCCCCTTGGATGTACAGGGGAACTGCGGCTGACTATTACTGAAGGGCCTATGGGTGTTCCTCAAATTTTATTGAGGGAAGAGGTTCCAACTACCATTATTGAATGCCGTCAGGGGGCAGAACCTCCAAAATTTTTCAAGGCTGATATCCCACTCAAGAAGAAGCAAAAACCTAAACATATTTTCCTGCTGCAAAAGATCCTCAGAGTGAATGGCAAAACTTCACTCAAGGCCTGTTTAATGCCCTTAGGGCTCACAAGCCCGCACATGATGTTTCTGTGCCCCTGGTCGTCTACCCTTCTTAAGAGACCCAGGGCACAAATTTCTTCTGAGAAGGATGTTGCTGATTCTGAAGAAGAGTACCTGGCATATTCTTCCCAGATTTCTTTGCCACTTGACCTACTGTTCATAGGAAGAAGAGTCTATCATTCTTGACTCTCCTTTTGAGGAGATTTTCTTTGATGATACTATATCCAGAATGATGGAATTTTTCAAATGGGAAAGTGCTCAGGTGTCTGGTGTTCAGAAGAGGTACTATGAGCTTCTACAATTGAAGTCTCCTAAACCCTCTGCTGTTCCTCCTGTTCTTGCAGCCTTGCTGGATGCCTGTTGCACTGCTTCTCAGGCTGCTGACTCCCAACCACCTTTTCCCAAAAAAATGCTAAGTTTTATAAAGTGCCTGAGGACTGCAAGTTTCTTTATATGTGCCCCTCTACTCACCCCTCTGTGGTCTCAGTAACTTCTGAAAATCCTTCCAAATTGTTGCCTTCCACTAAATTGCTACCATCTGAAAAGGATAGCAGAACCATGGAGAGACTGGGTAAGAAGGTGTATAGGTGAGTCTGTATTATATAAGCGAATGCTTGATTGACCCAAGCACAATGAAATTGCAAAATGTTGAACACACGGATCAGCAATTTTTTTTCCCAGGGAAAACGATTGCTGATCCGTTAAAAAAAAAAACAAAAAAACCCCAGACCGAACACAAAATAAAGTTGGGGGGCTGTGCTCCCCACGCCCATATACCAACTCTGAGATCGCACCACAGTGGAGGAAATGGCAAAGTCCCAAAAACGGCCAGGTGACTTTTTCTCCCTAGAAAAAAAAAATCGCTGTTTTGTGCTTTTGGCATTTTGCTTAAACATGTTTGACGTAACAGTGTTCGTGACTTTAAGCGTTCGCTTAAATAATAGGAACCCGTATAGTTTTGTTACCCTAGCCTTTAGAGCTGTTAACTGTCATACACATATGACTAGTTATGTTTTGGCTTCTCTTTCTCAAGCCTGTCAGGCAATTTCTGATCTCTCGGATTCTGAGGGGAAGGTGTCTGCTCTTGCTTTGCTTGGGACATCCTCCCAAGTAGCTCGGCCTTCCATTAAATGCAGTTATGATGCATTTGGTACTTCATCTAGGGCTTCTGCTTTTGGCTCTGTTTTGGGGAGGTATTCCTGGCTCAGACTTCAGCCTTTGCCTGATGATATTAAGGCTAAACTGATGGATGCTCCTCTGGATAATAAGCGTATGTTTGGTGCTGCGGCTTCGGAGCTTTTTAAGTTCCTGCAAGAGAAGGACAAGGCCATACAGGAGTTGAAACATATTTTTGTTTCCTCCTTGCCTGTGTTTCAGAGGAATTACCCTAATAAGCCTGCTTTTTTCCATAGACAGTCTCACCCTCCCCCAGAAGTAAAATAACTGTTAGAAGAGATTCCCTGGCTAAGGCTACTCAGACTCCTTCTCAGAAGCCTCCTTTCACTGACGGACCAAGCACTGTCTGGCTATCCTTGCCCTAGTTTTCTCAGTCACATTCCTCTTTCTCTCCATCTCTCTCTCTCTGTCTCTTTTCGGCTACAAATCACTCAAGACTCCTACGTTCCTTCCATAATTTGCCAGTGTTATTATATGGTTTGGAAATCTCCTCCCCCTTTTCTGGGCATTCCTCAGACTCCTTAGGAACAACTGCTCTTTTTTCCAGAGGTACTTCAGGGTCTGTTGACTCAGGGAAATATTCAGGAAGTTCCAGTTCCTCAGTGGGGGAAGAGGTTTTATTACAGAATGTTATTGGTCCCCAGGAAAAAAGGTATGTGGAATCCCATTCTGGATCTCTCTCTCAGCTAAACACCTTTTTGAAGATTCCTTCCTTTTGGATGCTGTCCCTTCAAACCTTGTTTCCTTTTCTAGTTTCCCCTGGATCTCAAGAATGCTTATCTACATATCATTATTCATCCCCTTTTCAGGAAGCTTTTACATTTCTCTGTTGCTTTTTGGTATTTTCAGTTCTATGTTTTGCCCTTTGGCCTCTCTACTTCCCCAAGGGCCTTCACCAAATGCCTCGGTCCTGTGATTGCTTTCTGCAGGCTAAGGGGGTTACAGGTCTTTCCTTACCTAGATGACTGCTTATTCAGTTGTCCTCTCCAGAGATCTTACTTCAGCATCTACACTTTGCCATTTCTGTCTTGCAAAGGCCTGGGGTTCACTATAAATTTCTAGATGTCTTTCCTGACCCTTCTGAGGATCATATTTTTCTGGGTTGCAGGATCCAGACTGTCCCTTCTTCCTGTGGCTTCAGTCACACCCAGGGAATTTCTGAGAGATCTGGGTTACATGGCTTACACCATTCCTATGCTTCCTCTTGCCAAGCTCCACACGAGAAAGCTCCAGTGGTTTTTAAAGTCAGTTTGGCTTCAGCACTAAAAGGTAAAAAGTAAAAAATGCACCAAGATAACACACAGCAAAACGTTTAATCACAGTAAAGTACAAAGTACTTTGTACTTTGCTGTTATTAAACGTTTTGCTGTGTGTTATCTTGGTGCATTTTTTACTTTTTACCTTTCATTTGGATTTATTTCTGCACCAAGGTTTTACCCAACACGGTTTCTTTGGTTTTCTGTTTTTGACTTCAGCACTCTTATCCTTTAGGTTTTCTAGTTCCTTTTCTTCCATGCCTTAAGCTGGAACTTCAGCAGTGGATTCATCAGTTCTCCCTCAACCCAGGGCTTTCTTTTCAACCTCCACTCCCCTCTTAGGAACTTTTCACAGATGCCTCTGATGTGGGATGGGGAGGCCTCCTTCGGCCTTCTGAAGTTGCAGAGCCTTTGGTCACGTCAACAAGAGAAAGATTTTATCAGTGTCATGGAGATGTGAGCTCTTTTACTGGCCATTCAGGCTTTTCATTATCTTCACCTTTGAGGGGCCTCTCAAGATTCTCACAGACAATACCACAGTGATGTGGTATGTCAACCAGAGGGGATGACAAGGTCTTATCTCCTATGCAGGTTAGCCCTTCAGGTTTGGGAGCTAGCTATACAGTATCAGGTGACCCTTCAGGCAGTCTACATTCCCTCGGATCAGAGCGTAGTGACAGGTTCTTTGAGCAGGTCCATAACACAATCCCATGAGTGGATGCTTCACAGGAACATGTTTCTGGATATCGTCCACCAGTGGGGGTACTCCTCAAGTAGATCTTTTTGCCTCCGTCTGAACAGACAGCTTCTTCTATTTTGCCCCAGAGTCCCATGCCCTCTGGCCTGGAAGGTGGGACATTCTCTCTTTTTCCTGGAAGGGGATGTTTCTTTGCGCCTTCCCCTCCTCTCATTCCAAAAGTTCTGTTCAAGATTCAACAAGATGCTTCAAAAATCTTGCTGGTGACTCCCTATTTCTCCCTTTTCTGCATGTAGCCAAGGGCAATCATCACAAATTACCTCACAGTTTAGACTTGCTCACACAGGAGAAGGGGTCTCTCATCCATCCCCACCTGTCTACTCTTCAACTAACATTGTGTGTGGTAGAGTTTTGATCCCCTTCAGTTACTTTTTTTCTGCGGATGTGCTTTTGGTCCTGCAGGAGTCTAGGAAACCTACTTCTAGGAAATCTTATCCAAATGGAAGAGATTTTCTGTTTGGTATATTTCTCGCATCCTGGATCCACTTACTGTGGATGTTCCTTTGGTTGATTCTTATTTGTGTGAATTGCTAAATGTTGGGTTGCCATAAGCTCCACCTGTGCTATTTCTGCGTGTCTGCCTTTGATTCCCCCTTTGGCCTCTAGATTTGAGACCAAACAGTTTCTTCAAGGTGTCCTTCACATTAGACCTTCCAGGAAGCCTGTCCTACCTTCCTGGGAACTTAATTTTGTTTTAGAAAACTTGAGTCTGGGTCCTTTTGAGCCTGCTGATTCAGCTTATTTGCAGCATTGTTCTTGGAAGACTGTTCTTCTTTTGGCCCTTACTTCTGCCAGATGGGTGTCTGAGCTGCAAGCCCTTATGGCTCTTCTTCCCTTTCTGTTTTTTTATAAGGACAGGGTGTCCCTTCGTACTAATCTTCCTTTTATGCCTAAGGTGGTCACAGAGTTATCTCTTAATTAGTCTATTCATGTGCTTACTTTTTCCCCCGTCTCCGCAGTCTGTTACTGAGAGGGTTTTGCATACCTTGGATTTGCATAGACAACTAATATATTATTTGGATAAGACTAAAGCTTTTCATAAATCTGAACAGCATTTTGTTTCTTTTCATCCTAGGTCTTTAGGTTTGGCTTTTTCCAAGCAAACTATTTCTTCTTGGATATCTAAAGCCATTTAATTTTTCTCCTCTTTTCATGGGAAGAGACTTCCTTCTTTTGTTAAGGCTCATTCTACTAGGTTTGTGGCTTCTTCTGGTGCTTTTTTCAAGGGTTTGGATATTAATTCTATTCTTGAGGCAGCTACCTGGACTTCTGTGCCTATCTTTACCAAGCACTATAAGTTGGATGTGATTTCTAGGGACAGAGCTGGTTTTGCTAGGGCCATTCTCCATGGCTTCCTAGAAGACTCTGCTGCCCCTTCCTCCTCCCAGTCTTCTTTCTGAGCTAAAGAATACTGCAACAGTGGTATGGCAGGACATAATACAGTTGTGTAAAATCTTACCATAACAGTAGTTGTCCTTCACTGTTGCAGTATTCATTCCCTTCCTCTTCCCCCTGGTCCTTCTCCTTTCTGGATGTGCTTGTTACCTACTAGTATCCTTTGAATGCCATTCCTACTGGGGCTTTTCAGTTCTGAAGGTGGTACATCTGGACGTCACCTTTATACTTTACACTGTGCGTGGGGAGCATACATGTGACATATGGCATACCTATTTTTATACTGGCCAGATGTTAGACTGCCCTTGGCATGGGATCCCTATTGTAAAGAATGTTGCAGACGTGAAGAGAAGATCTACTGTTATGGTAAAATTTTACAGAAATATACTGTCCATTCTTTCAAAGTTACTAGAGCATATCTGAAGATGTGCTGTAACACTACTGCATGAGCTTGTTTTTGTTTATTTCTTGTTTGCATGAAGTGAGTATCATACTGTAGTGTAGACTTTTGTATAGATGCAAAATTTCTGAAGCAACAGAGTCAGTGAGCCATATGTGTCAGAGCGCAGTTATGAGAAGGATGATGCTGACCTGTTTTAATTAGTTTACTGGTGTAAGTTTGATAAAAACAAAAATCATGTCAGCCACCACGTTTCATAGATGCCAGATAAGTGATACTGAAGCCTTTGTTTTGTGTATTTGTGTGTGTTTAGACAAAGAGAGAAGAGCTTTGAAGGTAGATGGAATGAAGGTGGAAGAAAAGAGCAGTGCAAACTGGAGGAGAGGAGATGGCGAGAGGTAGGATAAGGGACAGGGGTTTAGCTAAGGGAGATTTAAGACGACTGAGGATGTATAGTCTGTAAGAGGAAGAGCAGAAGAGTCAAAGAAAAATATGAGTACTAGAGGTAGGAGTGGTTTGAGTAATAAGAAAAAAGGGGAAGAGAAAGACTGGATACGAAAAGGCATTAAGATGACAGGAGGTTGAATAGGATGGGAAAAGGTAGGAAGGGGACAGTCAGAGGTAATCGGACAAATACTGGCAAGTGAGGCAGCAGCTGGGAGACTGTGGATAGGCATGAGGCAAGGAAAGGGGAGAACTGAACAGCTGGAAAGGCATCCAGAAAAGGGATGACTAAAAGAAAGACGCCATTTAGATGGACTGGGCCAAACAGTGGTGATGAGTTATAAAAAGGCATAGAACCAATGATGCTCAGAAAGGAACCAACACCAGAGGAATAACTGCTGCCAGGTGGAAAGGAAAGTGTTTGCAGGCTTAGGGGAAGAATGAGGAAGAGTCATAAAAATAAAGATGGACCACCAGTACAGTAGTGTAAGGGTTTAGGGGGCAGGTAGACACAATACAGAAGGGTCAGTGTACGTAGCCTAGGAGAAGCAACAACGATACAGTTAGGGAAACTACCTTTCTAGGCTTATCGAGTAGAAGCAGGAAAGCAAAACAGTTTGATAAAGTTGGACACAGTCCCAGAGATGAGGCTTTCCCACATATAGTAGCAGATGTTAGAACCAGTGATCTGACCAAAGGAACCATAAAAAAGGCAGTGACGAGGAACAAGGAATTGGAAACATTTTATAAGGATTTGGTGGATTACTGTGGCACTATGAAGAAGGTTCTCTCTCTAGGAGTGGGATTGGAATAGGGGATCATAGTAGAAGGAGATCAGGGTGGGCCTAAATTATGAGAAGCTATCCATTGGTGCAGGCCTCTTTTTAGATCTCATGTGGATTACATTAGTAAAATAGGGACTGGAAAGGCATGTTTGTCTGATTGGTCTCTTAAAATGTCAGTTTTAGTGCAAAGAACTAAAAATTGTGTTAACTGTTAATAGGTTGTGTCCAGTAGTCCTAGATTTGGTCCTCTTAGTCTCCATTTGCTTGCTTTGTGACTCCGCATAAGTTACTTAACCAGACAGTGCTTTCAGGTAAATCACTCCCTGGAAAGAGTCGGTGCCTTGTGTTTTTTTTTTTTTTTTTAATTTAATTTAGTGCCAACTTGTTGCTTTTTCAAATGTGACTCAGGAGCAATGTCTGATTAAATGATTTGCTCAGAGTCACATAAAAGGAAATGGGGGCCAAGGAAATCAGACCCAGGAATATAGGGAGCAGCTTGTTCTCAGTTTTTAGCCTTAATCCTCTGTGCTAACTGCTAAGCATGTTTAGATATTTAGAAGGAAAAAAAATAAATGGAAAGGTAAAGATTGTTTGTGAAAAATAGACAAGAAAGCAAGAAGGAAACATTGCTAGGAGGGAAGGTGCAGATAGTAAAAGAATAAAGTAGACTGGGGAAAAGGATAGAGCAGAGGAAGGTAGCAGGAGGACAGTAAAAGGGACAGAAGTAAGGCTCTGCCAGGCAGGTAGATATAGAGATTCAGGAGTGGGAGGAAAAGAACAGCACTTTAAAGGAGGAACCTTGATACACTCAGGAGGTAGACCAGGGAAGAGAAAGGGAAACACAAGGAATGGGGGAGACATCAGAAAATGACAAAAGGAAGAAAGGAGAAAAGGACAGAAGATGGCAAGAGCTCAGGAACATTTGTGAAAGCAGGAGTTGAATAAACAAGTGAGTGAAAATACAGAAATGGTGAGAGACAAAGAATAGATTTAGGATGGTTGTCTGTAATAGCAGGTGCCTAGAAAGGAAGATGACTGAGGTGGAAGGGAGGGATGGAGCTAAAGTAGCTTAAAAAAAACTTTCTCAACATATGTTGAACTTTTCTGCATTTCTAGTATTTCTGTACCAAACTAAGTTTTTGTTATTAATTTCTAATAAGTTATACCCTGGTATGAGGCTCTTCCGGGTAGCACGATCATGTTTTACAGTCAAAACCTTTGCCTCCATGATACAATTTCAGAGGAGGAAAGAGAGAGATTCCTATGATGAGAGGATCATTTACTAAATTCTTTCTCTCATTAGCTTACAGCAATACTGTGACTGTTTACTTTTAACTGTCAGCGTTAATCAGGACTTATCATTACTTTGTTTCCTTGATTTTTATTAGTGACCATCTCTGATGCACCCATTTTAAGGGATGTTTGAATGACATGGATGAAGGTGTAGCTGAGTTAATTGTTCTATTAAAAATAACAACTATAGTACAGTTTTCAAGTATGATAAATCTGACCAGTTTTGATTAAACTAGTTTGTGTTGCATTCATAGTTTTTAATACTATGACTAGAATTAGAGTCTTTGATGTTAATCTTCCTTCCTCCTGATCACTGACTTGTCTCACCAAAACATTGTATGTCGTGCAAAACGTCTGCAACAAAACCCCAGAGGAAACTTGGCAATTTTACAGAAAAATGCAAAATCAAATACTGTCTGAAAATCAGAAGAGTAAAATGAATCCTTGTGGCACTCAAAGTTTGATTAAAACTATGTGTGATGTTTATTGTATTTTTGTAATGTTTTTGGAAAATATATTTCAATAAAAATTTATTATGGAAAAAAAAAAAATAAATAATAATAATAGTGTGAGTTGTGTTTTCTTGTTCATTTGCATCTGAAAACTAAGCTTAAAAGCCTTTCATCTGAAGTTGTTAATCTTATTCCTATTCATCACTGATGGGTTCGGTTCCAAGCCCTCAGAACCGAGTCGGCCTTATACCAAGCTTGTGTGCACCAAAAACTCTCAAGCTAAGCTGTTACCCGCAATGCCCTTTGCTCAGTTACCTCAGATCTCGTTTGCTGCGCAGCCATATAGTAGCATTTCACAGAGCTCTCCAGCTAAGTGCTTTTTTCATATATATTTACAAGTTTAGTAGAAGTTTTTCTCTTTTTATAATCTGTTCTTGATATCTATATTGCTTCAGCTCTACCCACAGGTATTTCTCTCTTACCATTGTTGGTATTTTCTTGGTGTGTCTAACTTTCTACCCCTGTGGTATCTTATTACCATTGTTGGTATTTCCTTTCTCTCTTCTTCATTTCCTCTCTTAGGTTCATAGGTTCATACTAGGCTATCTGCCCTAGGGCATTTATAAGCCTAGCCAGAATGTGTTTGGCTTTCGCCACCCATTTTAAATTTATTTTGCTATGCCCTTTTTCGAGGTTAGTATACTGTGCCTCTGTCTAACAGTGACACAGAAGTGATACCCGGGGTAAACCTACGATCTCCCATCCACTCATCAAGATTCCTCTTGAAGAGAGTCAATGAGGGACTCTGCCTAACCTGGACTGGGATTTTATTCCAGAGTGAAGGAAGCCTCTGGGTTATGAATCTGTCCCTCCAGCATGTCCTATTTATTTCAGTGCTGAGGTTCAAGTCTCTCGAGCGTAGCTCAATGGGATTTGGATTTTCTGAGGTGCAGCATGTCCATTAATTCCGGGTTGGACATGGCTTTATACGTCAGGCACAGATCGCCTCTGAACAGGCGGTATGCCACTGAGTAGAGCTGGAGTTTCTTTAACCGGCAGCATATGGCATCTGTTTGAGCCCTTTGATCCTCTTGGTGAGGTACTTTTGGGGTCTTTCCAGTTGCTGCAGGTGTCTGGTAAGGTACATCCCAAAAGGGCATTGTACTCAATTATGGGCCTGATGAGGGATGAGTAAAGAGGCACCATGACCTCCCCTGATCTAGATGTGAATCCCTTCATGATTAGGTGGGCTATATAAAATGTTTTTCTAACCACTTTGGCCACTTGGTTGTCAAATGAGAGATTGCTATCAACTTGGGTCCCCAGGTCCCTAATTACTTCTTCTGTACTTAATGGATTACCACCTATGTGGTAATTTGTGGGCACTTTGTTTTTGCCAAAGGGGATGACTATATACTTTTTGGCGTTTAGCTTGAGGCCATGGCTCTGGCGCCAGTTGTCTGTTTCTATGAGGCCCTTTTGGAGGATGCTTGTGTTGGCTGGAGAGTCTGTTATGGTGCCCAGTTTGCAGTCATCTGCGAACTTGGTCAGCCACAGTCCTTCCATGTTGGCCTGTACCTCCGAGAAATATATATCGAACAAGAGAGGTCCCAGGACTGTGCCTTGTGGGACGACACTTGTAACTGGTTTGGTGTCTGACATGGCTCCAGCTATTCTAACCATGTGGGTTCTGTCCTTGAGCTAGTTTGCAACCCATCTAGTGACATAGGGGTTTATATTTAAGCTGGTGAGCTTATCTATAATGCCCGAGTGTGGTATTGTATCAAAGGCTTTTGCGAGGTCCAGGTAGGCTGTGTGGACCACCTTCCCCTTGTCAATGGCCTTGGTGACTGTTTTAAGGAAATCGACCAGGTACAAGAGGCAGGATCTGCCCTTAACAAAGCCGAACTGGGTAGGATCCAGTGTCTGCAGGTCCCCAATATCTTTATTTATAAGGTCCATGATGATCCTTTCCATAGCTTTGCAGACCAAGCTAGTGAGACTTATGGGGCGATAGTTTCCAGGATCCGTTGAGGCACCACCTTTGTGGAGAGGGACCACTGTTGCTGTACGCCACTCTTTGGGTACATATCCTGTAGTAAGGCTGAGATTGAACAGTAGTTTTAGGTTTGGGTTTAGCTCTTCTTGGAGTTCATGTAGGACGCAGCCCGGGACACCGTCTGTTCCCATTGATGCTGTGTTTCTTGCTTTGGAGAGGGCAGCTCTTACCTGAGCATCTGAGATGTCAGGGGGGCAGCACTCTGCTGGGATAGATATTAGCCCTTTTGGTGGGGGGGGGGGGAGAAGTTTGCGCTGAACCTGTCAGCTAGGATGTTGGCAATGTCTGTGGATTCGGTGTATTTTTTGTCATTTTGGACTAATTCTGAGCATATCTGGGAATTCCCACCCAGGTTCCTAACATAACTAAAGAAAGTCTTGTGATTATCCTTAGTGTCCTGTGCAATTTTTCTCTCTAAGCTGGCCTTAGACGATTTTATGAGTGCCCATAGTTTTTTGCTAATACTGCTCAGAGATGCCTTCCCTTTTTGGGATTTTGCTCTATCATGTAGTAGCTTCCTCCTTCTATTGTATAGTTTGTTTATGGCTGGGGTCCACCAGACAGGACATCTGCCTTTGGAGGATTGGTTCTTGGTTTTATTTGGGATTGAATGATCCATGCATTCCTGAAGGTGTTCATAGAATGCATTTATAAAGGATTTTGCGGTCTGGGCCGTATTATCCACAGGCCCGGGGGCTTTGAAGGATTCCACCTTGGTTTTGAGGAGTGTAAAATTTGCTTTAGAGAAGTTTTTCACTGTGGTTTTCTGGGCATGGGGTGGGGTCGGGATGTTAATATCCAGTGAGATTAGTTTATGGTCTGATCTTACCAGTGAGGGATACACTTCTGGTCTGGAGCATAGAGTCCCCATGTTGGTGATGATCAGGTCAAGTATGTTTTCCCCTCTTGTGGGAGTGGTAACAAGTTGTTCCATAGCATTTGAGTTTATAAATTCTAGGAACCTTTGGGCTAGGGTGTTGGAGCTAGAGTAATGCTCCCAGTCTATGGTTGGGTAGTTGAAGTCGCCCAATATAATGGTGTTTGGAGAGACCTTCATATTTTCCAGTGTTCTCAGGAAGGCCGAGTGGGGTTCCTGGGTTTGGGAGGGTGGTCTGTAGCAGGCTATAAACTGGAAGGCAGTTTTACCCACTGTTAGTTGCACATGGATAGTCTCTGATGCTTCGTGCTGTGCCACCAACCTGGAGGTGTGGGTATCTTTGATGAATATTGATACTCCCCGTCCTTTTGTGGTTCGGTCCAAGTTTTGGGCGAAAAGCATGGTATGAGGTATAACCTGGTAGTGCTGGGGTGCTCTCGAGAGCCTTGAACCAGGTTTCTGTTACTGCACAGATATCGATGTTCTCCATGCTAAGGAGAGTTTCGAGTGCATGCATCTTGAGGTTTAGACTTCTGGCGTTGAGTAGCATTACTCTTAGTTTCTTATCCCTTGTGATACCTATGGAGGTGGGTTTGTCTTTGAGCCTTGCCTAAAAAGGCACTTTGGGGTAGCAAGAGCCTTTGCCAATATCAAAGCCCAGGGGTGACAGGTGCAAGCCGCCCTAGCTAAGCATCGTGGCTTGTCGAGCATGTCATCCCAGGCTGACAGGCATTGGATCCCCTTTGAATGACACCAATACTTAAGCCAATTGTTGAAATGGATAATCTTGTCTTCATACTGTGGCATCATTCTTGGTGAGGGTAAGATGCTACTCAAGGTCAGGGTCATACCGGCCTGGGCTACATGCTCAGAGAGCTCCTCTATGTCTCTTTTCATGTAGTCCAGGGAGGTGCGTCTTAGGTCATTCACACCAGCATGGACAATGACCGAGTCATATTTGTACTTGCCTTGGAGTGACCTGAATGCTTGTGTTGTGTGGCGGATCCTAGCGCCCGACAGGCAGCTCACCGTGACCTCCTCCTTGTTCAGCCTGGTGAGTGGGACGTCAGTGTGCCTGATGATGAGTCACCCATTACAAGTGTATGAGGTGTGTTGTTTAGCCTTAAGGGCTGTGACTGTTCGGCACACTGGCTTTGTGAGCTATGTGTTGCATGTGTTTTGTTTTGGGGTTGCGGTTGCTTGGGTGTCTGCTTTGGAGGTCTCTGCTGCTTAGGCAGATTTTTATTTAGAGCCTCCAAGTATGTTTTTGTGTGTTTATGTGTTTGGTTTGCTGTCGTGGTAGGTCTATGTGAGACTGGAATTGTAGTGAGAGTGGTTTCCTTCTCCTCCTGACTGGTTACGCCAGTACTGAGCTGAGAGAGCTTAGCCCCCAGTTTGGCTATATGGTTGCATCTCTCACATGTTGGAATTTGTTGGGAGGAGGAGAGGGTTGTCTGTGTGCATGAGGCAGTTGTAACATTGCCTCAAGATTCACCAGCTGGACTGGAGAGGAGACTGACAACTGACCTTTGGACATGCTATAATAGTATTGGGAATTTCTTTATAATTGAAAAAATGGCCAATGGGGAACAAGGTACTCAAGGGGAGTTTGTGAGGGTGTAGTGCTTTTAATTTTTTAGTGCTGACTTATATAATTGCTTTAGTGAGCAAGTGCCAGGTAACGTAAATGCAAAAATGACAAACAGTAACTTTCTTTCAAGTGAAACAAGGAAATAAGTACAGTAAGCAATGCAGATATCACTAGGGATCCACAGAAGCGCTGAAAAGCCGCGTTTTAGGTGGAATTAGCTTTTCAGGGAAATACCAAGCATACAAACAAAACTAGATTCAGCAGGCCTGGATCTAGTCTATGCTATAGCAAAGAAGGTATACCAATTACAGTAAGAAATAGTTAAAATATGCAGGCACTGTAAGCCTTTAACCAGAAATTCCAAGCTCAGAAGGGCAGAGTCCAGCCTCTCCTCCCACAAGAGTGCAGACCATGAACCTTCTTAATGTAAAATAACTGGCCTGAAGCCCTGGTGCTTAAACCAGAACTAATACACTTTTAGAATAACAGACACTGAGCCCTCAATCAGCATTTCCCAACTTAGAAGGATGTAAGCTACCTGTCCTGCCACCACAGTGCAGCCCACAGACCTTCCTAATGTAAAACAACTGGTCTAAAGCCCAAGTGCTTAAACTAAAAGACTTAGAATAAGTTACACCAAGCAGTAATAAATACAATTGAGTACTTTTAAGATGACGCAAAAGCAAAATAAAGTAGGAAAAAACACAAATACAGTAAAAGCAGATACATTTTTTTTTTTTTTTTTTTTTAGTGGAAAGAGAGAAAGGAGTAGCCGAAACTAAGCTGATTGGCCTTCTCAAATGTTCTCCCTGTACTGGGTAGAATGAGGTAATGACACTAGACTGGGAGGAGGGTCCCAGATCAAATTTACACTAGGGGCAGGCAACTGCAAAGCCACCAACTATAAAAACACTATACCAGCAGGGAGGGAGGGTAGGAAACAAACTGCAGAAATGTTTCACAGCTGAAAAGCATTAGTGAGCCTTTAAATGAAAGTTTTAAACAGCTAAAGGAGCCTCTAGAAAAAAAGAGTTTACTGTAAACAGTTATCAGAATCAAACAACCCAACAGATGTTTAATAAAAGTGGACAATTTCCAGTTAATACCTCACACACAGTGAAACTAGCTAGAAAAATACACAGTACACAAAGTGCTATAAATAACAAAGAAATAAAGAACAAAATAAACAAAAAACAGGATACTTAATGTTATATATTATAGCTCCGAGTTTCCTCAGTGTCCTTCCTTCGATCAGTTCACTGTGAAAATATTCCCATATTTCCCCTAATAACTTACCCAAGATCTCCAAAATCCCTTCCCGATGTTCCACCCAGTCAAATGGAGGAGGCAGCTTCCGAAATACGAAAACTATGTCAAAAATGAGCCATCCAACAGGTCCCCCCAGATCAGTGTGGATCAGGGTTCTACTCAAGATTCGTTTTGGTGCCAAAGAAAACAGTTTTGGTGCCAAAGAAAACAGGGGACTGAAGGCCCATTCTGGATCTCGGCCAACTAAACAAATTGGTAGTTCAGAACAAGTTCTGCATGGTCACGATTCAATCCATCTTCCCCTTTCTGCGGGAGGGTGTGTGGATGTGTTTATTAGATCTCCAGGATGCGTATTACCATATCAAGATGGACGAGCACTCCAGAAGCCTCCTTCCCTTCCGGTTGGGAGCCAATCACTACCAATTCAGAGCCCTGCCTTTCGGTCTCCAGAGTGTTCACGAAATGTCTTGCAGTGATAACAGCTCATCTCAGACTTCAGGGATTCCAGGTGTTTCCATACCTAGACGATTGGCTCCTCTCCTTCCCCACCCAGTGTCTTCTGGTCAGGGCCCTCCGCTACACACTGGCTCTAGCAGAGTCATTAGGCATCACCATACATTGGGAGAAATCAAACCTTCAACCATCGCAACAACTGGAATTCATTGGGGTAGTATTCAACACCCAGTCAAGCCTGATCTCACTTCCTCTCTACAGGCTTTAGAGACTAAGGGCACAAGTTCAGGTGATACTCTGTCGAAGCAAGGTGTCTGCAAGGGAAGTCCTCCAAGCCTTGGGATCTATGGCTGCAGCCATCCCCATAGTTCCCATAGCCAGACTACACATGAGATTACTACAATGGCTGCTTCAGGCCCAGTGGATACCCAATCTTCACCCCCTGAACTCACAGATTCTCATCACCAACATTTGCAAACAAGATCTCCTCTGGTGGATGAGTACAGACGAAAATCTTTGGTGTTGCTCCTTCCAGGTTCCACAGCCCAGTACAACGGTGACCACGGATGCTTCCCTGATGGGGTGGGGGGGCCACTTCCAGGGAAAGTCAGTCCAAGGCATGTGGTCCAATGTAGAGTTCATGTTTGCATATCAATGTCCTGGAGTTAAGAGCGGTGCTATTGGCGTTGCAATCTTTTCATCCACTCCTTCCATCCAGAACGATTGCTGTCCAGTCGGACAACATGTCCGTGGTCTGGTACATAAACAGGGAAGGACCAAATCTTATCCCGTATGTCACGAAGACATGAGAGTGTGGCAGTGGGTGATAGCTTCCAACTGCTTTCTGATTGCAACGCATATCCCAGGGAGCTCCAGCATGATTGCAGACAGACTGAGCAGATGCATTCTTCATCCTCATGAGTGGTCTCTCAACCCAAGTGTGGCAGCAAAAATTTTCAGCCATTGGGGCCAGCCATGTTGCGATCTTTTTGCCTCCCCTTCAAGCACAAAATGCAGCAGCTACTTTGCCCTCTTTCCCCCTCTCGGGGAGTAACCGAGAGACCCTCTAATCCACAATTGGCCCACGGGTCTCCTTTATGCTTACCCTCCAATTCCTCTGATTCCCCTTGTTCTACGGAAAGCTATTCGGTTGAGAAGCATAAAGGAGACCCGTGGGCCAATTGTGGATTAGAGCGTCTCTCGGTTTCTGGCTTCATCAAGTTTGGTTTCCCTTCCTTCGACCTTACCTGTTACAACCTCCTTGGATAGACACTTGTCAGGACCTCATGTCTCACCCACAAGGGCGGACTCCCCCGAATCTGACCACTCAAGCTGACAGCTTGGTTTCCCCACTTCCGTTAGTTGCCATGCAGGAAACCCTCTCTTCACCCGTCCAGGATATTATCTTGGCCTCTCATAAGCCATCCACCAGGAAACTTTACAGGAATAAATGGAAACGATTCTCTATCTGGTCACGTAATCAGAAGCTAGATCCATTCTCAGCTCCCCATAGCCACTATTCTTCATTATGTTTTTATGACTTCATCTTGACCAGGGTGCTAGCCCCACTCCATTCGCCCTCGCTACTCTCGGGCTCACTTCACTCCCCTACTCTACCCCCATTCAAACCCACCCCCATTACAATTAGATTTATACCTAACTATCCCTCTCCTTCCTGTCCCACTAGCCACTACAAATCCACTTTCTGCCTATTGCCACAACCACCTTACTAATCTGTCAATCTTGTGAACACCACTTCCTCTATACCACTGTCTCTACCTACTCTATCTGACCATATTTTATTCCAACATGTATTGTATCATAGATGTTCATAGATTAGTACTAAGCTAACTGCCCTTGCAAGCCATTTTAAGCCTAGCCAGTTATCCCTTGTGAGACTCAAACCCTGCACCTTGTGTTTGTAAGGCAAACACCTTAAGCATTAGGCCAACCAATATCTTCTACACTACTCCTTATTCTCTCTATCTCCACTTCTTACCATTCTAATCTCTCTGACCCACTCCTATGTTCACCAACTTCTCACTCATACAACATATATCCAACTACTTCATCTTTTACTATCTCACCTAATCTCTTTACTACCTCAAGTCTATAAAAACTGTCCATAATATAGGTTTTAAACCTTCCCACAAAGCTAAGTCAAAACTATACAAACTCCATCTAGCATCTACTACACACTCTCTCCTCAATAAAAAACTACTTTGTTCTGGAGATATCCATCCCAACCCTGGCTACCTCTACACTGCCCCCATCTTACTCCTCTAACAGTCACCAACCTCAGTCACAAAAATCATCTCCATCCAAATACTTAACTATTTACTCATTGAATATTCAGAGTCTAGCAAATAAAGTCACTGAGCTGCACTCATGGATAGCTCTCAATACCCCTTACATCCTCTCCCTATCTGAAACCTGGCTTAAGCCACAAATCTCAAATAGTAAAATACTCCCACCAGGTTATCTGATAGACCTGTAAAAAAAGGGGGTGGCATGGCCATCCTCTACTCAAACAACCTTAACCTCTCACCGTGCCCTTCCTCAATTCCTGACTTCCTCCTAGCTGAAATCATCATCCTTAACTGCCATCTGAATCCCCAGAAAAAGCTTGCAATTGCCTTTATCTTCCTTCCTCCTGGTAACAATCTGCCCATTCTTGAAAACATCCTATCCTGGTTCTCTCAAAACATACCAAATGAGACGCTTATCCTTGGTGATGTCAGCATTGATTGGTCCAAACTCACAACTGACTCCCCAAGCTCAGTATCCACCTACACGGCTTCCACCAACTTATAACATCTCCCACTCGCTTCCATAAAAATTCCACTTCCAGCTCCATCATAGACTGAATCCTTACGAATTTCCCCACCAATACCACAATCCCCACCACCTTACTTGACTCCCTGAGTGATCATCTCCCTACCACCATCTTAAGATACTACTCCCATATTCCTAAACCGCACCTTATCAAAGACTGTCGAAAACTATCGACTTTCAATTCATCCCAATTTAACTCCATTCTCCACAACATAGATTGGTCCATCCTAAAACACCTCCCCCAAAACGATGGTGTAAGCACTTTCAATAGCATCTTCATGAATACTCTAAACTCCTTAGCTCCCTCTAGGAAGATCAGAGTAAAATCAAATCATGCTCCCTGGCCCGCCAAGGAGACTAGGTCCCTTATGAAACAAAGAGATCATGCTTGGAAAACCTGGACTAAAACTAAACAACCACCTTTTCTTCAAAAATACAGGCAACTGAGGAACCTTGCAAAAAACATACAACTAATGGCAAAAAGTTATACTATAGCTCTGCTCAGCTTAACAACAAATCCAATCCTTGAAAATTTTGGTCAACTCTCAACAACATCCTCTATCCTGGAAAGCCCTCTAATACCTCCCCATACCCTAACTCTTCCTCTCAGGAAACAGCTACCCTCCTGAATAAACACTTTATCTCTTCCATCCAAAATGTGGTAACCTCTAAGCCAAACTCTGCTTCGACACCCAACCCTCCAGGTCCCACTAACGCAACTTTGTTTTCTTTTGAGCCAGTCCCCATTACTTACATCAAATCTCTACTACTCAAGTTAAAACCTTGCTCTCCTTCCACTGATAATCTATCTCCTACATTCCTCAAACTTTCTGCTGACTCAATTGCCTATCCTATATTTATACTAATTAATCGATATATTCTGGAATCAACTGTCCCCATCCTTTGGAAATCTTTCTTCACTATCCCTCTTCATAAAGGTGGAACTTCCACTGACCCCCTCAAACTACCGACCCATTGCCATTCTGTCCCCCCTCTCCAAAATATTACAAAAATGTATTCACTCACAGCTTCTCAATCAGCTCCTCACACACAACTTACTTACCCCTACCCAACATGGATTTCGTCCTCACCACAGCACCACCACTAACCTCCTGTCCTTCACTCATATCATTGCAGAGGCCCTAGACAACAATAAACTAATTTCCTGTCTCTTCCTAGATCTCTCCAAAGCCTTCGATACTCTCTCTCATCCTCTACTACTGTCCAAACTCGCAAATCTCCACCTATCCCCCTCCACACTTGCCTCATATCATTGCAGAGGCCCTAGACAAGAATAAACTAATTTCCTGTCTCTTCCTAGATCTCTCCAAAGCCTTCAATACTGTCTCTCATCCTCTACTACTGTCCAAACTCGCAAATCTCCACCTATCCCCCTCCACACTTGCCTGGTTTAATAGTTACCTATCTGGCAGGGAACAGTCTATCAAATGGCTCTCATCCTTCTCACCTTTCCTTCCCATCTCCACTGGTGTTCCCCAAGGCTCCATCTTGGGACCCCTTTTGTTTAACATCTTCACCAATGATCTTTACACCTCATGCAAAGAATCCTCCCTTATTCAATATGCAGACGACTCCACACTTATATCCATCTCAAATAACATTCCTGAACTACAGTCCCTGACCCAACAGGCCCTACTATCCACTGAACAATGGCTCTCTCACAACCTAATGATCCTAAGTCCCAAAAAGACTAAACTCCTACTTTTCATTCCCTGTTCTCTTTCTCATCACAAACCTCCTTTTTTATTACATATTCTAATAATACAACTATACAACCTGACATCCACACAAAACTCCTAGGGGTCATTATCGATGACGAGCTAAAGTTCAACCTACACATACTCCAATGTATTAAAAAAAAACAAACAAACCAGAATCTAGGTCTACTATATCGGAACAAAAAATTCCTAACCCCTGAATCTAGACTTACCCTGGGTCAGGCACTCCTCCTCTCCTCCCTCTTATATGCCGCCCCAATTCTTACCAATATCCAGGCCTCCGCTCTAAAGAAACTCCAACAGACTTACCATAAAATAGCCAGATTCGTTACTAACTCCCCATACAACTCACACCACTGCATTTCTTTAAACGCTCTTCAATGGCTTGAACTTCCCCAATTTCTGCTATCTTATCAATTTCATATGCTACACTGTATTCTTTATAAACCCTCCTTCTGTCCAGCTCTATCTTCCTTAGTCTCCATCTACATCCCATCCTGGACCCTCCATACTTCTAACCAACAATTACTTGATAACTGCCACCCAAAAAGGTCAGTAGGCAAACTACTCTACAAACATTCCCTTGCCCGTGCTTGGACCAAACTTCCCCTTGGCTTACGTTCAATCTCCCACACCTCACACTTTAAAAATGAACTAAAAGCTTATTTTCTCAATTCCAGAACCTGCCCTTGCCATGACCCTACCTAGTCTTCCTTCCCTTTATGTACCCTCAAAAGGACCATACTTAGTACCTCATTACACCTCTCTCGCTCCAATGTGTTTACTATGCATTTGCATAATTTTATACAAACAAAACATTTTTATTGTTGACCTATTGAACTGTATCAATGTAAAATTGTTACTTAGCTTCTTTTTAATGCAACTTTAACTTTATGCATATCACCCAACATACGTGAATCTTTTTGCTATAACTGCTATTATATCAATATTGTTTAAAATTGTACTTGTTTAAAATGTACTACTGGAACTTTTCTCCTCGGGTCTCCATGGCCACAAGCCCAGTTGGACACAGTTGGACAAACCCGGTTTACAAATGTCAATAAATTAAATAAATAAATAAAATTATCTGGCTGAACTGTACGACAAAGGGGCCTCAGCTTCCACCATTCGAGTCCATCTAGCAGCTGTTTCCAACTTCCATAACAAGTATGAAGGAGTGCTACTTATCTCCTCTCACCTTTGCAAGACCTTCCTCAAGGGTATTTTTCACAGCAGGCCTCCCATCAGACAGCCGGTGGAGGCATGGAATCTGTCCTGGGTTCTGCAGGCTCTCTCTCTTCCCTGTTTGAGCCGGCTGTGACATGTGATCTAAAATTCCTGTCATGGAAATCCTTATTCCTGGTGGCTATAACTTCAGCCAGAAGAGTTTCTGAATTACAAGCATTATGTATCAAAAGCCCTTATCTAATCTTTCATAAGGACAGAGTATCACTTCGTACTAACCCATCCTTTCTCCCCAAAGTGGTCTCTGATTTTTCAATTAACCAGTCCATTGAGCTCCCTGTGTTTTTCCCAAATTACTCCAACAAGGGAGAATACTGCCTACATTCCTTGGATGTTCATAGACTGTTACATTTCTATCTGGACAGAGCTAAATTTTTTCGCAAGTCGGACCAGCTTTTCATTTCCTTTGCAGGGCCTAGAATGGGTGGTGCAGTATCAAAAGTTACTTTGTCTAAATGGCTCAGGGACTGCATTGCCCTCACATTTTCACTTACGGGAGGGATCGAAGCCCGGCCAAATCAAAGCTCACGCAACTAGGGTTATTGCAGCATCTGTTGCCTTTCACTCTAGGGCCTCCATGGATAACATTTGTGCAGTTACCATTTGGGCTAAGCACACCTTTGTCAAGCATTACAAATTGGATCTGATCTCCAGGTGAAGAGTGGCCTTTGGCTCAATGGTTCTCAGGAATGTTCTTCCATAAGGGCCACCCAGGTTCTCCAAGTAGCTGGGGACTCTGCCCCATCAGTGATGAATAGGAAGAAGATTAACAACTTCAGATAAAGAAGTTATGTCTTACCATAATGTTCAATGTGAGAGTGTTCAATCTCGCCTTTGTTCTTACACATGGGTTCGGAGCCGATCCTCGGCTCCGTGCCGGCCGACTGCAAGCTCTGCATCGAGAAGAAGCTCGAGGACATCTAATACCCACAATCCCCCTCTGCCTTTACCCCAGATCTAGTTTGCCGCTGCTGCATACGCATCGCTGGGGACTAGCTCGAGGCTTTTACAGATAAGAATTTATCTTTCTGTTTAAACTTTTTCAAAAAAATTACTTTAAATCTAGTCATTGAATAGTTAGAGTAGGTGTGTGAGTGGACTTAGATATCTCGGTTCCTTAGATTAGTTAAGTACTTTAACTAAAGGGTACAGAGTTTTTCGGGGCCTACCACCCCTACTTGAATAACTTTGACTAAGTATTTGTTGTAGTCTGCTTATTACAGGAATTGACACTTATTACCGGATTTGACTGTTTTTCATTGAAGTGACTTTTACTTACTGGACTGTCTTTATTTGTTATTATGTCAGAAAAATTAAAATCTGGCTTCAAACATTGTCAGTGTGGCCAAAAGATGTCGGTCACAGACAACCACAGTTCCTGTGTCTACTGTCTTGGCCCTCTCCACTTACAAGAGGACTGCTCTATTTGTCACTCTTTTAGTGGGAGGGTCATGACAGATAGGCGCAGGAAACTGATGGACAGAGGATTGCTGAAACCCTCTTTCCAGGAGGCTCTGGATGCTTCAGACCAGGCATCCAAGTCTTCGAAGGGGTCGAAGGCGTCGGAGCCAAAGTCATCGGCTCCGAGCTCTTCGGGTCTAGTTAGATCACCGGTTCCACAGACTTCGGGGCCGAGTGTTCAACTGTTGGCAGTTTCCGAGCCTCGAGTCTTGGAACCGTGACGGAGCTCCTCCACCGACTCTGCTGAGGTCGGCTCCGTCTTCGATCCCTTCGACTCGTTCTTCTAGACCCCTTTCCGACACCGATGTGGACCGTGTGGTGCAGAAACTGATGGAGCATACGGCCCTATCCAAGCTTATCTCGGTCTCCTCTCAGTTGATGTCGAGACTTGAAGGCCTACCACTATCTCCACCTGTTCCTCCTCCGAGACCTGTCCAGTCTTCGGAGCCGGAAGAAGCTGACCTGATGATTGTGGAGCCCTCGGTGCCAGAACCGTCTTTTCTCGGTCGGCACCGCTCACCTCGACTCCATCCAATCCGTACCGGAGTCTCGGGCGAAGATCCATCCTTGGTTCCGGGACCGAGTCGGACCGATGTTTCGTTCCGACGCTCCCTCGGGTCTCGCACGGATCGATTCGTTCCGTCCTCGGGGTCGGTGCCTTCGGCTCCTGTTTCGGGGATTCTTCCCATTTCTTCGGAACCGGGAGATACCTCGACTCGGGACCCGGGGGCCTTCGACCTCATGAGGAAGGTGTTGTCTACCCAGACAACCACATCAGCAGGTACAGCTTCTCCTCCCCACAAAGGACCGTTATCTTCCTCTGCACCCACGGCCACGTCCAAGCGTCGGGCACCAGTGTCTCAGCCACCCCTGGAGGGTGCCCCCTCTTCCTCGGAGGCTTCTTCGGATGCTCCCCACGAAGAAGTTCCTAGAAAAAAACTGTGTAATAGGAGACACTTGGATTCTCCACAAGAATCCTTGACATCTGATACTGACTTAGATGAGTCAGAAGGGTCCCCTAAGTCACCTTCAGAGGATGTCTCTTTTTCGGACATCTTGGAGATCCTTAAACAGAGAGGTGACTGGCAAGCCCTCCCCCCTTCTGAGGATGAGTCAGTTTTGCTGAAGGCATTTGGTGCCCGTCCTTCCTCCTCCTGGGTCACTCCGCCCTTTGATGAGTTAATGGAATTGATTGCTCGAAGGGCGTGGGAGACTCCTGACACGGTGGAACCAGTCCCTAGGAAGCCAAATAAGTACATCACGGCACCACAGGACAAAGCTTACCTCACCAAAGGAGTTCCAGTAGACGCCATGGTGGTGGCAGCGGCCACGAAAAAGGAGATGTCGGAGTCTTCCTCATCTGTCCATCCGCCTAACAAAGATTCTAGGACCATGGACAGATACGGGAAGCGCATTTTCAGTTCAGCGGCTTTCTCTATGCGTTCCCTGAACTATTTGACTCATTTTACACGCTTACAGAGGGATCTAGTCAAAGAGTTGGGAGATACCCTCCAGGGTGCTACAGATGCCGCTGTCTCAGAGAAAGTTACAGCGCATCTCAACACCCTTACGTCCATTGTGAACTCGTCCATGAGGCTGATATCCTATGCAGCCGAAGGATCGAGTAGGGCAGCGGCTTCAGCGATTGCTCTTCGTAGGCAATCCTGGATGCGCTTATGTTCATTTGCGGAAGCCTTCAAGTCTTCCTTTACTAACGCCCCATTTGACGGAGCCACACTTTTTGGCCCTAAAGTAAAGGAGACCCTTACCCGGTGTGAACAGGAGGGAAAGACTCTGTCTGCTGTCGGAGTCCGTTTTTCCACCCCTTCCAGACCGTACCCCAAAGGGCAACGTGGTGGGAAAATGTGGTTTCGAAAACCCCAAGGATCTTTCCCAAACACACAGGGTGATGCCCCCTCTAGAGGCAGAGGGGGGGGCAGAGGTGGAAGACGCCGCTCTGGCGGCAGAGGGGGTCCGCAAAACCAAGGTGACAGGGATAACCTCCCTGGCAAACCTTTTCAGCACTCCTGAGAGGAGGCCCGACTGTCCTGCTCTGGAGGCAGTCGGGGGTCGCTTAGCTTTATACCCTCAGGCCTGGCTAAACCTTTCCTCAGACAATTGGGTAAAAAGCGTTGTTACCAGAGGTTACAAAATCCCTTTTCTATCCACCCCATTCCAAAGAAAGCTCCCAGATGTACCACCCCATCTGCGAGAGCCAGCAGCTACAGAAATTTCAAAGCTGCTAGAAAAAGAGTCATCCAACCAGTCCCAGCGGACCAAATAGGATTCGGAACTTACTCAAGGTTCTTTTTAGTTCCAAAGAAAACAGGGGACTGGAGGCCAATTCTGGACCTAAGCCATCTCAACACCTTTGTCAAGAAGGAAAAGTTCCGAATGGTCACGCTTCAATCGATCCTTCCATTCTTACAGAAGGACCACTGGATGTGCTCAATAGATCTGAAGGACGCATACTACCACATCAAAATGGCCAGGGCGTCCAGGGATCATTTGCGCTTCCGGCTGGGAGCCAGTCACTATCAGTTTCGAGCCCTGCCCTTTGGCCTGACCACAGCCCCCAGGGTCTTCACCAAATGCATGGCAGTGGTAGCGTCTCATCTGAGGCGCATAGGATTCCAGGTGTTTCCGTATCTGGACGACTGGCTCCTGTCTGCCACCACCAGGCGTCAACTGATACAAGCCAGGGATTACACCCTACAACTTTGTTCACACCTTGGCATTTCAGTAAATTTCGAAAAATCGTTGCTACAGCCATCACAGCATATCTTATTCATAGGAGCGGAATTAGATACGCGTCAGTTACTTCTAAAACTTCCTACAGAAAGGATAGTAGCACTTCAATTCAACATTTCCCTTCTTTTGTCGTCCAGAAAATCCCCAGCAAAAATTGTTCTGAAAGTTTTGGGTCTCATGGCAGCTTCTCTCATTGCGATACCATTGGGAAGACTGCACATGAGAGTGCTACAATGGCTTCTATTTGCACAATGGTCATTCCAACAACTTCCACTGACTCACGAAATATTGATAACGAAAACATGCAAATCACACCTAAGGTGGTGGTTACAGACTTGCAACCTATCCGGCGGAAGACCATTTGTGCTACCCCCACTGTCAGCGACGATAACCACGGACGCTTCCCTGATAGGGTGGGGGGGCATCTTTCAGGGACAGACAGTCCAAGGCGAATGGACCAATCTGGAGTACAATCTGCACATCAATGTTCTGGAGTTGAGGGCAGTGTTTTTAGCGTTGCAACACTTTGCTCCCCTTCTTCCTCCAGGGACCATTGCAGTTCAGACAGACAACATGTCCGTAGTCTGGTACATAAACAAGCAAGGGGGAACCAGGTCTTACCAACTATGCAGAGAGGCCATGAGAATTTGGCAATGGGCAGAGTCCACCGGTCGCTTTCTGATCGCAACGCACATCCCGGGGTCATCCAACGTCATAGCCGACAGGCTGAGCAGAGCAATACTATTGCCTCACAAGTGGTCCCTCAAACAGTCAGTTGCGGAAAGGATTTTTCGCAAATGGGGCCAGCCTACCTGCGATCTGTTTGCGTCTCCTATGAACGCCAAATGCAGGAGCTACTTTGCCCTATTACCCCCTCCAGGGGAAGTCCCCAGGGACGCGCTGGTGCACGATTGGCTCCCGGGTCTCCTATATGCTTTTCCTCCATTTCCCCTGATTGCAAAGTTTCTACAGAAAGCAAACAACCTTCAGAGGACTATAATTCTCATTGCTCCGTTCTGGCCTCGTCAAATTTGGTTCCCCTTTCTATTGCATCACCGCATTCGGGGACCTTGGATGCTGGACCCAGAGCCAGATCTACTGACTCACTCGTCAGGAGTTCCTCACCCATCCCTAGAATCTCTCCATCTAGCAGCTTGGCTGCTCCGCTTCCCTTTCTAGCCAGGTCAATTCCCCTTACATCGGCGGTTCAAGATATCTTGGTAGCTTCTCATAAAGTTTCCACTACAAAGACTTACAACAGTAAGTGGAAACGGTTTGTCTTCTGGGCGGAGTCACATCAGTTGGACCCTGTTACAGCTCCGTTGAATAAAATTTTAGAATTTTTGACTGAATTATTTCAGGAAGGAGTTTCCCCGGCTACCTTAAGAGTACAGTTAGCTGCCATTTCTAACTATCATGTAGAGGAAAGTGGTGCACCTATTATGGCTCACAGACTTTGTAAAGCCTTTTTAAAGGGTTCCTTTCATATCAGACCACCAGTCAGATGTCCGACATCACCGTGAAATTTAAATTTATTACTCTCTAAATTGATGTTACCACCCTTTGAACCAGCTTCAAGTTGCACTTTGAAATTTTTGTCATGGAAAACATTGTTTCTAGTGGCTATTACATCTGCTAGACGGGTGTCTGAGCTGCAGGCCCTTTCGGTCAAACATCCTTATTTATTTTTTCATTCTGACAGAGTATCCCTGCGCACTAATCCATCCTTTCTTCCCAAAGTTTGTTCTACTAATAATATTAATCAATCCATCGAATTACCCACCTTCTTTAAAGACCACTCTAATAAATTAGAGTATATGTTGCATAAACTAGACGTCCATAGACAACTCAGATTTTATTTGGATAGAACAAAAGATCACAGGAAATCTGATCAACTATTTGTAGCTTTTGCTGACAGCAGAAAGGGGCTTGCAGTCACGAAACGAACTCTTTCAAAGTGGCTAACTGACTGTATCATTTATGTTTATGAAGCTTCTGATCAAACATTATCGGCAAAACCCAGAGGACATTCTACCAGATCAATTTCTACATCTTTGGCTCACGCAGCTCGTTTACCTTTAGACACTATTTGTGCGGCTGCTACTTGGGCTAAACCACATACATTTATATCTCATTACAAAGTGGACAGGGTTTCTAGGGATAGGGCAACCTTTGGTTCCACTGTGCTCAAGAACGTTCTCCCTTGAGTTCCTCAGGATCATGGAGCTAGGGACGCTACCCATGTGTAAGAACAAAGGCGAGATTGAACACTCTCACATAAAGAAGTTATGTCCTTACCATAACGTTCCATGTGGAGTGTTCATCTCGCCTTGGTTATTACACTCCCACCCTTCCCACCCTTAGGAAGAACGTTCGATTTGGTGCCTGGTCTGGAGTATTCTCCTTCTGCTGTTGCAGTATTACTATTACTATCATACACTGGGTATGTTTGTATATATGTATTTTATGTATATAGTTGGCATGTGTGCGTGCTTTATGACTGGTTTGCTTGCAAACTAGATCTGAGGTAAAGGCAGAGGGGGATTGTGGGTATTAGGTGTCCTCGAGCTTCTTCTCGATGCAGAGCTTGCAGTCGGCCGGCACGGAGCCGAGGATCGGCTCCGAACCCATGTGTAATAACCAAGGCGAGATGAACACTCCACATGGAACGTTATGGTAAGGACATAACTTCTTTTTCTGAGTTGTTGATCTTCTTCCAGTCATCACACCCTCCCACCGACCTCCTCCTAAGGTTCCTGGTGGATCTTCTGGGTCTTTGTGGTGTATTAGGGTTTCTGCGCAGAGATGGTCTCTGACTTCTTCTTCTTCTATATGTTGCATGCAAACTCGATCTGATGCAACCGAGCAAAGGGCACTGTGGATAGCAGCTTAGCTCGAGAATTTTTGGTGCACGCAAGCTTGATATAAGTCCGACTCTGTTCCGAGGACTCGGAACCGAACCCATCAGTGATGACTGGAAGATCAACAACTCAGATGGAACGTTATGGTAAGACATAACTTCTTTTTTTTTGTTAAGACCACAGGCTATACTATTTATCTGTGGTGTGATGCTCACAATCTGTGACACATTCAAATGCCAATGTTTAAGAACCATTGTTTTCTTAATGGCTGTATAGTTGGAATTAGTGATCTAATTACTCTGCCACTCTTAATAGCCTTCAGGATGTAAGAAATGCTGAGGAAAATGCAGGAAACAAAGGCAATCAGAAGTAAGTTCAGACATAAAGCAAATGGAATAACTATTAAATAATACTTTGTCTGCATATGATATGTTTAGTGTTGGATCACAGGGAAGGAAAGCAAGGCCACAGAAATCCAAAGAAGAGGAAAGCTTTTTAACAGCATTATAGTACAGCCACAGACTAGAACTGAATGATCTGCTCTTATTATTTAGGATATATTTTTCCATGGAACAGTTTAAAAAAAAGAGTTGATGAATTCATGCTGGAAAAGAAAACTGCACTTGCTTGGGAAGGTATGTGGGGGAAGATGCCATGTTTTTCCTATATTATGAATGATATCTCCTGGAATGTAGTGATTCCCCGAATTGAGTAGTTCATGAATATGTTTGCATTTATGCATTGCACAGATCAAGCAGTTACAGCAGAATTAGTATATATAAGTAAGGGAGTGTAGGAGTGAATTTCCACTGCAGGGTATACTGCAGGGGTCTTGCTTCTCTACAAAAACATTTATCAGCTGTGTTACCCACAGTTTTGATGGGTGTTTTTAATGAATTTAACTCATCCAGTTTTCTGTAAACAGATTACACATTAGCTTCTTATAGTTCTCTGTCACTGGATAATATGTTAGTGTCTGAATTAAGGTTGTTGGAGAAAAAGAGGAAACTTGGTATATCAACATGCTGTACAAGCCACTATGAATAAGTGAAAGAGGTGTTGAACTGATCAGGGCAGAATAAAAAGGGATGGGCTACCACAAGGAGGGGATAATGCTTATGAAGGGGACCTCAGTCTGCCATAAGTATACTACAGTATCTGCTGTCCAAAGTGAGCAGACGGAGAAGAGACTGAAGTATTCAACTTGGAAAGTTTCAAGAAGTAGGTATTATTGGAACCAGAAAAGGATGAATCCTCAATATTATTCTTTATAGCTAGATAAGGTGAGATCTTCAAGTCAGAGTTCCTTTAGCTCCTCTTAGTTGTATATTAGTATGGCCTTTATAGCATGGAGAAGGGACTGTGAGCAGCCACAGAGACCAAAGTTGGGATGATGAGGAACAAAGCTGTGACACAGCAAGGTTGTACATAGACAAAGAGCTGCGTGAAGGTGTTAATAGAAATACAAGCTGGCAAGTTATGGATAAGAGAGAATAAAGATCGCTAAGGCCAAAAGTATTAGCCTTTGTCAGTGTCAAATATTGGCTTGCATTGCAGTGGCGCTGTTGTATTAGGATAGAATGAACCATCTGTTTTGAAGAAGAGGAATACTTTTGTGGTATGAAAAGTACATTGGGAAGTTTTTTTTTTAAACAGTCCGGTAGTACTTGGCAGCAAAAGTTATCTGAAGACGACTACTACTCTTCAAAAGATAGGCCATGAAGGGAAGATTACTGCAAAGTAATTGTAATTGTATAAGTAATGAGGAAAGGTTATTTTTGTAGTTTTCTGTAATTAGAAATGTTAAAGCCTCGAAAATGTATAAGTAGAATTAAAATGAGATTGGTTCTTTTAGGAACGTGCAGAAACATTTGTGGTAAGAAGGCTGATGTGCTCAGGAAATGTATTGTGATGTTATTTATAGATTAAAGAAGGAACATTTTTTGAGGACTGCACTGCCTCTGTTTCATAAGTACCACATAATTTATTAAGCTAAAGACCATGCATTGAAAATGGTATGAGTGAAATAAGAAGGAATTATCTTAAAATGTGTTACTAGGATGAAGTTAGGTGAAGAAATTGTGTGTGGACATTTTGGATCATGGCCTTGGACTTAAAAGAATAATGGCAAAATATGACATGGACAAAATAAACTTGAAACATCTGCAAGGAGCAAAGATTATGTTGAAAGGATAATAATGCATCTGATATTCAGGCAGTGGTTATGATGCAAGTAAACCATCTCTCAACATTTTTTTTTGAGAATTTCATCCTTGGTATATGTATAATATTTCATCACTGAAAAAAATGTCTCATATTAAGCAAGCACCTCTTGTAGTACATAAGGTATTTTTTTTTTTGTTAATAAAATACAAATAAGTATCTGGTAGCTTTATAGACAACCATAAATGGATTTGAGAAAAACTTTGAGTCTTCTTTATGAAATGAACAATATTTGCATTGTTAATATTAGAAGTACATCTATAGTTTAGAAGAACAGCAGCTCATGGAGATCTTTAAAAAAATAGCAGTATTAGTTATACGTAAACGGAAAGCCTTAATTCAAGTAAAACATATAATTTTATTTAGACAGTGAATGTACAGATGATAGCTCAGTGGACTGACTTGGTTTTAGGAGGCATTCTAGAAATAGGCAACAACATCAAGGCTGTAATTCAAGATTAAGTAATGATATTTACTTATTGTATAGTAGAGTTAGCAAGTTTAATGGAATACACATTAAAATGCCTACAATGGTGGTATAGAATGATAAAGCTTTGGCTGTGTCTCAGGAGATCTGGGCTCAGTTAGTGGCACAGTCAGGGAGGATGAGCATGTCCATTTTGGGGGTGCACTCATGGATGTGCCTTCACATTAGATCTCAGGTGGAGGCTGTGATTCATGAGGAGTGTAGTACTGTAGAAGACCAGGCTTATGCCTGAAGCACACATGAATGCTTGGCTGAAATATTGTAGAGCTCATTGTACACCAGCCCTTGGAGATAAGAGAGAAGCACAGAATGTGGCAAGATGTTAAGCTAAACAAAAATACTGCCCAGCATCAGTGTGATGCTGCCTCAGGTTCCTCAATCTCCTCATCAGCCTCGGACATGAGTTGGGATTAACCCTCTGGAGGCTAAAGTGGGTCAGGTATAGCTGTTGAACAAGAAGAGCTCCTGGTAGCAGCCAATGGTCAGTTTTGAAAAGCAAAAAGGAGTGAAAAATGCATAGAATAGTAGGTCAACCAGTATTCAATCAAAACCAATAGTTATGAAAAAAAAAATAATTATTAAATTACACCTGTAAACATTTTAAAGAACGGTAGTATCAAAATGAGCATATTAAACGACAGCAATCGGTTGCTTTATTTATGTTATGATAGTGTCAAAATGAGCCTGTTAAAAGGCAGCGATGAGTTTTGTTGTATTTATGTCATGGTACTACCAAAATGAGCCTGTTAAAAGACAACAGTGAGTTGTTGTATTTATATCATGGTAGTATCAAGATGAGCCTGTTAAAAGGCAAATGTGAGCTGTTATATTTGTTTCATGGATGAGTGGAAATGCATAAAGGAACCTTTTCTTCCAAAGGAATGAAAATGCATCTGTTTTCCAAGCCTGCTTGCAAGAAGCCCTGGAACAAAATTTTGTTTAGTTATCTGCTTTGTAAGGAGGCTTTTAAAAGGCAGCAGTGAGTTATATATTTCATGATACTTTCAAAATGATCCTGTTAAAAGGCAGCAGTGAGTTGTATTTTTGTCATGGTAGTATCAAAATGAGGCTGTTAAAATGCAGTAGTGAATTGTATTTGTGTCATGGTAGTATCAAAATGAGCCTGTTAAAAGGTAGCACTGAGTTGTATTTTTGTCATGGTAGTATCAAAATGAGCCTGTTAAAAGGCAGCACTGAGTTGTATTTTTGTCGTTCAGATATTTTTTGTCATGTAATGGAAGCACTCCCATGCACAGTCCCAAAGTTGCCCCTAGTATCTTTTTTGTAGAGAAAATAAATAATGAATCTTGTTACCACACTTATTTACAAAACTTGTTTTGTAGTCTGTTTTTTGGCTGTGCCCATTTTCTTCAGGGTTTGTAAAAGAGAACTAACATTTTCATACAGTGGAGCAGGAGTATGAAATGGCAGAAATATAGAGCGGATAACTACATTTTAAATTACAGACTGCAGGATGAAGTTGTTTGCACTCAAGTGTTTTTCAGATGCACCAATAGCTGTGGTTAGTGCCAGGAAAATTTGGCTCATTTGTGCAGATACTGGCCACCATTATGAAGTATAACTTGAATTGGCAGTTAGTCACCGATTAATCCTGGCCCATATTTCCAATTGCATATAAGCATTCTAAAGTGGCCTTGGATACATGGCCTTCAAATAAATAAGTCTCCCTTTTACCAGTCTTGGTAGCACAGGGAATAATTTGTCTGTGGTGCTGACCATGTGCAGTCTATGCCATTGTGAACAACAAATGTATGTTGAACCACAGATTTGTAAGACTGCCATGTGAACAATAGTTTTGATTGGATGTCAGTGCAATCAGTCATGTGGAGAAGACCAAATTTTAGGTACATGTGGACAGATCAGGAGATGTGTATGGGAAGTTCAGTGTAGCCTAAGAAATAAACAGAAAAGTTTTATTGCTTAGTTATTTTTATTTGCAGTACCTAAATGGTTGTAAGGAATATATTTATATCATTGTTGAAAATTGACAGTGTGTGTGCAGTTGTACAGCATACCTCTAATGGACTTTCTTTTGAATTATTATGTTGCCTTGAATATGTGTTTGTTCTACAAAACAATGATGGCTTTACAGAAATAAAGTCAACATTTCAGACTGGGTGTAAATACTAGCGGTAGCTTCTGTGGATGTTCAAGAACACGTGTTAGGTGGCATTGATAATTGACAATTACTGGTATTAGTTATATTGTGGAAATTCTTTTTTGTGCTTCTTGTACTGTTTTGCAATCTAAGGTATTATTAAATGAAATAATAGGAAGTGGTTAAGTGTCGCAAGGTATCGTACAAGTGTAGAATTGAAGCATTTTCATTACCTTTGGTCCCCAGGTCCTCTTCAGGTGATTACAGACAATGCCACAATCCTGTGGTATATAAACCTGCATGGAGGTACAAGGTGGTACCCACATGCAGGCTGGTAGTGATGACTTAGGAGTTAGATCTTTGGCATTTCTTAACCCTCCAAGCATCTTTCATTCCATCAGAGCAAAGCATAGTGGCAGGCAGGCTGAGCAGGTCCAGGACAGACCCTCAGGAATGGAAATTGAACAAGAGGGTCTTCCAGGAATTGAACCAGTTGTGGGAACACCTTAAGTAGATATGGTTGCCTCCTTTCAAAACAGATAACTACGAAAAAACGAATACTGCAGGAGACCCAAGGGATACTGAAAAACAGCTTTATTCAACCAAAATAGACTGAGCGGTTTCGTAAGAGTATAACCCAACTTCTTCAGAATCTATTTAAAAATTCACACACCTGGTTTAAATACCTTTCTAATGAGTCACATGATAAAAAATACATCCCTTAAATGCAGTAACTCTTTTTAAAAAGGAGATGGTTACCTTTAAATGTGCCGCGTGTTCACAGTGCACATTTATTTTGGAAAATACAGAAATAGTAGTAAATATTTTAATTAAAACTAAGTTTCACTGTACATGTAAATCAACAGGGATCATATATCTAGCTTTGTGCAAACAGTGTCCTACTTTTTCATTGGAAAGACTGTCTGTCTTTTTAGAGAGAGGATTTACGAACATATGTATGACATCAAACATAAGAGAAACACCAATTCTTTACATTGTCATGTGGAAAAACATCCAAACCATTAGATGTGAAGTTGTTTTATCTCGCAGTTCATTCTTACAGATGGGTTCGGAGCCGATCCTCGGCTCCGAGTCGGCCTACAAAGCTCGAGGTCTTCAGACAGCTTGAGGCCAAATCCCTAGCCCATGATGCATCTGGAGTTACCTCAGATCTAGTTTGCTGCTGCAATAGATCAGAGGTTCCCTCAGCAATAGCTCGGGCCGGGCCAGTAAAACTTTATTATAATTGTTCGTTCACTTCTTAGCTTTAGCTTCTTTAGCATTTATATCTTTAGTGTGTATTCCTTGATGTGCCTTTTTCATATTTAAATATAGCTTTTGGTCTTCGTTTTTTCCTAAAGAGCTTTATATTTAGTGTAGTTATATAGTTATAGTGCGCCTTTGATAACTTTTGATATTTAGAAGTGCTTAGATATAGTGTGTGTGTGTATTTAAAGTGACACTTTGTCACAGGATATTTAGCCCAGAGTTTTTTTTTTTATCAGGGCTTACTTAAATAGTGTTGGGTGTGTCTTCAGTAATTTGTAGTACTTTCACTGATACTGTGCTGTTTATTATGGCTGACCAGGATAAGGATAAACATCTCAAGTCAGGTTTCCAAAAATGTCCAAATGTGGACAGAAAATGTCTGTAACAGATAGCCATGTTAACTGTGTTTACTATTTGGGAGCCTTACACCTTCAGGAAAGTTGCTCCATTTGTCATTCCTTTTCTTCTAGGGTCCTTCAGGAGCGAATGAGAAAGCTTATTGACAGAGGACTAGTCAAACCGTCTTTTCAGGAAGCTTTGAGTGACCAGGGCAGGTCTAGTAAATCTTCAAAGTCTTCCAAGGCTTCTACTTCTTCAGAAGTAAAATAAAATCAGAAAAACTGTCTATGTCGGCTCCACAGCCCTCGGAGCCGAGCATCTTGTCCTTTCGTAGCTGGTCCCCGGTCCTGGAACTGGTATCCGAAGTGCCTAAATTGCCACTCCTGCAATCTGTACCTTCGTCCATCCACTCATCTCGGTCCTCGATAAGCCTGTACGATTTGGATGTAGATCGTGAGGTGCAGAAGTTGTTGCAGGCACCGGCATTTGCTAAATTTTTATCGGCTCCGACCCAAATGGTTTCGGAACCGAAGACTGTTTTACCATTTACTGCTTTTCCTCCTCTGAGCCATACTGGTCCTTTGGAGCCAGAGGGATCGGACTTATCGTTGAGCCTTCGGAGCTGATGCCTGTTCCAATGTCTTCAGTCCTGTTTACTCGGACGTCCTCGGCACCGATCAAGGCGTCTAGGAGCCATCACTCTCCAGTCGGGTCCAGGGATGATAGTCAGACTGATTTGTCGGTTCCGACTTTACCTCTCAGGGCTTCGGCTCAGATGAGCTCAACTCCTACCTCTGGTTCAGAGCTCACTGTCATGCTGCTGGGAGTATTGACGGTTTCCTCAGATCTGTCAGTCTTTTCTAATCGGAGCAGAGGTGCCTTCAAAGCTATGAGGAGAGTTATGTCTCCTAAGACATCTACGACTTCAGGAACGGCTACCTCCTCCCCAAAAGTGCCTGTGTCTGCTTCTGCTTCACATATCCTTTCCAAGCGTAGAGACCCAGAGCCTCAGGAAGCCCCATTGGGTGGCCCCTGCTCTTCCGAGACCTCACCAGAAGTTCCCACTGATGAGATTCCCAGGAAGAGAATCTGCAAGAGGAAGCATTTAGACTCCCCATAGGAGTCTCTCACATCCGATACCGACTTGGATGAATGAGAAGGGTCCCCACAGTCCCCCTCTGAGGATATCTCATTTGCTGAGATATTAGAAATCCTTAGGCAGAGGGGTGACTGGCAGTCCACCAACCCTACTGAAGACGTGTCGGTTCTCCTGAAGGCTTTTGGGTCTCAACCCTCCACCTCTTGTGTGTGTCTGCCCTTCGATGAGCTTATGGAGCTGGTCTCACGAAGGGCATGGGAGTCTCCGGACACCATACAGCCTGTCCCCAGGAGGCCTAATAAATTTATTTCTGCCCCCCCAGGAAAAGTCCTTTCTCACCAAGGGAGTGTCAGTTGATGTCATGGTGATGGTGGCAGTCACCAAAAAGGAGATTTCGGAAACTTCTTCTTCTAGCCATCCTCCTAACAGAGACTCTAGGATCATGGATAGATACGGGAAGCACACGTACAGTTCAGCGACTTTTGCACTGCGTTCGCTCAACTATCTCACCCATTTAATGAGACTGCAAAGATATCTCCTAAAAAGAGCTCGGAGATGCTCTTCAGGGTACAGTAGCTGCAGTTCAGATAAAGTTGCCTCCCAGCTTGCTACCCTCAATTCCATAGTGAACTTGTCCATGCGCCTCATTTCATATGCAGCTGATGGAGTGAGTAGGGCAGCGGGTACAGGAATTGCTCTTAGGAGACACTCCTGGATGCGCTTGTGTTCCTTCGCGGATCCCTTTGTCATCCTTTGTCAACACTTTTGCTGGCTCTTCCCTTTTCGGGCCCAAAGTTAAGGAAACTTTGACCAGGTGTGAACAGAAAGGAAAGACTCTGTCTGCCGTCTGAGTCCATTTTTCCACTCCTATCAGACCCTACCCCAAGGGTCAAAGGGGAGGAAATATGTGGTTTCAAAAAGCCCAAGGAGCCTTTCAGGACACACGTAGTGAACCCCCCCCCTCATCCAGGGGCAAAGGAGGAGGCAGTAATAGAAGATGCCACCCTCACAGCAGAGGGGGTCCGCAAAACCAGGGCGACAGAGATCAGTTCTTTGGGAACCTCTACCAGTGCTCCTGAAAGGAGGCCCGACTGTCCTACTCTGGAGGCAGTCAGGGGTCGCTTATCTTTGTATGCAGATGCCTGGCTCAAAATAAATGACTACTGGGTACAAAGTATCATTTCCAGAGGATATTTCATTCATTTTGCCACACCCCCTCCATTGACAACAAAAATCCCAGACATTCCACCCAGTTACAGGGAACAGGCAACAGTAGAGGTCCAAACGTTGCTAAGAAAAAAAGTCATCCAACCAGTACCAGCAGACCAGATAGGATCCGGAACTTACTCAAGATTCTTTTTATTTCCAAAAAAGACAGGGGACTGGAGACCTATTTTGGACCTCCGCAGACTAAACAGATCTGTCAAGAAAGAGAAGTTCCGGATGGTCATGCTTCAGTCGATACTTCCCTTTTTAGGGGAAAGACAATTGGATGTGCTCGGTAGAGCTCCAGGATGCATACTACCACATAAAATGGCCAGACCATCCGGGGATCATGTGCACTTCCGGCTGGGAGCCAATCATTACCAGTTTCGAGCCCTGCCCTTTGGTCTCACTACAGCTCCCAGAATGTTCACTAAATGTATGAGAGTGGTCATGGCTCATCTGAGACGTTTAGGATTCCAGGTGTTTCCGTACCTGGACAATTGGCTCCTCACCGGCACCACCAGGCATCAGCTTATACAAGTCAGGGACACCACTTTTTCTCTCTGCAGTCATCTGGGCATTACAATAAACTCAGAAAAATCTGCCTTGTTGCCATCGCAACTTACCATTTTTATCAGAGGAGAATTGGACACCACCACCACCACTTTGAGACTTCTAGCAGAAAGAGTCTTATTACTCCACCAGCAGGTCCACAATATCATATCCAAAGACAAGGGTCCAGCATCAGAAGTACTGAAATTGTTAGGCATGATGGCAGCTGCAATATTAGCCATACCAATGGGTCGCATGCACATACGGATTCTGCAATGGCTGTTATTCACTCAGTGGTCTTACCAAGAGCTCCCAATGTCTCATCTTACAAACACATGTATAAAGGATCTGCAGTGGTGGTTGACCTCTCTTCATGTTATGATAGGTTGTCCTTTTGTTCTACCCTCACTAGCGGCCACAGTGACCATGGACACTTCCCTGATAGTGTGGGGGAGGGCATTTTCAGGGAAGAACAGCCCAAGGCACATGGACCGAACAGAAGACACATCTGCATATCAATGTTCTGGAGATGAGAGCAGTACTTTTAGCATTGCAGTACTTCCAGGATTCTCTTCCTCTAGGAACAATTGCGATTCAGACGGACAACATGTCAGTGGTCTGGTACTTGAACAAACAAGGAGGAACCAGGTCCTACCCCCTTTGTCGCGAGGCCCTAAGAGTATGGCAATGGGCTACATCCACCCAGTGCTTTCTGTTAGCAGTGCACATCCCGGGGAAATCCACCGTGATAACAGACAAGCTGAGCAGAGCAATTTTGTTGCCTCACGAGTGGTCCCTCAAGAAAGAAATAGCGGAGAGAATTTTTCACAGGTGGGGCCAGCCTTGCTGTGATCTTTTTGCCAACTACATGAACACAAAATGCAGAAGCTACTTTGCCCTGATTCCCCCTCCGGGAGAAGCCCCCAAGGGACGCACTCATACACAATTGGCCTCCAGGTCTCCTCTATGCATTCCCACCAATTCCCTTGATACCCAGAGTACTACAGAAAGCAAAAGCCCTGGTAAGGACCATCATTCTAATAGCCTCTCATTGGCCTCATCAGATTTGGTTCCCCTTCCTTCGACTTCATCAGTTGGAGGACCCTTGGATTCTGGACCCAGTTCCAGATCTTCTGACGCACTTGTCGGGGGAACTTCATCCCTCTCTTCAGTCCCTGAAGCTGACAGCTTGGCTGCTCCAATTCCCATTATAGCCAGGTTCCATAACCTTTCAAATGAAACACAGCAGATTCTAATATTTTCTCATAAATCCGCTACTAGGAAGCTATACCTTAGCAAATGGAAAATATTTTCTATATGGGCCTTTCAAAATAACATTCATCCCTACCAAGCCCCTATTGCCTCCATGTTAGAGTTCTTGACTATGATTTTCAGCAAAGGAGCTGCTATCTCTAATTTTCACCTTGGATTTGAAGGATTGAACATAATGTCACACAAACTATCCAAAGCCTTTCTCAAAGGGACTTTTCATCTCAGGCCACCTGCGAAATCCTTTTATACCCCATAGAATCTAAATTTTATGCTTTCACACATTATTCTCCCTCCTTTTGAACCAGCTTCTTCATGCGATTTGAAATATTTGTTATGGAAGGCTATCCTTTCAGTAGCCATCACCTCTGCCCGCAGAGTGTCAAAGCTTCAAGCCTTGTCCATAAAGCCTCATCTGATTTTCCATTCTGACAGTCTCACTGCGAACTAATCCATCATTTTTGCCCAAAGAGTAGTCCAAATACAGGCTTTGCTGTATTCTGGACTTTTGGAAAGTTCCTGTGTTGCCATTTCCTTTCTTGGATTAAGGGAGGCTTCTTTGTTCACCAGTGGCAGTGGGGAGCTTAGAGCAGCCTATCTATCCCTGGAGGAGTGTTCCCAGCACAAGAATCTGGTAGTCTATTGGCCATTTTGGGCCAATTTCTAGCTCTTTCAAATCCCCCTGTATAAAACCTGCTTTGGCGAGGTTTTTGTGCTTGTTACTACTCAGCCAAGCTCCTCGTGGTCCTGCAGAGTGGTGCTAGCAGCAGAGAGGCTAAAAGAGCGACTGCTAACCTGATAAAAGTGTTTTTTCCTGCTACTACCTGGGCGACTGTCTGATCTAGCTAAACTGCAAATATTTTTGCTTCTTGAACTGTTTTAAACTGTCTAAAGTTGTTTTTGCACCTGCACTTTTAAAGTTTGTCCTGTTTGTTGCATTTACTTGTTGAGGCTACACACTCAAGTGCGCTAGCCTGTGTTACATATTTATTGCAACTTCCTGCTGTTTGTTGCAAAAAAGAAAAAAAAAAAAGTTATCCTTGTTTCCCGTCTTTCCTGACCTAGAGTAGTCCAAATACAGGCTTTGCTGTATTCTGGACTTTTCGAAAGTTTCTGTGTTGCCATTTCCATTCTTGGATAGAGGGAGGCTTCTTTGTTCACCAGTGGCAGTGGGGAGCTTGGAGCAGCCTATCTGTCCCTGGAGGAGTGTTCCCAGTGCAGGAATCTGGTAGTCTGTTGGCTGTTTTGGGCCAATTTCTAGCTCTTTCAAGTCCGCCTGTATAAAACCCGCTGTAGCGCGGCTTTGCGTGATTTTGTGCATAGCGCGGCATCGAACAGCGCCGCTTATTTGGGTTTGAGCCTTGGAACTGATCTAGTTCTCATAATAAACACCCTATTCCTACGCTAAAGCCTAGCACTTGCTCACTAAAGCAATTATATAAGTCATCACTAAAAAATTAAAAGCACTACACCCTCACAAACTCCCCTTGAGTAACTTGTTCCCCATTGGCCCTTTTTTTCAGTTATAAAGGAATTTCCAATACTATTCTAGCATGTCCAAAGGTCAGTTGTCAATCTCCTCTCCAGTCCAGCTGGCGAACCTGGGAATCTTGAGGCAATGTTACAACTGCCTAATGTACACAGACAACCCTCTCCTCCTCCCAACAAATTCCAACACATGTGAGAGATGCAACCATATAGCCAAACTGGAGGCTAAGCTCTCTCAACTCAGTACTGGCGTAACCAGTCAGGAGGAGAAGGAAACCACACTCACTACAATTCCAGTCTCACATAGACCTACCACAACAGGAAACCAAACACATAAACACACAAAAACATACTTGGAGGCTCTAAATAAAAATCTGCCTAAGCAGCAGAGACCTCCAAAGCAGACACCCAAGCAGCTGCTACCCCAAAACAAAACATGTGCAACACATAGCTCACAAAGCCAGTGTGCCGAACAGTCACAGCCCTTAAGGCTAAACAACACACCTGATACACTTGTAATAGGTGACTCTTATCATCAGGCACACTGACGTCCTGCTCACCAGGCTGAACAAGGAGAAGGTCATGGTGAGCTGCCTGTCGGGCGCTAGGATCTGCCACATAACACAAGCACTCAGGTCACTCCAAGGCAAGTACAAATATGACTCGGTCATTGTCCATGCTGGTGTGAATGACCTGAGACGTACCTCCCTGGACTACATGAAAAGAGACATAGAGGAGCTCTCTGAGCATGTAGCCCAGGCCGGTATGATCCTGACCTTGAGTAGCATCTTACCCTCACCAAGAATGATGCCACAGTATGAAGACAAGATTATCAATTTCAACAATTGGCTTAAGTATTGGTGTCATTCAAAGGGGATCCAATGCCTGTCAGCCTGAGATGACATGCTCGACAAGCCACGATGCTTCGCTAGGAACGGCTTGCACCTGTCACCCCTGGGCTTTTGGATATTGGCAAAGGCTCTTGCTACCCCCATAGTGCCTTTTTTAGGCAAGGCTCAAAAGACAAACCCACCTCCATAGGTATCACAAGGGATAAGAAACTAAGAGTAATGCTACTCAACGCCAGAAGTCTAAACCTCAAGATGCACGCACTCAAAACTCTCCTTAGCATGGAGAACATCGATATCTGTGCAGTAACAGAAACCTGGTTCAAGGCTCTCGAAAGCACCCCAGCACTACCAGGTTATACCTCATACCATGCTTTTCGGCCCCAAAATTTGGACCGAACCACAAAAGGAGGGGGAGTATCAATATTCGTCAAAGATACCCACACCTCCAGGTTGGTGGCACAGCACAAAGCATCAGAGACTATCCATGTGGGTAAAACTGCCTTCCAGTTTATAGCCTGCTACAGACCACCCTCCCAAACCCAGGAACCCCACTCGGCCTTCCTGAGAACACTAGAAAATATGAAGATCTCCCCAAACACTATTATATTAGGTGACTTCAACTACCCAACCATAGACTGGGAGCATTACTCTAGCTCCAACACCCTAGCCCAAAGGTTCCTAGAATTTATAAACTCAAATGCTATGGAACAACTTGTTACCATTCCCACAAGAGGGGAAAACATACTGGGCCTGATCATCACCAACATGGGGACTCTATGCTCCAGACTAGAAGTGTATCCCTCACTGGTAAGATCAGACCATAAACTAATCTCACTGGATATTCACATCCTGACCCCACCCCATGCCCAGAAAACCACAGTGAAAAACTTCTCTAAAGCAAATTTCACACTCCTCAAAACCGAGGTGGAATCCTTCAAAGCCCCCGGGCCTGTGGATAATACGGCCCAGACCACAAAATCCTTTATAAGCGCATTATATGAACACCTTCAGGAATGCATGGATCATGCAATCCCAAATAAAACCAAGACCCAATCCTCCAAAGGCAGACGTCCTGTCTGGTGGACCCCAGCCATAAACAAACTATACAATAGAAGGAGGAAGCTACTACATGACAGAGCAAAATCCCAAAAAGGGAAGGCATCTCTGATCAGTATTAGCAAAGAATTATGGGCACTCATAAAATCGTCTAAGGCCAGCTTCGAGGGAAAAATTGCACAGGACACTAAGGATAATCACGAGGCTTTCTTTAGTTATGTTAGTAACCTGGGTGGAAATTCCCAGATATGCTCAGAATTAGTCCAAAATGACAAAAAATACACTGAACCCACAGACATTGCCAACATCGTAGCTGACAGGTTCAGCGCAAACTCCCCCCCCCCCACCAAAAGGGCAAATATCTATCCCAGCAGAGTGCTGCCCCCCTGACATCTCAGATGCTCGGGTAAGAGCTGCCCTCTCCAAAGCAAGAAACACAGCATCAATGGGACCAGACGGTGTCCCGGGCTGCGTCCTACATGAACTCCAAGAAGAGCTAAACCCAAACCTAAAACTACTGTTCAATCTCAGCCTTACTACAGGATATGTTCCCAAAGAATGGCGTACAGCAGCAGTGGTCCCTCTCCACAAAGGTGGTGCCTCAACAGATCCTGGAAACTATCGCCCCATAAGTCTCACTAGCTTGGTCTGCAAAGCTATGGAAAGGATCATCATGGACCTTATAAATAAAGATATTGGGGACCTACAGACACTGGATCCTACCCAGTTTGGCTTTGTTAAGGGCAGATCCTGCCTGTTAAACCTGGTCGATTTCTTTGAAACAGTCACCAAGGCCATTGACAAGGGGAAGGTGGACAACACAGCCTACCTGGACCTCGCAAAAGCCTTCGATACAATACCCCACTCGGGCATTATAGATAAGCTCACCAGCTTAAATATAAACCCCTATGTCACTAGATGGGTTGGAAACTGGCTCAAGGACAGAACCCACATGGTTAGAATAGCTGGAGCCATGTCAGACTCCAAACCAGTTACAATTGGCGTCCCACAAGGCTCAGTCTTGGGACCTCTCTTGTTCGGTATATATTTCTCGGAGGTACAGGCCAACATGGAAGGACTGTGGCTGACCAAGTTCGCAGATGACTGCAAACTGGGCACCATAATAGACTCTCCAGCTGACACAAGCATCCTCCAAAAGGGCCTCATAGAAACAGACAACTGGTGCCAGAGCCATGGCCTCAAGCTAAATACCAAAAAGTGTATAGTCATCCCCTTTGGCAAAAACAAAGTGCCCACAAATTACCACATAGGTGGTAATCCATTAAGTACAGAAGAAGTAATTAGGGACCTGGGGACCCAAGTCGATGGCAATCTCTCATTTGACAACCACGTGGCCAAAGTGGTTAGAAAAACATTTTATATAACCCACCTAATCATGAAGGGATTCGCATCTAGATCAGGGGAGGTCATCGTGCCTCTTTACTCATCCCTCATCAGGCCCATAATTGAGTACAATGCCCCTTTTGGGATGTACCTTATCAGACACCTGCAGCAACTGGAAAGACCCCAAAAGTACCTCACCAAGAGGATCAAGGAGCTCAAACAGATGCCGTATGCTGCCCGGTTAAAGAAACTCCAACTCTACTCAGTGGCATACTGCCTGCTCAGAGGCGATCTGTGCCTGACGTATAAAGCCATGTCCAACCCGGAATTAATGGACATGCTGCACCTCAGAAAATCCAAATCCCATCGAGCTACGCGCTCGAGGGACTTAAACCTCAGCACTGAAATAAATAGGACATGCTGGAGATGCAGATTCATAACCCAGAGACACCCTTCACTCTGGAATAAAATCCCAGTCCATGTTAGGCAGAGTCCCTCATTGACTCTCTTCAAGAGGAATCTTGAGTGGATGGGAGATCGTAGGTTTACCGCGGGTATCACTTCTGTGTCACTGTTAGACAGAGGCACAGTATACTAACCTCGAAAAAGGGCATAGCAAAATTAATTTAAAATGGGTGGCGAAAGCCATATACACTCTGGCTAGGCTTATAAATGCCCTAGGGCAGATAGCCTAGTATGAACCTATAAAACTAACCTTAACCAAATTATAGATTTGCCAGTGTTCTTCCCCAAACACAGCAACAAATTAGAGTATATGCTGCACAAGTTTGATGTTCATAGACAGCTCAGATTTTTAGATAGAACAAAAGAGTTCAGGAAATCAGAACACCTTTTCATTTCCTTTTCAGATTCCAGAAAAGGCATGCCAGTGGCAAAAACAACTCTAAGTGGTTATCCGATTGTATCACATTTGCTTATTCAGCTTCTAATATGCCCTTACATCACAAAATTAAGGCTCATTCTACCAGAGCAGTGTCTACATCCTCTGCTTTTTCTGCTAGACTTCTATAGACAACATCTGTGCAGCAGCCACTTGGTCAAGACCTCATACCTTTATCACTCATTAAAAGGTTGTCCGGGCCTTTTTTGGGTCTACTGTCCTGAAAAACACACTGCTGTGAGCCGTCTGAGAAAGATGGTGCTTGGGGCGCTACCCATCTGTAACAGTAAACGGCGAGATAGAACAACTTCACATAAAGAAGTTATGTACTTACCATAATGTTCCATGTGAGTTGTTCATTCTTACTTTCCACCCTCCTACCCCCTCCAGGGTTTTTTGAGGACCGAGATACTAGATTCTTCCTGGTTGCTCAACCCTTCTATGACTTTCTCTTAAAGAGTGATAGAATGATGCATGGTATTATTGATGCATGGTATTATTTTACGCAGCAAACCAGATCTGAGGTAACTCTAGGTGCATCATGGGATAGGGACTTGGCTTCGAGCTGTCTGAAGACCTCGAGCTTTGTAGTAGGCCGACTCTGAGCAGAGGATCGGCTCCAAACCCATCTGTAAGAATGAAGGCGAGATGAACAACTCATATGGAACATTATGGTACGTACATAACTTCTTTTTTTCATTTTTTGGAATTGACACAGTGTATCAAAGTCCCTTGGGAGGGCCATGGTGGGATTTAATAGAATGCAAAGAACTTTACTGGCAGCTGAAATTAAATGTCACAATCCTCCCTGGTTTAAATGATGCCGTTTCCATTGCCAGCATTCTTAGGTTGATGTCATACTTAGTTTAATTTGTTTTAACCTGTTTATTATTTTTATTCATCAGATCTCGCGGTGGTGGTGCTGCGGTAGCATTGTCACCTCACAGTAAGACGCTGTCCGGTTCGATTCTCAGCTAGAGCATCCTCTGTGTGGAGACATGCGTGAATGGGCGTACCTTCTTTGAAGGTTGTGCATCATACCTGGCAAGCCGGTACGTAAAAATCAACTGCCAATCATTAGCGGACTGGAGTTCCATTGTGGCGACCCCTAACCGGGAAAAGCCGAAAGACACAAACAATTAGTTTTTATTCTTCATTTTTCATGTTCTAATTCATGGCTTATTCTGTTATATGCAATTTTTTTGTGTGTATTTGTATTTTTCGTCATCAGGTGTTGAGTTCATTTAAAAAGAGTTACTGCATTTGAGGGGTGTGTTTTTTATCATGTGACTCATTAAAAAGGTATTTAAACCAGGTGTGTGAATTTTTAAATAGATTCTGAAGAAGTTGTGTTATACTCTTACGAAAGCGCTCAGTCTGTTTTGGTTGAATAAAGCCGTTTTGCGGTATCCCTTGGGTTTCCTACAGTATTCGTTTTTTCGTGTTTGGTTCCCGGTTTGCTACTGGTCTGCCTTGTGGGTTTGAAAACAGATTAAGCAAGTTTGTGTTCCAGGGTTTCTTGCAAACAGGCTTGGAAAATAGATGAATTTTCATTTCTTTGGAAGAAAATGTTCCTTTATGCATTTCCACCCTTATCCAATTATCCACGGTAATTTTTAAGATTCAGAAGGATACCCAAAATCATTGTAGTCACCCTCTTTTGGCCCAACCAACATTATTTCTTCCTTGTTGTGGAATTGGCCAGGGACAATTACCACAACCTTCCTCACAGACTGAATCTAGTCACTCAAGACGGGGAGTTTAATATACACTAATAATCAATTTCAACTAACTGCCTGGATTGATTCAATTTTAATACCTTTTAGGCACTTATTTTACAAGGATATGCATGTTTACTAAATGAGACAAGAAAGTCTGCTACTAGAAAATCCAATATTGGTATGTGAAAGCGATTTTCTAATTACTGCCCAATCAATAACCAGGGGCCCATCAGGGATTTTGTATCACTGGCGCTCAAATATTTATGTAAGTTACTTTCCTCTGGTCTCATTTATTCATCTGTAAAGGTTCATCTTGTAGCCATTTCAGCATGTCTGTCCATATATCCTCCTGTTTCTTCACTAATTGTTGTGAAGCAGCTTTTGAAAGGAGTTTTACACTTGACACTTCCTTGTAAACAGGTTACTCCTACTTGGGATCTCAACTTTGTGCTGAAGAAATTGACTATTCACCTTATGAACCTGCCCATCAAGCTGATTTAAGGTTCTTTACTTGGAAAACTGTACTCCTCATTGCTCTGAGATCTGTGAGAACACTATCTTGAGTTGCAGGCTTTCATGGTGGCTGAGTCCTGTCTGATTTTTCCACAGAGATAGGATGTCTTTAAGGACATACCCTCATTTGTGCACATAGCGGTTTCAGAGTTTACTTTGAATCAAGCCATTAATCTCCCTGTTTTCTGCCCAGAACCTAAAGACCAGCCTTGTCTACTTTGATGGCATACTGAAAATGAGTGAATTATAGAAGCATTATAGAGGCAGCTAGATGGTCCTCTCTGAATCCTTTGATAGGTCCAGGTCTAACCTTGCTAGGACTATTCCCCAGAGGCTTCTGGATCCATGTTCTTCTTCTTCTTCCAAGGTCTGACATGCCTTGGTAATCAACCCATACAGCCTAAAGACTACTGTAGCAGTGGGAATGATGGCAGAGTACAATTGTGTAAGTTGCACTTATCATCATTGCAGATGTTTGAATTCCTTACTGCTGCAGTAGCCAAATGAATGCTAAATGATTCCATAGATGTTAAAGTGACCAACTGTGGGCTAGTCAGAGGTCCTTATGCAACATAAAAAATCAAAGTTGGACTCTTCTAAGATTTTTGTGATTCAACATATTTGTACATAACATGAATACAGCTTTTCATCTGGCTTAGCTGTAAAATATATGAATGACTCCGTGCTTATATATTCAGTAAAATCAAGACAAATAAATCAACTCACAGCTAAACATCTTATTTAAAAAAATTCAGAGATGGCTACACAACACTGGTCAACTTCTGAATGAAACAAAAATACATATCTTGTTTGTAAATAATGATATGATCCAAAATCATTTGTTAGCTTTCATATTCTGTCTGTTTTTTGTATAAATACTGAGATACTGAACACCTTCAAGCTCCCAGATGCCACCATGGGCAAATGTCTGAAATGTGAATCAGCATGGCACTGAAATAGTAAAAAGAAGCAAAAGATCACCAAAAACTGAATCTGCTATAGGGTAAATCCTTTCCTCAATGACCTTGCCCATCTGTTTTTAAACATTGTTTATGAATCTCTGTAGTTATCAGCTTTAAAAGCTGAAACTGAATTATAATACAATTTTCACATTTGCTTGACAGTGTGTATGCCACTGTATAGCAGTCAAGGAACTTAATTATTCTGAATTCTCCCATTCCCTTGTCGTTGCTCAAGTAAGGTTGATACTCCTATATTCTGTACCCCCTAATAAATATCTTGCTGTCAAACCGACCATATAAACTGTGTAGTAGTATATCCCCAGAAGTCCAACACGACAAATTATCTAAAGTCACAAAATCTAGTAATCAAAGCAGTAACTATTGTCCTCTGATGTTGCCTTGCTGTGGAATAATTTAACAGCAGATCTTAAGTTGCCTTGATGACAAAGTACATCAAGAAAGTCGAGTTACATTTGATGCTATCATGGTTATATAACTGCAAGGGATTACATAATCACAAGACTACCTCTAACAAGAGTAAAGCACATCATAGTAACTCCACATGTTCATCATTAGATCACTGTTGCAGTAGCATAAAGCTATCTGGGATCTATCTTACCACGAATCAGCTGTCTGCAGCATAAGAGTGCTGGTATAATAGGAGGCATATGGCTGCCAAAATTCAGAACTTTTCTTACCGCTGAAGAGTTCAGTTAGATGTTTGTCTACACTGCAACTTCAGTTTTGGCTGTTGGTTTGTAAGTCAGCTTTCTGGGCAAATAAGTACCTCTCAATGGAACTGCCTTTTATTTTTAACTAAAACTTTCAGTAAATTCAACTCTTATGCCTAATAGATAATGAAAGTGTCTGTATGGTAGGCAAATCCCACAGAAGGATTCCTGCATGACTTGTCCTTTTTGTTTGGGGAGAAACACACAATGTCTGTTTATTTGCGATTTGTCTTTCCTTCTCCCATAAGAATATTTGCTGTCAGCTTAACAGCCTTTGCATGTTTTTGGAGAAGAAATGCTTGAAATCCCTCATCCACTCCTCCATGGCTACCAACTCTCCTCCATCGGACATTCCTCTTCAATCAAGGGAATAGAAAAGAAGTCCTGAAACTAACCTGCATTTGGCCTGCCTTTCCCAGTCATAAACCAAAGAATCTGTTGTGAATATTATCAAGTCCTTGGAATGTTAGTGCAATTTTCACAACCTGTCTGGTGCTGTTCCACAGGACATTACCAAGAGTCAAGAGCCAGGTGTGTCTTCTAAGACCAGATGTCAGGAAGTTGCCAAGAAAGGAAAACACCATTATCTTTTGTCTGAAGGACTGGATAATATACCTGAGGTTTTAGTAAAGGAAGAGTTAACAAGTTCTCTTTATGGAAGTTCAGACCTCTGATATATCTGAAACAATTAAGTTAGATACTCCAAGGAAAAAATTCCAAAAAGCAAGCACCTGTCATCACTTTCTACTCCATCTGGTGTAATGGGATCAAAGGATGAATGATATAACTTCGCCAAAGGACTTTTCACAGCTTTTCAGTTTCTTCAGTCCTCTTCTCCACTTGGTCTCCTCTCTTGCCCAGTCTGAGTCAGAATTAGGGGAAAATTCTCTTCTGACTTTCCACTTGAGGAGATTCTTTTTCAGACATTATACCTAAAATGAAAGCTCAGGGTGTGATAATATGATGTACACCAGCAGGAGGAACTGCGTGTACTCATAGCCCAGAATGTGATGTCATCATGTGCACTAGCAGGAGGGGAGGTACTCCCAAGTAGGAGAGCTACAGTAATTTACAGCTGTGCTGATCTGACTTTATTGGAAGACGAAAACCCAGAATTTGTCTAGTTCTGAAAGCTTTGTCCCAGAACAGCCGATATGGTGAGTATATATCTTTTAATCTGTGCTTTCTGTTGCTGTATGTAATCTTTAATTTCCAGGTTCTCCTCTGAAGAGGGGCACATTTTGGCAAGTCTAGTTTGACAAGCCAGTTTACTTTTATTATTAGAAAATGTTATGCCTCTTTTCTTTTCACTGAAATAGCTATGCACCGAAGTTTCCAGATGGCTTTATATCGACTGCGTCTCACTGCTGCTCGAGCATATGTGAAAGCCTTGGAAGCAAGCATGGCTCCTGTGTCCACAAGCCTTACTGAACCACTGAAGATGAATGCTGTGGTATGTACAAAGTGGTGTTCTTTATGTATTTTTTAGAGTTTAAGTGGTTAGCCTCATTTACAGAGATCAAAATCAAAACCTGTACAGTTATAGCAAAAAGCAACACAAAAATCATACTTTTTTCTTGTATCGAAGTCATTTACATTTATGCAGAGTAAGAACAAGTGTTAATAACAAGAAAACGTTTATTCAGCAGTAGTATCATTAACATACATTTTTTCAAGATAATGCAGACACCTACCACAATGAAGCACAGGGCCAGATTCAGTAAAGCCTACACTAAGTGTACACAATATGTATTTAGTAAAATAATTATCACATTTTTGTGCTTTCTAGTCACTCAGAAAGATTACACTAAGTGTGCATGTAGTCTACACTTTGTGGTAACCTTTAGGAATCCCTGTCTATATTTAAAGCTGCAAGAATATCAGTAGGAAAACTGAAGTTTGGAGGAAGAAGGTGTGTATGTCTGTGTTGTCTGCTCACTCAGAACAGTGTTCACTTAGAGTAGGATTTATTGAATCTGGTCCATAGACTGTAAGAACCCACGTCTTTATGAGGTCTGGAAGGAAGGTAAAGGTAGGCTACAAGGAAAAGAAAAAGTGCAGGCTATCCTAGTCAGGCACATACACAGTATGCTCCCAAAATGCATATTTGATTCTAGCACATATTAATTAACTATATTAAACATCATTATGATTCATACATTCATTAAAATAACCACTATTGTGGTACTTCGAAGTAAGTGTTGAGGGATTATATGGACTGTACTGAAAAATATCAGATTTGTTTACAAGGAAGTGTGTACACATTATTTTACTGAATGCATATGATGTGTATGAGGATAGTCATAGGAGAAGCTGGGGAATGAAGAGAAAAAGTATGTTGCATTATATTTGGTAATGGTAGAAGAGACTAGATTTTGTGGTCTCTCTCTCTCTCTCTCTCTCTCTCTTTAGATTAGCAAGCACATGTGCTTTTCTTCCTATCCCACCACCCTTCCAGACCCCTTAAAGGCATTTGTGGTATTACAGTCTATGCTTCATTGTGGTAAGTGCCTGTAGGAAATTCCTCATGGATGAAATAAGCAAGAATGAATGTCTAACTGGATTATATATTGCTGTAGAAGTGTCCATGTTCTGATAAAAAGAAAAACAATTATTGTTTTGTTCTCCTGCTGTTGTGCTAAAAATATGAAGACCAAAATGCAAGTACTTCACAAGGTTAATGTGCTGAAGGGATGGAGGTGATTGGAAGTAAGCTAGTAAAGAAGGGCATTTTTAAGCTCAAATGGTGATAATGATTGAAGGAAGCTAATGTGTTTGTGCAGGAGGAATGAAGACTGAGATAAACACATTACTAAAGAAGTTGCAGGAGGATATACTGGCACTTGTCTTTATCTGTCCTCCAAAGGCATATACTAATTATAATATGCCCAGACTACTTGCTTTTGCAGGCCCACATAAACGTCTAGGTCTGTGTAATTTAGAGTACACACTGAGGTAGAGATTGCCCTTGAGGGAGACTATGAGGGCTGCTACTTCACATGAGAGGATGAACATTTATCACATGAGAGGATGAACATTTATTTCTGAAAAAGGCTTTGGTAAAGATAGTTGGGTGTTCTCTTTTTCAGCAGCATTTTTCTTTGGTCACTTGTGGGTTGATCTTTAGAGGTTTTATTAGTAGATAAGTTTCACTAAGTAGTTTACCAATATTTAAGGGAATTCACAGAATATGGTAAATGTATGGTTCTATTAACCTATTTGCTGTTTATTTAGAAAGTTCAGAGACTAGGAAAACCTGCTTTGATTTTTAGTGGTTTGTTTGCCTGAAGTTTCGACCATAAAACTTTTTCAGAGGTAGAACTAGAACATTCAGTTATTTCAAACTGCAAACAAAATGTACACTTTAGTATGATGATGCAATATATGTGTGTGTATTATGCAAGTTATTTTAAGTAGTTTAATTCGTAAATAACTGAATATTTCTAAGATGTATTTTTGTAACTGCATCTGTTTGAAGGGTCAAAGGGTATAGGCATTTTATAGTCACAGTAGTTGTAGTGGTACAATTAAATTGTGCATTTGTGTTTTGAGTAACCTGCCTTAGAGTTTTTGATTATTGGTTGTGTACGGTTTAAAATAATAACTTTGACAGTGATAGAAGGGGGTATGTGGGCTAGGCTCCCAGGGCAACTTAAAGATAAGGTGCAATCAGAAAACCAACCTTAATTTAGTTGATTTTGTGTGCTTGCTACTATCCTCTTGTGTTCCAGTTGGCCACATTTTACTTGGGTAGAGGAACAAGTGGAGAATAAAAAAAAAACAATAAAAAGCACTTACAAAAAGTTTATTGCTCTAGCAGGAACCTTACCCTGTTGTTCCTGGTCTAGTTTCACACTGTGATAACACAAATGAGTGGTATGTTTCTCTTGTAATTAATAGTCTTCAGTGGATGTACGGTGCTGCAAAGAGTAGGAAATTGGTGCCGAATTGCTATTTTTCTCCAAAAAAAAAAATCAGTGCCAATCACCACTGAATGGAGGTTAGTAGTTGTTGCTCTGTGCATCTGACTTTTATTTCTATACTGCAGCATAAACCATATGCATGCAATTCATCTTTAAATTGTATAATGTGTAAATAATTCAGGGCTTTTAATAGTAATTTATGTTATAATTGTAGAGAGCTAACATAATGCCATTCATCTGCAGTTGTAAAGATAGCACCCCGTGTATACAGGGATTTTGTACTATTCATAACTTCAAACCCAGTGGCAAATGTGGCTGGATATTCTATAGTTGTCAAGGAACATATTACCTTCAGGCAGATTCCTAGTAACCCACAAACTGAATTCATTAAACTACATATCACTCTAGACAGGATTAATTATCAGTTAATAGCTTATTGTAGTATACCTCTTTGTCCCCTGGTGACCACACAAGACTTCACAGTGTTCTAAATGATCCCCTGTTAGCAAAAACTCCATCATTTTAGGGTGACTTTAACTACTGTTCAATAATCGGAGACTCCTATATCTCCAGTAAAGGATAGGATCAAAAACTGATAGACTTAATAAACAAAAATCCCCTTAAACAGTTGGTAAATAAATCTACTAAAGAACACAAATTATTGACCTTGTTCTTACAAATATTGTCTGCCTTTTGCTATACTCCTCTGGTATCTCATTCCCCATTGAAGTCTGACCACAGACTTGTGACCTTCTTTTAAACTTCTAAAAGCCCTTATGACAAATCCCACTGAATTTAAGGACTACAGATGTGCCAGCATCAACCTACTTTCTGACAAAATATCAAAATTCAATTATGATTGCAGTTCTTTTGTCCTTGACACAGCAGCAACCTTCACTAAGGAATTTGATGAGCAATTAAAAAACGTAGAGCTAGAGTTCCCTACCAGTATGAAATACTATGGGAATTTAAACAAATCATTTTGGTGGAATATCACCGTAAATAAACTGTACAACCAAAGAAATTTATTAAATTATTTAGTACATGTAAACTTCCTCTTTTCAAGGATAATATTAGTAGCATTAAACAAACAAACAAACAAACAAATAAATACAATTGAAGAACTCCATCAGGTGCATTAAAGGAGCCAGTGAACTTAGGCTGCCTTCTGAAGCCAAAGGTAAGTATAATTCCTTCCATCTTTAACTGTTCTAGAAAAATTAAGAAATAATACCCCTACATTGGTATGAACTTATTCATAGCGTTGTCTGCTTTTCTGACCAAATAGACATTGCCAGTACCCTTGCAAGCAAATTTGTTGCCAGCCTTACCCTGAGACTTCTATCCAAAGCCCTAGAATATCTGACTTCCAAAATATGTGCAACATTTACATCACTGTTGCATTTATCTAAGCTATATGGGTTATATCCTAGCTTAGGATAAAATCATCAGCTAGCTTTCAAAACTTTAGGGCATCCAAACTGCCACTGGCTTGAGCAGAGCCAAAAAAAAAAAAAAAGGCAGTCTGGGTGCCAAAAAGCTTGAGACCAGCAGGATTCATGGAGCTGACAGTCAACTAATGATCTTTTCAAGGCTGGGCAATGATAATTCCCTTCTGGGGAAACCTTCCATTTCAATATTTTTCTTTGAAAAAAACAATTTCTCTAAAAATAATGTATTTTTATTCTAGGAAAATGTTTTTTGGTGGACTGTCATTTTTATGAAGGGATTTTTTACTTATGTAATGCTTGTGTGAATGAATTGTGTACAAAATCTTTTATTCACTTGACTACATTTTTTGTGCAGAGTAAGTGTGTGGTGTGCAAAATTTTGTGACTTTAAGGACTGTCATGGTAAAGTTTTACTTTAACATTAACTTCCCTGTCAGAAGTTTTACCTGTTCACTCCATTTCTGCTACCTGCTTGTAAGTTGTCCTTCCCAGCTTAAACTTGGAGTGTAGGTATGAATCTATGCTTTTTCTGACTTCCTTCTTTCACAAGCAAAATAAAGCTGTTAGGGAGTCTGTAGGTTTCCAGCTGGCTTCATCACTGCCTCAGTCACTTGGGTATGCTGTGGCCGAACCCGATTCCACCAACCATTCGTATCCCACTCTTGTCCCTTATAGTGTAGCTCTTTGGGAAGCCACAAATGACCTGGAGATTGCCATATTCTCTGCGACTATAGGGTTGCCCTTGCTGGGCATGGGGCAACTATTCTTGCTAGCCTCTTGGAGGAGGGAGTGGTTGAAGGTTTACTGCTTAATCTGGGAGGAAAGTACCCAATTCCCAGGCTAGTTTCTCTATCATGGGTCAGACCTTTCTAGGGAATCTCCCAGGAAGAAAAAGCAAAACCTTGAAAATGTAGCTGATGTTGTCTTTTTTGTCTTTTTCCTCAGTCGATGGTCTCTGATCCAATCTTTCATCTGACTTCGGCCACTTCTAAAGACTTGGCTCCATAGCTGGAGCTGCTTCCCTTACCTGTAATCCTCCTCTTTAATTTAAGTCACATATTTTGATTGCTGCTTCAATGACTGGAGATATGGTCTACCATAGCTCGAACATTAATGATTAGTATAAGTACCATTTTGCCGTATATAATAGCTTTCTAAGCTATTCTATTTTTTTTCACCTCCATTGTTTCTTCTCTACTAATTATTATATAAAAAGAGTCATTTTTCTCTCTTTCTCTGCTCCCTTACAGGCCTCATGCCTTGTTGTTTTCCACCTTTGTACCTGGTGCCATTACCATTGTTGGTATTTTCTACTGATATACCATTGCTGGTATTCTTCTTCTTTATTTTCTTTTGACTAGGTTCTTTCCTTCAGTATGATCGACAACCCTACTGGCTTCAAAAAATGCACCTGCTGTGGGCGTAGGGTTCAGACCCAGATTCAGTCGGGAATTTTATTATCTCTATCTCCCACTAGACTCGAGCTTGCCACTAACCCAAACCCAACTGTTAACTCCTACTCTGATCTGACCTTTGGTTTCAGAGCCATCAAACCCAAGAGAATCAAGTTTGTCTGCTTTGGATCTGAAGGCCTGGCCTTCCTCTACTCTGACTATATCTCCGATCCAGTCATTGCTGACACTGTCGGAGCCAGAGGAATCTTGGAGCCATAGTGTCAGCACTGGTTCTGGGGGTGGGGGAAGTTGGGTTTGACTCCATTGCTCTCAGAGCCATTCCTTCCTCTTGGAGTCTTGGCATTGAACAGCTCTGCTGTGAACTCTACTTCAAGGCAAGATCATGGTGTTGCTAAGAGCCAGTATGGACAGGTGTCTTTGGTTCCTACTAGGGCAGCCCTTGCTTCTTCTGTGTATTCTGTCTTTAAGGTAGTGGAGAGAGCTTTTTTCACCACCATGGACAAGACATACTTTCCCCTTCTAATCCTCCCCTTCACAGCTGTCTGCTTTGGTCCCTGAGTCTCTTCATTCTATCCCATCAGGTCAGCCGTCTCATTCCATGTTTAGAGACAGTCCTCATACAGGACTTTGCTCACACTTCTGAGTCCTGTCCAGACCACCCCACTGGGGAACCCTCTAGGAAGTGTACATGCAAAAGGAGGCACTTAGATTCCCCACAGGAATCCTTAATGGAAGACACAGACTTTGATGAACGGGAATGGTCCCTCAGACAACCCTTTAAGGATGTCTCCTTCGATGAAATACTCGACGTTTTGAGACAGAAAGGTGGTTGGTCATCTAACCCTCTTCCCAGGAGGAGTCTGTGTTTCTTGAGGCTTTCAGAGCTGGCTCAGTTACATCCTGAGTAATCCCCCTGGCAGACAAGATGGTGGACCTTCTCTCCCTCCAGGCCAGTCTTGGAAGAATCCTGATGTCATGGAGCCAATACCCAAAAGGCCCAATAAGTACCTGTTTCTGCCCAAGGATTGAGCCCATTGGAGCGTTGGTCCCCCAGGAGATACTATGGTGGTAGCAGCAGCCACCAAGAAAGAAATTGCTGAACAGAGTTCTTCTGTCTATCCCCCATATAGAGTGTCCAGGGCGTTGGAACCATTTGGGAAGCATGTTTATACATCAGTGACTTTTGCTGACGGGTAACTGAACTATTTAACACATTACAAGATTTCAGAGGGACTTGACCAAGGAGTTTTCTGATGCCCTCTTGGCATCGATGTCTGTGGAGGACAAGAAGACTTTTTTTTCACAACTGGCCACGCTTTAATCCCTATTGAATACCTCTATGAGGCTGATTTCCCACACCTCAGAGAGAGCTTTGGAGAGCATTGGGTTCAAGAATTGCTGTGAGACAACACACCTGGATGCGCTTCTGTGATTTATGGAACCTTTCAAGTCTTCATTCATCAATGTTCCTTTTGATGGATCCACCTTATTCAGCCTTAAGGTGAAAGAAACCCTATCAGAAATGAGCAAGATGGGAGCACATTATCTGCTATAGGGATGCATTTAAGTCCTATCATGAGTGAGCAAGATGGGAAGTCATTATCTGCTGTAGGGATGCATTTCTCTACCTCTCAAAGGACTTTTTCCCAAAACCAGAGAGGTGGTAGGAAAATGTGGTTTTGTAACGTACAAGATTCTTCCCAAGATTCCTGTGGAGACTCCAGTGGCAGAGGTGGGATCTACAATAGTAGATGTTGCCCTTGTGGCAGAGGAGCTCCGCAAAATCAGAGCTTTAGCTGTCCTTTCTCTAACAAGTCCCACCAGCACTCCTGAAAGGTTGCCCAACTTCTACAGTCTGGAAGCAGTCAGGGGGGCGCTTATCCCTGCACCCAGTAACTCGGACAGCCATCAACAAATACATCTGGGTGCAGAGAATCATATCCAGAGATTTTTTAAATACTCCTTTTCCTTCAGCCCCCCCCCCCCCAATCAGTCTACAAAACTTCCTGACATTCCACCTAGTCAGAAGAAAGCAGCAACTACATAAATAGAAAAACTGGTGGCCAAGAGAGTCACCTAAATGGTCCCCCAAGACCTGCAAGTCTTCAGAACTTACTTGAGGTTCTTTTTGTTGCCAAGAAAAATGAGGACCTGATACCTATCTTGGATCTCAGTAGTTTGACCCAGTACGTCAGATGCTTAGAGCTCCGAATGGTCAAGATTTAGTCCATTCCACTGCTATTGCACAAGGATGACTGGATGTGCTCAGTAGATCTCCAGGATGCATACAATCACATCAGAAGAGACAGGTGATATAAAAGGTTTCTACACTTCTGGCTAGGAGCCATTCATTGCCAGTTCAGAGCCCTGCTGTTTGGCTTTACCACAGCCCCCAGGGTGTTCACCAAGTGCATGGCAGTGGTCGCAGCTCACTTAAGACTGCTAGGATTAAAGGTGTTTCTATATCTTGATGACTGGCTCTTCTCTCCTCCCACAGGTCTACTTATTCAAGCCAAGGACTGCATGCTGCAACACTGTCTTCAATTGGTCATGACAGTGAACTACACACTCTTCCCTATTCATGTCCTGGAGTTTATTGGTGCTCGTCTGGATATGATGACACAAATTGCAGGCTTACCACAGAAGACAATAAAAACCTTACAGAGTAAAGCATACCACATTCTGTCTTTTCCTTCCACACCTGTAAGATTGGTATTGCAATTCCTTAGACATGTGGCAGCTTTCATAATTCAATTAACTCTAGCAAGATATTATATGCGGGTACTGCAATGGACGTTTGTAGTGCAATGGTCAATAAGATGACACTCCCCTGTCTACAATAAATACAGATTACAAAGATTTGCATAGAACAAATTTGTAGATTACTGCAGAAGAAGTTTCTTTGGGAAGCCTTTTGATTCTTTCACCACCCACAGAAACAGTGACTACAGACACCTACCAGCTTGGGGGGAGGGGGTCATTACTTGGGAAGGACGGTCCAAGGCATTTTCTCAACTGGAGATCAGTCTTCACATCACTATCCTGGAAATGAGAGCAGTCCTATTAACTTTGCAGGTGTTTCAAGATGCTGTCCCTCCAGGGATGATTGCCAGTCTTACAGACTATGTTGGTAGTCTGACATATCAACAAGCTGGGGGAACCAGATCTTACCCCCTGTGTCAAGAGGCTCTGAAAGGTTGGCAGTGGACGATCTCTTCCAGCTGCTTTCTTGTGGTGATGCTTATTCCAGGGAAGTCCAACGTGCTATCAGGCAAACTGAGCAGGTTCATTTTATTTCCTCAGTGAGAGGTCTCTCAGATCTGATGGCAGAAACAATTTTCCCTCAGTGGGGCTAGCTGTGCTACAACCTGTTTGCTTCCCCTCTCAATATCAAGTGCAGCAGGTACTTCACTGTGATACCTCCAAAGGGGGGGGGGGATTCACAGAGAGGCTGTCTAATTCAAAATTGGCCCATTGGGCTCCTATACACATTTCCTCCTATACCTCTAATTCCCAAATTCCTGCAGAAAGTTTCTCACCAGACATACAGAGTAATCCTCATTGCCCTGTTCTGACCTCAACAAGTTTGGTTTCCCTTCCTGTGGCCTCGTCTAGTCCACCCCTCACAGGTGTTGGATCCAACCCATTATCTCCTCTCATCCATCAGGGATGGCTCATATGGACATTCATACCCTCAAACTGACTGCATGTTTTTTCCACTTCCAGTGCTGGCTAGACAGTCCAAGCTTTCCTCCCCGGTTTGACACATCCTCATATCCTCTCAGAAGGATTCTACTAGGAAGGTGTATAAGAGCAAATTGTAAAGAAGCTCTCTTTGGGCGGTCTGGAGGCAGTTAGACCCATTTTCAGCACCTATTTTAGTTATCCTAGACTTTCTTGCTTCCATTTTCAGTGGTGGAGCGAGATATCCTGCTATAAAGATCCAGCTTGTAGCCATCTCAAATTTTCATGTAAGAGATATCCTTTCATCATCTAGATTTTGCAAAGCCTTTCTGAAAGGTATCTTTTTACTCCAACCCCCTAATAAGGATCCTACTCCTCCATGTGATTTAACAATATTTCTTCAAGCACTGATCCCCCCTCCTCCCTTTGAGCCAGCGTGGACTTGAAGTTTCTGCCTTGAAAAACTGTTTTCCCTGGTTGTGATCACATTGGCCAGATGAGTATCTGAACTCCAGGCTCTCTCTTCTAAGCCACTAGACCTAATCTATCACAAAAAGAGAGTGTGTCTCTTTATATTAATCCTTCTTTTATGCCTAAGGTGACTTCAGAAGCAGGTAAAACTGTCTATCAACCTTCCTGTTTCCCTTCCAATTTTTTCTGACAAACAAGAATACATGATGCACCTTTTGGATGTTCATATATAGCTTAGATTTTATCTCCACAGAAGGAAAGATTTCAGAAAATTAGACTAGCTGTTTTGTCTCCTTTTCCAAAGTCAAGCTGGGTAAATCAGATTCAAAGGTGACTTTAGCTGGATGGCTCACTGATTGCATTTCTTTTGTCTATAAGAAGAAGAAATTGACACTTCCTAAACCTACTAAGGCACATTCCACTAGATATGTGGCCACCTCCTCCACTTTCTGGTCCAGATCTTCCAAAGATGACATGTGTGCAGCTGCCACTTAGTCTAATACTCATACCAGCATTGCTCACTACAAATTAGACATTTGTCTACAAATAGGGCAGTGTTTGGCTCCACTGTACTCCAGAATATCCTTCCTTGAGGACCACCCTGGGGTTTCTCTAGCTGGGGGCTCTTTCCCAAGTTGAGGAACAGATGAAAAAGACAACATCAGATACAGAAGTTATGCACTCAGAATAATGATGCCTCTGTGTTGTCTGTTTTCATCCTTCCTCAACCCCCCCCCCCCTTCAATTCCTTTCCTGTTTGGAAGTTTTTATTTCCTGGTCTCTTAGTTCGACCTTAGGTGTGTCATACTGCCTGTCTTTTGATGAGCTCCAGTCTTTTATTCCTTTATTTCTTTTTTTCTTGCGGACTGACTGGCATTTTATTGGTAATTATAATGTATTATTTCTCACTGTTGTGCTAAGGGCAGTAATATAGGCTGAATAGATGGCAAACTCACTCCGAGGTAATTCAAGCTAAAAGAAGAGGATTATATTTAATGAGCAGAGCCTAGTCTTTAGACGTGACCAAAGTCAGATTTGAGACTCATTGGTTGAGGAAGGATGAAAACAAACAACACAGATGCATCATTATGGTGAGTACATATTTTGTTTCTTCTCCTGTATCTTTAACTATGCACAGGGAAGATCTGTTAAAGGATTCCTTTCTGGTTTTAATGTGTTATATCATGTGTCCTCTTTGCTTTTAATGGAAAAATGATTTTCATCAAAGTCTGACAGTCATTCTCAATCAGATGAGCAGGGAGCGGAGTGGGAGCATGATTCTTCAGTTAATTCTCCCCAAGCTGAAAATTCTAATTCTGAGGAAAAGTTTTTCTTTCCCACCAGAAGAATTGTCTTTTTCTGACATTAGGTATTAATAAAGTGAGAGATTTATTTCAGTGGGAACAAAATGAAATCCCTGTTTCCAAGTAGAAGTACATTGTTTTGTTATAACTGAATTTTCCTCAGCCTGCAGCTGTACCTCCGGTGTCCAGAGGTACCCTTGGGTGTGGCTCATGAGCATGGATGGGTGGGGAAAGGGATAATGGGTAGGGCATATAGTACAAAAAACTCTCCACAGAATGGATGCAAGGATGGCCGAGGTGCAGGACACCTTTAAGATCCAGATCCGGTTCCAACAACACTGGAATAACTCCTGGGGGAGGAGGATGGCTAATACACCCAACAAGGACCTGGAGCACTGGGGCCTTGATTGGGAATAAAACATTTTTAAACTTCATTGCATTCCTTAATTGTGTCTGCTTGACATTTACCAGCAGCACTTTAAAATGCTCTTATGATTTTGCTGATGCTGTTTCCAGAGCTGCAGCTATTGGTTCAGTTATGAAAAGATTTGCTTGGTTATTTTCTCAAAATTTACCAGTAAATGTCAAAGTTGAGATTTTAAATTCTTCCCTGGACAAAGATATAGTATTTGACTCATCTGCTGCTGAGGTCCTTTAAATGTTTGATGAGAGAGGGAAACTGATTCTGAAGGTTACTCAGATATTTCACCCCCCACCCTTCATAGTTCAGAAAAACCTTCATTCCTTTTCATGATCCTTTTCTGAAAACATAGCAGTCTCAGCAAAGTTCTAAAATGAGTGGCAAGGAGGCTCAAAGAAAAAAAAGGGAGCCTCCCAAAACCAAGGACTGTCCAAAAGCCTCCCCTTTTTCTCCCACCATCCCACTCTGGTAATCCAGCTAATCTCTCTCTCTGACTAGGCCTCAGTCTTCCACTGTAGCATCATGTTACCTTGGACAAGTGAGTTCTGAGACTTATCCAACAGGGGAAGAGATAGCAATGAGTAATTTCCCCCAATTCAAGGGATTCATCCGCAACCTTCAAACCAGGTGCCCCTGTTTACTCCTGTTTTTGAGCAGATGTTGGTGAAGGAGTTGATAGAACTTGTGCTTTCAGCTCAGATGAGCTATGGCTTCTATTCAAGAAGTTTCTGATGTCAAAGGAAGAAGGAACTTGAAGACAAGTTACAAGACTTTTTTTTCTCAATCACTTTGTCAAGATTCCAAAATTCATAATGTTATCCCTTCAAACCCTTTTACCTATTATACTCACCTGCAGCATCTTGGTAACTTTGGACATAAGATATGCTTATCATCTTATAACAATATGCAAGGGGGATTCAAACTTTTGCAAAGGAGATAAAATCTGGTACCATCCTCCCATTTACATACCACATTAAACAGTTTTGTGTATTATCCTTTGATCTATCCACTAGGTCAGTGGTATTTGCAAATTGCCTTGCTCCAGTAATTGCTTATTGCAGGTTCAAGGCATTCATATTTTTTCATGTCTGGGCGATTATCTCATTTTGCAGACACTTTTTCCCATTGCAAGGATTCCCTGACATGGCTCGGGCTCATGAAACTCCTCGGTCCATTGAACCTGCAGAAGTCATCTCTCATTCTTGCCCATTCACTGTTTTTTTCTGGGATGTCTTCTAGATTTGTCCCTGGGAAGAGCCTTGCTTCCAAAGGGCAAGTACAATAGTAAAAGGAAATCTTCCTGGATTTCTCATGCCAATCTCATGCTACTGCCAGGGAATTCTTCAGTGTTCTGGGTTTCATGGCTTCTTTGATTGTTAAGATTTCCTTTGCCAGACTTCATAAGAGAGGAATTCATTGGTATGGCCGATTACTCTGGGCTCAGCTTTTACACCATTGTCTTTTCAAATTCGAATTCTAGGGTTTCTAAAGAGGGAGTTACTTTGGATGGATGGATGGATGGATCAGTTAGCTGTCATTCCAGGTTTGCCTTTCTATTTTCAGTCTTCCCCACTCAATCTGCTACAACAAAATGCTTCTGACTTTGCTTGGGGATAGGTTTTAAAAAGAGTGAAAGTGCAAGGTCTGTGGAACTCCAGTAACAGACAAAAACAGATTAATGTCAGAGATGTTGGCAGTGAACAGTACTTTAAAGGCCTTAAATCATCTTTGGTCCCCAGGACTTCTGCATGTTATCGCAAACAATACCACTGTGATGTGGTACATAAATGCGGGGCACCAGATTTTATCCCCTTTGCAGACTTGCTATGAATGCCAGGAATGTAGCAGTTTATCTCATTTTTACTCTTCAGGCTTCATAATTCCATCAGAGCAAAAAATTGTACCAGACAAGCTTAAGAGGATCAGGACTGATCCTCACAAATGGAAAGTTCACCCAGGCATCTTCCAAGGATTGATCCATCTATGGGGAGCACCTCAAGCTGATCTGTTTGCCTCCTTTGAAAACAGTTAAAGAAATTTTGCTTCAGGATTCATTGTAAATAGGCCTGGAAGACAGATTCCATTTCATTCCAATTGGTGGAAATGTTATATGCTTTTCCACCTTTTACACTGATTCATAGGGTCTTTCTAAAAATTCTGAAGGACTCATCCAAAGGTGGTGTAGGTGACTCCCTTTTGACTCCAGCAACAGTGGTTCTCCTTTCTTTTGAAATCAGCCAAGGGCTATTAACTACAAGCTTTCCCAAAGAGTGGATTTATTCATACAAGACAGTGGATTGTTTGATACACGCCAACCTGAAAACACTTCAGATGACTGCCTGGGTGATAAACGTTTTGATACGTTTTAGCCATCATTTTTTTCAGGACATACAGCAGGTACTAAAGGAGGTGAAAAAGCTGCAACTGGAAAGTCATAGATGTGCAAATGGAAAAGAGTTTCTGGTTAGTGGCGTTCTAAGAACCAGGACCCTTTTAAGCCCTGGTTGTCTGTGGTTCTAGACTGTGTATGTCTTTTTGTCCTCAGGCCTTATTTTTCTATCAAGATTCATCAGTCATTTCTGCTTGTCTGCCCTTAGATCCCTCCTTTTCTATCTGTCTGCAGTTTTTGAAGAAGGTCTTACATAGACATCCATCTAGGAAACTGGTGGCTCTATAGGATCTTAACTTTGTGCTAGAAAAACTGAAGTTTCTTCCATTTGAACCAGCTCATCAGCCTGATAGGAAATTCTTAACATGGAAAACTGTGTTGCTCATTGCTGTGACTTCTACTAGAAGGGTTTCTGAGCTACAAGTAGTTATGGCAAATCAACTTTACCTCATTTTCCATAAGGACAGGGTTTCTCTAAGAACTGATCCTTTTTTTATGCCTAAAATGGTTTCAGAGTTGTTTCCCTTAAGCCAAACTATTAATTTCCCTGTATTTTTTCTAGAACATTAAAGTAAGAGGGAAAGAGAATTCCACATACTGTGTATGTTTGCAGGCAGCTCAAATACTACTTGGCCACAACTAAACCTTTCAAGAAAGCACATTAGCTGTTTTCTCCTATGAAGATAAGAAAAAAAACTTTATCAAAGCAGACTGTTTTAAGATGGCTGTCTGGAGCGATCTTGTTTTGCTATGCTTACAATGATAAGCCACTTTTGGGCAGAATTATAGCCTATACTGCTTTGGCTTTTGTTTCTTCTGCAAATTTTTGGGAAGGAAAGGACTCTTATTTTAGAGGAAGCAACTTGGTGCTCTGTACATATTTTCATAAAGCATTACCACCCAGGATTCCTTCTCCAGGTCCAGAACAGATTTTGGCTAAGACCATTCTTCAGGGGCTCCTGGATTATTTTCTACCTCTCTATACTTTATAAGCTATGGTAATATGTGACTCCCATCTTTTCATCATTCTTGACAAGTTAATTCTTTATTTTTCAGCCAAGTACTGCTTGATTTCTTTCTAACTTAAGAATATCTGCCTAAATACTTAATTCTTAAATTTTCAGGGTCTACATATTAGTTTCTCCTCAAGTGTTTGGGAGTGACAGACTCGGACTCCTTGAGTGACATTTTTCCTGTAAAAGGACTATATAAGGAAATAACTCCTGTACTTGGTAATAATGACCATCCCTCCTGGTATGTCTAAAGGTCAGTTCCCTTTGCTTTCTCCTATTAACCTGGTGAACTTAGGCATTCTGAGGCAGTGTAGCAACTGCCTCATGTACACAGACAACCCTCTCCTCTTACCTCCCAACACTCAGACTTGTGAGAAATGAAGATAAATATATCCAAATTGGAAGCCGTGCACTAACAAGCCAAGACCGGAATAGCTGGTCAAGAGGAGAAGGTCAACACCTGCATCAAACCACATGCAACACACAGCCCTCCAGAAGACCCACCATCACATCTCTCACATAAAAACACAAACCACACACCTACCTTCGTGGAGGCTTTCAGTAGAAATCTACCCATACAGCAGAGACCTCCAAGGCAGAAACGCACTCAACCACCACAACACAGCACAAACCACAAGACACATAGCTCACCTACACAGTGTGCCCCTCAACCTAAGCCCCTAAGGCAAAACAGCTTGCTCAGTACACTAATCATAGGTGAATTGATAGTGAGGCACACTGATGTCCCACTCACTAGGTTGAATAAGGAGAAGGTAACAGTCAGCTGTCTATCAGGTGCTAGAGTCTGACACATAACACATGCACTCAGGTCACTCCACAACAAGTACAAGTATGACTCTGTCACTGTCTATGCTGGTGTGAATGACCTGAGATGCACCTCCCTGGACTACATAAAAAGAGACACGGAGGAGCTCTCGGATTATGTGGCCCAGGAAGGTATGACCCTAGCCTGAGCAGCATCCTACCGTCACCCAGAATGATACCGCAGTACAAGCAGAAAATGATTGACTTCAACAATTGGCTAAGTTTCTGGTGTCATTCTAAAGGGATCCAGTGTCTATCTGCTTGGGATGACATGATTGACAGACCTCGATGCTTTGCCAGAGATGGCCTGCATCTGTCACCCCTGGGTTTCCAGATACTGGTTAAGGCTCTTGACACCCCTGTAGTGCCTTTTTTAGGCGATGTTCCAAAGACAAAATTACCACCGTAACAGCTATAAATAAATGCAGTCTTAGGGTCATGCTGCTCAATGCTAGAAGTCTAAATCTCAAGATGCATTTGCTCGAAGCACTCCTCAAAATGGAGAACATTGACATTTGTGCTGTAATGGAGACCTGGTTTAAAGCAGCAGAAAGCACTCCTGCTCTACCAGGTTATAACTCATTCCACACCTTTCAGCCCCAGAACATGGACAGAAGCTCGAAGGGCAGTGGTGTCTCCATATTCATAAAGGATATGCACACCTCCAGACTAGTAGCCCAGTATAACGCATCTGAGATACTTCAGTTACAAATAACATTGGGTAAAATGGTGATTCAGGTCATAGCCTGCTATAAGTCCCCAACCATATCCCAAGAGTCTCACTCCCAAGTTTCTAAGCACCCTGAAAACTATTAGGGTCCAATTCAACACTCTTATACTAGGTGACTACAACTACTCCTCCATCAACTGGGAAAACTGCTCATGCACCAATACACTGGCCCAGCGCTTCCTGGAATTCATCAATTCCAATGCCTTGGACCAGCTCATTCTTACCCCTACTAGAGGAAGCAACATCCTGGACCTGGTTATTACTAACACGGGCAACCGTTGCTCTACACCAATAGTCAATTCCTCCCAGGTTAGATCCAACCACAAACTAATCACCATGGAAATCCACATCTCACCCACACCCCCACAAAAGTAACCACCATGAAAAACTTCTCCAAAGCTGACTTTGGGCTCCTAACAACAGAGATGGTTAATTTCATGGCACCCATGTCAATGGCAAATAGATGCATGACTTCTGAATCATACACCAATGCACTGTACGAACATGTACATAAATGCATGGAACTAGCCATACCCAACAGAACCAAAACGATCTCCTCCAAAAAAAGGAAGCCAATCTGGTGGTCCCCTGCCATTAATAAACTCTACAATAGAAGGAAGAAACTGCTGCAGAAAAAGGTGAAGTCCCAAGACTGAAAAATTTTCCTTATTAGCCTCAACAAAAAGTTGAGATCCCTCATCAAAACCTCTAAAGCCAGCTATGAAGGCAGAATTGCATCAGACACTAAAAACAACCACAAAGCCTTCTATAGTTATATCAAAAATCTCCATGGCAATACCCATGTTTGCTCTGAGTTACTGCACAATGGTACCTCCTATACTGAGCCAACAGATATTGCCAGCATACTGACCAACAGATTCAGTGCCAACTTTACTCCCCCCAAAGGACCAATCATAATACCGGAGGAATGCCAGGCACTCAGCATTACTGCAGCACAGGTTAAAGTTGCATTGTCCAAGGCCAAGAATACAGCTTCCGTGCAACCCGACAATATCCCTGGATGTGTTCTACATGAACTACAAAGTGAACTGGAATCACATCTGTGTGCCCTGTTCAATCACAGCCTCTCCTCAGGCTTTGTCCCTACGGAATGGTGTTCTGCTGCATTCATCCCTCTCCATAAAGGGGGAGCGACGAGTCTGATATATAAGGTAATGGAATGCATCATCATGGACCTAATTAACAAGGATGTAGGGAATCTCCAAACTCTAGATCCCACTCATTTGGTTTTGTAAAAGGTAGATCATGTCTGCTGAACCTGGTTGACTTCTTTGAGTCAGTCACCAGAGTGTGGATGAGGGCAAGGCAGTTCATACAGCCTACCTCAATCTGGCCAAGGCCATTGATACAATTCCCCACTCAGGAATTATTGATAAACTCAACAAACTAGGCATCAACCCCTGTATCACTAGGTAGGTTGCAAATTGGCTCACAGATAGAACCCACACTGTGAAAATAGCAGACTCCAAGTCAAACTGCCGACCAGTCACGAGTGGAGTCCCACAGGGATCGGTCCTGGCTCCTCTCCTGTTTGGCATCTACTTCTCAGAAGTCCAGGCCAACACGGAGGAACTCTGGCTGACCAAGTTTGCAGATGACTGCAAGCTGGGAGTCATTATTAACTCCCCAAGTGATGTAAGCATCCTACAGAAAGGCCTCACTGAGACCAATGACTAGTTTCGAAACCATGGCCTTAAGCTTAATGCCAAAAAATGCTTCGTCATCCCCTTTGGGAAAAACTCAGTTCCCACTAATTACCATTTTATTTATTTTTTTTTTATTTTACATTTGTTGACCGGGCTAGTCTGGCTGGATACATGTCCATTTTCAGCAGAGGCCCAAGGAGAAAAGCTCCACTATATACTAGTAAATAAAACAGCACATTAAGAGACTAAAATTTAAGTAACTACAGAACTATTCCAGCAATTAACAGAACAGTAGCAATTTAACAGAAAAAAAATACAACGAGGATCCCTAATCCCATACTCTTTACAGTAGCAGGAATTGTAATGAAAAAAATAAACAGACACTAGAGTCTATACAATATTTACAATATTAACAGATATAATAAACATTTTGTGCCAGAGCAAATAGTTTTAAGACCCAGACTTGTACAGTAGGAATCAAAATACAAGGTATAAATAGAAGGTGAGATAACAGGTTGCAGTAGTATATCTAGTGTAAATGAGAAAGTGACATCATAGGAATAGTAATATCCATGTGGATGCCAGGAGAGCTGCAGAGGAGGAGTAGTAATAATGAGAGAGACAAGTAGAAAAGATGGATGTATAGCAACAGGCAAAGGAGGGAACTATAATGGAAGTTGGATGTTGGGTCAGTCAGGATTTCAGCAAGGGCAAAACCAGTGAGATTTGAAATAGTTCTTTAATTGTTTCTTAAAAAGTTGTGATGAGACTAAAGTAGTCAGTTCAATGGGAAGTTTATTCCAGTACGAGCCTGTACCATATCAAAGGGAGCCCACTGAATACTGAAGGCATTATAAGAGATCTGGGGACACAGGTTGACAACAACCTCTCCTTCGACCACCACATTGCCACTGTGGTCAGAAAGTTCTTCTATGTGACACACCTCATTACCAAGGGTTTTGCATCCAGGAAGAAAGAGGTCATCATCTCTCTCTACTCTTCCCTCATTACGCCAGTCATAGAGTATAATGCTCCATTTGGCATGTACCTGACTAGACACATGCAACAGCTGGAAGGGCCACAAACATACCTCGCGAAGAGGATCCTCATGTCCTACATGGACAGACTTAAAAAAACTCCAGCTATTCTCTGTCTCATATCATCTACTAAGAGGCGATCTCTGCTTGACTTACAAAGCCATGTCTGACCCAGTGCTATTAGAAATGCTACATTTAAAGAAATCCCAATCCCTCCACACCACACACTCCAGAGACCTCAACCTTATTACCACAAACAACAGAACATGCTGGAGGGACAGGTTCATAACCCAGAGACTGTCCATGCTCTGGAATAGACTTCCCATACATGTCAAGCAGAGCACCTCACTGGCCGTCTTCAAGAGAAATCTTGATGAGTGGATGGGAAATAGAAAGTCCACTCTGGGGATCACTCCAGTGGCTCTTCTTGTTAGATGCACTTGGAACCAATGTCGGGCAGCACGATGCCAGGGCATTTCTATGGGCTAAGCTTGTAAAGGCTCCAGGACCATTAGCCTAGTACACATCTATGAACCTTTAAACCTATATACCCATATAGCTTAAGCTACTGCAATAGTGATCTAAGTGTTGAACATAGTACAGTTCTGTAAGTAAACTTATGATAACAGTAGATATTTTAATAGATCATTGTTTTTAGTAGCCGTCTCCTCCCTCCAGCCTCCTTTTTTGGTTTTTGGATGTTTATGAGTATGTGGAAAGCGTGTGTGTGTGTATCCATAGTGTGTGTGTGTGTGTGTGTGTATATATATATATATATATATATATATATATATATATATATATATATATATATATATATATAGTTTCCTCTTTGTTTTGTTGAACATTTGATGTGATGTCAGTCTCACCTTTATTCTCACTTGTGGGTCAGATCCTATCCATCTCGGCCATTTACAAAAGTTTGAGGCCTTCAGCAAAGCTCGTGGGCATTCTGCCTTACCCATAATACAGTTCCCTAACTCCCCCAGATCTTGTTTGCCTCTCAACAAAAGACATGGTCCTCTTAGGAGGTTCTCACTTACTGTTTTCTCACTTAAAATTTTCTGTATAATTTAATTTAACAAATTCCTTAACCCTTTTATGTCCTTTTTAGTTAGAGGATGATCTGAGTGTGAGGGTTGTTTCCTTTTCATACTTCCCCTCCCCACATCCATTTGAGTTACAGGATGTTTGGTGTTCCTGTGTTATTCTCTCCATCTATCCCTTTCAACATCCGTTTAGGATGTTCTTTTCCTTACTTGAAAAAAAAATTGTTTTCTTCAGCTTCTTTCACGTCCATTTAAGTTAGAGGACATTCATTTGTGTGTACGCGTTATTTTTCCCCCAACTTGCATGCTTTGTTTATTCTTTGGTAGCTGGCTAAACTTTTGAATTATGTCTCAAAAACAAGAAGGAAAACCCTTGAGCTTTAAGAAATGTAACAGTGTGGAAAGAAGATGTCCCTAAGTGATAGACACACTTTGTGTGCGTATTGCTTGAGGCCTTTACATCTACAAGAATCATACTTCATTTGTCATGGATTTAATCGAGGGGCTCTTATGGAGCAAAAAATAAGCTCATCTTAAAAGGATTGCTTGAAACTCCCTTTTCTAAGGCTATTTATCCAGAGTCTGCAATTTCATCAAAATCTTCTAAATCTGACATGTCACAAAAACGACCTTCTTCAACTCCAGCGTCGTCTTCAGAGCTGAAAGTTCCTAAGCTGGCTGTTCCTACAGATTCTTCAGAACAGAAGGTTGCGATCAGATCTGAGAGGTCTTCGGAGCAACTTGAGCCTTCAGCTCTGACCTCTTCAACTCCTACTGAATTTAGAGATCAGAGCCATTCTCCTTTATTGGAGCCGATACCTTCTCAGCTCCCATCTCCTTTTATGATGAAGTCCAGGTCTCTTACCCTGTCTACCAAGTGTACCAGGAGTTTGTCTGACAATGATGTGGCTAGGGTAGTGCAGAGGCTTCTGAAGACACTGGCCTTGGCCAAATTATTACTGGATCCAAGCCCAAAGGCATCAGATCTGATAAAGTCCTCCCCATCTGCGCCTACACCTCCTCTGATCCATCCCTTTGTTTTGGAGCCAGAAGATTCTGATGTCCATCTCGAGTCTGTCTTGGATCCTAGATCCATGGGTTCCTTGGATCTGATGTTTGCCCTGACTGCTTCTGCTCAGTCAGATTGGGAGGCCTCTAGGAGTCGATACTCTCCGGTCAGACCCAAGGAGCAGGTTCAGATCTCAACAGATCCAGCCCTGCCTCTGGGGGCTTCAGCGTGGATGAGTTTGTATCCTACCTCTGCCTTGGAGCTTCTGTCTTCTGTGCCTCAGATTCCCTCAGCTCTGACAACCTGGATGGATCCAGGGTGTTCTTTGGATCAGGTACACAGTGCCTTTGAGGTTAACAGAAAGGTAATGACTACATCCCAGTCTCAGACACAGTCTGTCCAGGATCTTCCTTCCAGTTCTGGGCCAGTGACTTTACCTTCTCATGTACCCCTTCCACAGGACCACAGATACCTTAGGCCTCAGGGCATCCAGCAAGGGACGCCTCTCTCTACCGCATTGAAGAAGTCCCTCGGAAGAGGACTTGGAAGAGGAAGCATATTGACTCCCCAGAGGAGTCAGTCACATCAGATACTGACCTCGATGATGCCGAAGAGTTCCCCACGATCACCTCCTGAAGATGTCGCCTTTGAAGACATCCTGGAAATGTTAAAACAGAGAGGCAATTGGCAGTCCACAACCCCTTCAGCTGAGGAGTCAGTATATATCTGAAGGCTTTAGGGTCTCATCCTTCCATCTCTTGGGTGACCCCCACCTTCCAGTGAGCTTATTGATTTAATCTCTTGGAAGGCTTGGGAGACCCCAGACACCAGAGAGCTGACTCCTAGGAGGCCAGATAAATATATAACTGCCCCTACAGACAAGCCTTTCCTTACTAAAGGTGTAGCAGTTGATGCCATAGTCATGGCAGCGGCCACTAAAAAGGAACCATCTGAGACCAGTTCCTCTATCCATCCCCCAAATAAAGATTCTAGGATCATGGAGATAGGTATGAGAAGCAAGTTTTTTCATCAGCAACCTTTGCCTTATGATCTCTGAACTACTTGACTCATTTTAGTAGGTTACAGAGGGAACTGTTGAAAGAACTGTCAGACTCCCTCCAAGGAGCTGTAGCTGATGTGGCAGCAGCCAAAGTAATTGCTCAGCTCATCACCCTCAATTCAGTTGTAAACTTCTCCGTGAGACTCATTTTATATGTAGCAGATGGAACAAGTAGGGCAGCGGGTTCAGGCATCTCTCTTAGAAGGCAGGCCTGGATACACCTTTGCAATTTTGTGGAGCCTTTCAAGTCTTCCTTCATTAATGCCCCCTTTGATGGCTCCTCGCTTTTTTGGCCCTAAGTAAAGAAATGCTCACTAGGTGCAAACAGGAAGGCAAGACCTTATCTGCCATTGGATTATGTTTTTCCACACCCACTAGACCCTTTCCCAAAGGTCAAAGAGGTTGTGGAAAGATATGGTTCAAAAAATCACTAAGGTCTTTCCAAGACATACAGGGTGAAAGTTCCCCTAGAGGCAGAGGGGGAACAATAATGAAAGACACCACCCTCGCAGCAGGGGAGGCTTGCAGAATCAGGGCTCCAGAGAATCTTTCTTTGGTAGGCCCTTTCAGTGCTCCTGAAGGGGTGGCCGATTGTCCACCTCTGGAGGCAGTCTGGGGACAATTGTCTCTTAGGGTTACCACCCAGTTGTGTCCTGCAAAAATATTGTAAAAATGGCAGATGTCCTGAGATTTTAGCACAAAATTATTTCCTATATTTTATGTAATAGTTGCATAAAACAGTTATTCTGTATCTGAAACACCTAAATGTTGTGAGGTTCTGTCCTTTGTACTGGCTGTGGGTATGTTTCAGCCTGCAAAACCTGACGTTTGTACCAAAAATGTCCCACTTTGGGTATTTGAAAAGGTGGCAACCCTATTGTCTCTGCACCTTCATACCTGACTAAAAATAATAAACGACTAATGAGTGCAGAGCATAATATCCAAGGGTTATGTCATTACCTTCTCCTACCCCACTCCCATAAACAAATCAGTTCCCAACATTCCACCCAGTCAAAAGGAACAAGCAACCTTAGAAATTCAAAAGTTGCTAACAAAAAGAGTCATCCAAGAAGTCCCAGAAGACCAGAAAGGATTCAGAACTTACTCAAGATTCTTTTTTGTTTAAAGAAGTCAGGGGGACTGGAGACCTATCTTGGATCTCAGCATTCTAAACAAATCGATCTCAGCATTCTAAACAAATCTGTGAAAATGCTCCTCTTCCAGATGATGACACTGCAGTTGATACTTCCATTTTTGGAAAAATACAGTTGAATTTACTCTGTAGACCTTCAAGATGTGTACTACCATATACGGATGGAAAGGCGGTCCAGAAGGCACATGCACTTTCAGCAAGGAGCCAGTCACTTCCAATTTCATAACCGCCCCGACCAGGCATCTTCTGCTACAGGCCAAGGACTTGACCCTACATCTGTGTTGCTCCCTAGGAATTACCATACATTACAAAAAACTCTGCTCTAGAGCCATGGTCTTCATAGGAGCAGAAATAGACACAAAAAGGATGATAGCAAAACTTCCACAAGACAGAGTGGATGATTATTGGTATAATGTAAAAAAGTTGAGCAGAACAAAACAAACTTCTGCCAAACTAGTTCTCCAAGTACTGGGGAAAATGGCCATCTCAATTGTCCTCATTCCCTTAACTCGTCTTCGCATGAGAATTCTTCAATGGTTTCTTTCGACACAGTGGTCAATTCTAGAACTTCTAATAATGCACAAGATCATAATAACCAATTCTTGCAAGAAGGATCTTCACTGGTGGATTCACTCTCCCCTGGTGGCTCAAGGTCGTCCCTTTATTACACCCCAACCCCAAGCCACAGTGACCACGGACACTTCCGAGATATGTGGGGGGGGGCATTATCTGAGGAAGACAGTTCAAGGTATCTGGCATCAAAACAAGGCTCATTTGCACATGTGTTGTAAGCATTTCAAGATAATCTTCCCCTGTGAACGATAGCAATTCAATCAGACAACATGTCTGTGGTCTGGTACATAAACAAGCAAGAGGGAAACAGATCTTACCCCCTTTATCGGAAAGCCCTGATGGTCTGGCAGTGGGCTACATCTTCCAACCACTCTCTGATAGCAATGCACATTCCAGGGAGGTCCAACGTAATAGCAGACAAATTGAGCAGAGCCATACTGTGGCCTCACAAGTGGTCCTTCAATCAAAAATTTGTGGAAGAGAGCTTCCAAAAATGGGACCCGCCTGGCTGTGACCTTTTAGCCTTGTCCACGAGCACCAAATGCAGCAACTACTTTGCTCTGATACCCCCTCCAGGGAAGTCCCCAAGGGATGCACTTGTTTACGATTGACCCCTGAGACTTCTTTATGCTTTTCCGCCAATTCCTCTAATTCCCAAATTCTGCAGAAAGCAAGTTTGCTGAAGATGACAATAATCCTAATTGCCCTCTATTGGCTTCAACAGATTTGGTTCCCCCTTCCTTTGGCTTTATGTTCAGGATGAACTATGGATTCTGGACCCTGCTCCGGACCTTCTGACTTACCCATCAGGGATAGTTTATGTCAATCTACATGGTCTCAAACTGACAGCTAGGCTGCTGCAGTTCCCCTAATAGCCAGGTTTCCTTCCCTTTCCTCTCCTGTTAGACACATTTTGGTCTCTTCTCATAAGTCGACACGTAAACTATACAAAGGAAAATAGAAGATATTTGTTTCATGGGCTAACTCTAATCAACTTGACCCCTTAACTGCTCCCATTCATTCAATGCTTTTTGGCTAAGCTTTTCAATGAAGGTGCTGCCACAGCTACTATTCAAGTTCAGTTGCCTGAGATTTCAAACTTTCATATAGGAGAAAATGTATATGGAATCATGTCAAACAGACTTTGTAAAGCATTCTTGAAGGGAATTACAGTCTAAGACCCCCATACAAAGACCCATACCCACCTTGAGATCTGAATTTTGTTTTGTTGAATGTTATCTGTCCTCCATTTGAACCCTCTGCTACCTGTGAGTTGAAGTATCTTTCTTGGCAGATGTTCCTCTTACTAGCTATTACCTCAGCAAGGAGAGTTTCAGAATTCCAAGCTTTATCTGCCAAGCCACCATGTCTGATATTTCATAAAGACAAAGTTTCTTTATGCAACAACCCCTCCTTTCTGCCAAACATTGTATCTGAAAGTAATCTCAATCAATCTATTGAGTTACCGGTCTTCCTTCCAAATTTTCAGAATAAAGGAGAATACTCGTTACATCTACTGGACATTCATAGACGATAACATTTTTACCTGCATAAAACTGCAGAACTCAATCTGACCAGCTGTTTTTTTCTGACTCTAAGACATGAAAGGCCTACCAGTATCTAAGGTCACCTCATCCAAATGGCTCTTTGAATGCATTTCCTTTATTTCTAATTCTAAAAACAAAACCCTCTGCACCTGTCAAAGCTCATTTTACCAGGGCGATAGCTACTTCTGCAGCTTTCCAAGCTAGGCTGTCTCAGGGCAATATCTTTGATGCAACCACATGGGCACACCCTCATACCTTTATCACTCATTACAAGGTAGATTTGGCCTCCAGGAGTAGAGCATCTTTTGGTTCTATGATTCTGAGGAATATTCTGTCATGAGCCACCCAAGAATCAGGTAGCTTGGGACTCGGTCCCACAAGTGAGAATAAAGGCGAGATTGACAAATCACTTAAAGAAGTTAGGTACTTACCATAACATTCCATGCGTGTTGTCCATCTCTGCCTTTATTTTCATAACCCACCCACCATGCCCACTTCCTATCCTCCTGGGTGACTGGGTAGTACTAATTTGGTGTCAGTGGACTCTATACCTCAGAAACCACCTTCCTTTTAAGCTATGAGTAGCTTTACCTCTAATATTATTTCTCATGGGCAAACAAGATCTGAGGGAGTTAGGAAACTGCATTATGGGTAAGGTAGAATGCCCACGAGCTTTCCTGAAGGCCTCAAGCTTTTGTAAAAGGCCGTGATGGACCTAATGTATCGGATCCAACCCACAAGTGAGAATAAAGGCAGAGATGGACAACGCACATGGAACGTTATGGTAAGTACATTACTTCTTTTTTGGAAGACTGATGCAGGGGGTGTTGCTTAATTTTGATGGCACAGATCGCAGAACAGTGCAAATGTCAATATTATATTTTGTTGAGACTGGTGAGTGGGGTTGGAGGGGGTGAACATGTCTGTATACGTTTGTGCGTTAGTTCAGGGATAGGTGTTGTATGTTTGTGTGCACCTTTTAGGGTTAGGGTCATGGTTAGGTAAGGGGCTAGATTTAGTGTTGCTAGCATGTGTTTGGGTGGATGTGTGTGTGTGTATGTGTGTGTGTGTCTTGTGTAGTGGCAGTGTTACGGGAAGGTTTTTATTTAGGTAAGTTGGTTAGGGTTGGGGGAGGGGCAATATTAGGTTTAGCACTAACTTACTAATGTGGTGCAGGGGTCTGCACAAGTCAGTGACAGTTTCAGCACTTGGAAAAGGCCCTCAAACTTTGAAAACTGGTGGGTGGTCATATCCTAGGCAAGGCCATTACTCATGTAGCTTAGGCTACTGTAACAGTGATCTGTTAGAGCTGCTGTTGTAGTAACTGTACTTGCATAACTGCATCATCATTTCTGAAAGTGCTAACCAAGCCTAAAAATACCTAGTCCATGGGACCTGACAGCATACCTGTTTGCTTAATTATTAATGTTAAATATGTTCTTGCAGACACACTCCTTAAACTTTTTCCTGATGAGTGGGGCACCGCAGTGGTGATGCCCTTTCATAATGGTGGCCTTTCAGCCAGCTTGGGTAATTACTGACCTGTCAGCCTCACAGGCTTCATTTGGAAAGCATTATAACTTATCTCATAAACTACTGTATCAAGAATCCTGTTAGGCTTGACTCCCAACAGTCTGGATTTCTGAAGCATAGGTACTATCTATTGAATCTGGTATACTTATTTGAAAGGGTTAACAAGACTATAAATAGCGGCCATGCAATATACACAGTGCATCTTGATATGGCCAAGGCCTTTGACACCACTCCCCATTCTGCCGTTGTAAAGATGCTAAACGATTAAAAAAAATCATGTCATACATGGTAAGATACTGAGTGATAGACAAACCCCCCCCCAAAGTGTGAGTTGCAGGTACCTCATCAGAAAAAAAATATAAAAGTCCCCAGTGGTGTCATTTATTAATTGGTGCTTGGACCTTTCCTTTTTGGTATTTACTTCTCAGGTCACCAAGCAGTAAGCCAAGATCTCAGTCTAGGAAAGTTTGCAGGCAGCTGTAAACTGGGGGCTGTTAGTCACTTTCTGATACACAAACCTTTTTGGTGTACTAAAAATGGGCTCAAACTGAGTGCTAAAAAGTGTAGTATCACCACATTTGGTAGACAACCCCTCCCCTTTTCATATTGTATTTACAACAGACCAGTACAAAACTAAAATAATATCAGGGACATAGGAACTTAGGTTGATAACTCTGTCTGTTTTGACCATTATGTGGCAACAGTTGTTAGGGAATCCTTTTATTTAACACAGGTAATTACCAACGGTATTTCATCAAGGTCTAAAGAGATAAGCACTCCATTATGCTCAGCATTGGTAAGACCAATTATTGATTACAGTGCCTCCTTCTGCATGTATTCTACTAAGCATATCAGACAATTAGAAGCACCACAAAGGTTCCTAACCAAAATGATCACAAGTGTAAAATCCCTGAGCTACCAAGAAACTCTGTCCTTTTATTCAGTATCTTACAGACTTTTGAGGGGGATGTTTGTCTCACTTGCTGTGTTATTAGAGATCTGGTTGTCCTGGTCTTGCTTTGGTCTTGCTCTATCTTTGCAAGTTCAGTGTCTCCACCATTTCTACAACTAAGGCCTAAATCTTCACCAATAGATAAATAAAGCATGGTGGAGGGAGAGGTTTAAAACCCAGCACTTCCCAAAACTCTGGAATAAACTTTTCCTGCACCTTATGCTGTGCAACTCACTAACTTATTTTAAATATAACCTTGATGACTTTATGAGTATCCACAAATTTACTGCAGTATTAACTGGTATGGCTGTCCTGGAGAAATGAGGTACAGCATGTGATAGAATGCTGACAAGGCATGAATGGTCAAAAGTGTCAGTGGCCTTGGAATATATCTGAATGTGTGAATCTACAGTCTACCAATTCATTATGTGCAGTGTAAGCTTATAAGACTTAAGTCTATTCATTCTGTGTGTATGGGGACTTTCGCATATGGAGGGAGACATGGTTGTGCTATTTAGTGGGACTTTTGATTTGTGAGTAAACTGGTGTTGAGTAGTTAGCCATGTTTACAGGCTCCTTTTTGGAAGGATGTACTAAGACTTCCATACATTATAGAGGCAAATTTTTAAGGTTATAGCTGTTGCTGTTTTATGGTGTGGTGGATCAAAAGGAGGAAGGATTTCCAGTTGGGGGGGTAAAGTAAGGGAGGGGAAATAGGTTTGTGTAGGTGAAGGAATATTAGAAGGGCAGGGAGGGACGTTAGGAAAGGGTAAGTTTGAATTCTGCTTGTGGGGAAGAGAAGGGGATACCTTTGGAGCATTTAATGGCTGTCCTTGGTTCCGGGACCGAGTCGGACCGATGTTTCGATTCCGACTCTCCCTCTCAGAGCCTCGCACGGATCGATTCGGTTCCGTCCTCGGGTCGGTGCCTTCGGTTCCTGTTTGGGTATTCTTCCCATTTCTTGAACCGGGAGATACCTCGACTCGGGACCCGGGGCCTTCGACCTCATGAGGAAGGTGTTGTCTACCCAGACAACCACATCAGCAGGTACAGCTTCTCCTCCCGCAAGGACCGTTATCCTCCTCTGCACCCACGGCCACGTCCAAGCGTCGGGCACCAGTGTCTCAGCCACCCCTGGAGGGTGCCCCCTCTTCCTCGGAGGCTTCGGATGCTCCCCCACGAAGAAGTTCCTAGGAAAAGACTGTGTAAGAGGAGACACTTGGATTCTCCACAAGAATCCTTAACATCTGATACTGACTTAGATGAGTCAGAAGGGTCCCCTAAGTCACCTTCAGAGGATGTCTCTTTTGCTGACATCTTGGAGATCCTTAAACAGAGAGGTGACTGGCAAGCCCTCCCCCCTTCTGAGGATGAGTCAGTTTTGCTGAAGGCATTTGGTGCCCGTCCTTCCTCCTCCTGGGTCACTCCGCCTTTGATGAGTTAATGGAATTAATTGCTCAAGGGCGTGGGAGACTCCTGACACAGTGGAACCTGTCCTAGGAAGCCAAATAAGTACATCACGGCACCACAGGACAAAGCTTACCTTACCAAAGGAGTTCCAGTAGACGCCATGGTGGTGGCAGCGGCCACGAAAAAGGAGATGTTGGAGTCTTCCTCATCTGTTCATCCGCCTAACAAAGATTCTAGGACCATGGACAGATATGGGAAGCGCATTTTCAGTTCAGCGGCTTTCTCTATCGTTCCCTGAACTATTTGACCCATTTTACTCGTTTACAGAGGGATCTAGTCAAAGAGTTGGGAGATACCCTCCAGGGTGCAACAGATGCTGCTGTCTCGAAAAGTTACAGCGCAGCTCAACACCCTTACGTTTATTGTGAACTTCGTCCATGAGGCTGATATCCTATGCAGCGAAGGATCGAGTAGGGCAGCGGCTTCAGCGATTGCTCTTCGTAGGCAATCCTGGATGCGCTTATGTTCCTTTGCGGAAGCCTTCAAGTCTTCCTTTACTAACGCCCCATTTGATGGAGCCACACTTTTTGGCCCTAAAGTAAAGGAGACCCTTACCCGGTGTGAACAGGAGGGAAAGACTCTGTCTGCTGTCGGAGTCCGTTTTTCCACCCTTCCAGGCCGTACCCCAAAGGGCAACGTGGTGTCAAAATGTGGTTTGAAAACCCCAAAGATCTTTTCCAGACACACGGGGTGATGCCCCCTCTAGAGGCAGAGGGGGGGGCAGAGGTGGAAGACGCCGCCCTGGCGGCAGAGGGGTCCATAAAACCAAGGTGACAGGGATAACCTTCCTGGCAAACCTTTTCAGCACTCCTGAGAGGAGGCCCGACTGTCCTGCTCTGGAGGCAGTCGGGGGTCGCTTAGCTTTATACCCTCAGGCCTGGCAAAACCTTTCTTCAGACAATTGGGTGAAAAGCGTTGTTACCAGAGGTTACAAACTCCTATTTCTTTCCACCCCGATTCCAAAGAAAAAACTCCCAGATGTACCACCCCATCTGCGAGAACCAGCAGCTACAGAAATTTCAAAGCTGCTAAGAAAAAGAGTCATCCAACCAGTCCCAGCGGACCAAATAGGATTCGGAACTTACTCAAGGTTCTCTTTTAGTTCCAAAGAAAACAGGGGACTGGAGGCCAATTCTGGACCTAAGTCATCTCAACACCTTTGTCAAGAAGGAAAAGTTCCGAATGGTCACGCTTCAATCGATCCTTCCATTCTTACAGAAGGACGACTGGATGTGCTCAATAGATCTGAAGGACGCATACTACCACATCAAAATGGCCAGGGCGTCCAGAGATCACTTGCGCTTCCGGCTGGGAGCCAGTCACTATCAGTTTCGAGCCCTGCCCTTTGGCCTGACCACAGCCCCAGGGTCTTCACCAAATGCATGGCAGTGGTAGCGTCTCATCTGAGGCCTAGGATTCCAGGTGTTTCCGTATCTGGACGACTGGCTCCTGTCTGCCACCACCAGGCGTCAACTGATACAAGCCAGGGATTACTCCCTACAACTTTGTACACACCTTGGCATTTCAGTAAATTTCGAAAAATCTTTGCTACAGCCATCACAGCATATCTTATTTATAGGAGCGGAATTGGATGCGCGTCAGTTAATTCTAAAACTTCCGACAGAAAGAATAGTAGCACTTCAGTTCAACATTTCCCTTCTGCTGTCCAGAAAATCCCAGCAAAAATTGTTCTGAAAGTTTTGGGTCTCATGGCAGCTTCTCTCATAGCAATACCACTGGGAAGACTGCACATGAGAGTGCTACAATGGCTTCTATTTGCACAATGGTCATTCCAACAACTTCCACTGACTCACGAAATTTTGATAATCTAAGACATGCAAATCACACCTAATGTGGTGGTTACAGACTTGCAACCTATCCGGCGGAAGACCATTTGTACTACCCACACCGTCAGCGACGATAACCACGGACGCTTCCCTGATAGGGTGGGGGGGCATCTTTCAGGGACAGACAGTCCAAGGCGATTGGACCAATCTAGAGTACAATCTGCACATCAATGTTCTGGAGTTGAGGGCAGTGTTTTTGGCGTTGCAACACTTTGCTCCCCTTCTTCCTCCAGGGACCATTGCAGTTCAGACAGACAACATGTCCGTAGTCTGGTACATAAACAAGCAAGGGGGAACCAGGTCCTACCAACTATGCAGAGAGGCCATGAGAATTTGGCAATGGGCAGAGTCCACCGGTCGCTTTCTGATCGCAACGCACATCCCGGGGTCATCCAACGTCATAGCCGACAGGCTGGGCAGGGCAATATTATTGCCTCACGAGTGGTCCCTCAATCAGTCAGTTGCGGAACACATTTTTCGCAAATGGGGCCAGCCTAACTGTGATCTGTTTGCGTCTCCAATGAACGCCAAATGCAGGAGCTACTTTGCCCTATTACCCCCTCCAGGGGAAGTCCCAAGGGACGCTGGTGCTCGATTGGCCCCCGGGTCTCCTATATGCCTTTCCTCCATTTCCCCTGATTGCAAAGTTTCTTCAGAAAGCAAACAACCTTCAGAGGACTATAATTCTCATTGCTCCGTTCTGGCCTCGTCAAATTTGGTTCCCCTTTCTCTTGCATCACCGCGTTAGGGGACCTTGGATGCTGGACCCAGAGCCAGATCTACTGACTCACTCGTCAGGAGTTCCTCACCCATCCCTGGAATCACTCCATCTGGCAGCTTGGCTGCTCCGCTTCCCTTTTTAGCCAGGTCAATTCCCCTTACATCAGCGGTTCAAGATATTTTGGTAGCTTCTCATAAAGTTTCCACTACAAAGACTTACACCAGTAAATGGAAACGTTTTGTCTTCTGGGCGAGTCACATCAGTTGGACCCTGTTACAGCTCCGTTGAATAAGGTCTTAGAATTTCTAACCGAATTATTTCAGGAAGGAGCTTCTCCGGCTACCTTGAGAGTACAGTTGGCTGCCATTTCTACCTATCATATAGAAGAAAGTGGTGCACCTATTATGGCTCACAGACTCTGTAAAGCCTTTTTAAAAGGTTCTTTTCATATCAGACCACCAGTCAGAAGCCCGACATCACCGTGGAATTTAAATTTACTGCTCTCTAAATTGATGCTACCACCCTTTGAACCGCTTCAAGTTGCACTTTGAAATTCTTGTCATGGAAAACATTATTCCTAGTGGCTATTACATCGGCTAGGCGGGTGTCTGAGCTGCAGGCTCTTTCGGTCAAACATCCCTATTTAATTTTTCATTCGGATAGAGTATCCCTACGCACTAATCCATCTTTTCTTCCCAAAGTTTGTTCTACTAGTAATATTAATCAGTCCATTGAATTACCCACCTTCTTTAAAGACCACTCTAATAAATTAGAGTATATGTTGCACAAACTGGACGCCCCTAGACAACTCAGATTTTATTTGGATAGAACAAAAGATCACAGGAAATCTGATCAGCTATTTTTAGCTTTTGCTGACAGCAGAAAGGGTCTTGCAGTTCTGAAGCGAACTCTTTTCTAAATGGCTAACTGATTGTATCATTTATGTTTATGAAAATTCTGATCAAACATTATCAGCAAAACCCAGAGGACATTCTACCAGATCAATTTCTACATCTTTGGCTCATGCAGCCCGTCTACCCTTAGACATCATTTGTGCGGCTGCTACTTGGGCTAAACCACATACATTTATTTCTCATTACAAAGTGGACAGGGTTTCTAGGGATAGGGCAACCTTTGGTTCCACTGTGCTCAAGAACGTTCTCCCTTGAGTTCCTCAGGATCATGGAGCTAGGGACGCTACCCATGTGTAAGAACAAAGGCGAGACATAAAGAAGTTATGTCCTTACCATAACGTTCCATGTGGAGTGTTCATCTCGCCTTGGTTATTACACTCCCACCCTTCCCACCCTTAGGAAGAACGTTCGATTTGGTGCCTGGTCTGGAATATTCTCCTTCTGCTGTTGCAGTGTTGGTATTACTATCATACCCTTGGTATGTTGTATATAGGTAATTATGTATATAGTTTGGCATGTATGCGTGATTGTTGTCTGGTTTGCTTGCAAACTAGATCTGAGGTAAAGGCAGAGGGGGATTGTGGGTATTAGATGTCCTCGAGCTTCTTCTCGATGCAGAGCTTGCAGTCGGCCGGCATGGAGCCGAGGATCGGCTCCGAACCCATGTGTAATAACCAAGGCGAGATGAACACTCCACATGGAACGTTATGGTAAGGACATAACTTCTTTTTATATTTTGTTGAGACTGGTGAGTGGGGTTGGAGGGGGTGAACATGTCTGTATACGTTTGTGCGTTAGTTCAGGGATAGGTGTTGTATGTTTGTGTGCACCTTTTAGGGTTAGGGTCATGGTTAGGTAAGGGGCTAGATTTAGTGTTGCTAGCATGTGTTTGGGTGGATGTGTGTGTGTGTATGTGTGTGTGTGTCTTGTGTAGTGGCAGTGTTACGGGAAGGTTTTTATTTAGGTAAGTTGGTTAGGGTTGGGGGAGGGGCAATATTAGGTTTAGCACTAACTTACTAATGTGGTGCAGGGGTCTGCACAAGTCAGTGACAGTTTCAGCACTTGGAAAAGGCCCTCAAACTTTGAAAACTGGTGGGTGGTCATATCCTAGGCAAGGCCATTACTCATGTAGCTTAGGCTACTGTAACAGTGATCTGTTAGAGCTGCTGTTGTAGTAACTGTACTTGCATAACTGCATCATCATTTCTGAAAGTGCTAACCAAGCCTAAAAATACCTAGTCCATGGGACCTGACAGCATACCTGTTTGCTTAATTATTAGTGTTAAATATGTTCTTGCAGACACACTCCTTAAACTTTTTCCTGATGAGTGGGGCACCGCAGTGGTGATGCCCTTTCATAATGGTGGCCTTTCAGCCAGCTTGGGTAATTACTGACCTGTCAGCCTCACAGGCTTCATTTGGAAAGCATTATAACTTATCTCATAAACTACTGTATCAAGAATCCTGTTAGGCTTGACTCCCAACAGTCTGGATTTCTGAAGCATAGGTACTATCTATTGAATCTGGTATACTTATTTGAAAGGGTTAACAAGACTATAAATAGTGGCCATGCAATATACACAGTGCATCTTGATATGGCCAAGGCCTTTGACACCACTCCCCATTCTGCCGTTGTAAAGATGCTAAACGATTAAAAAAAATCATGTCATACATGGTAAGATACTGAGTGATAGACAAACCCCCCCAAAGTGTGAGTTGCAGGTACCTCATCAGAAAAAAAATATAAAAGTCCCCAGTGGTGTCATTTATTAATTGGTGCTTGGACCTTTCCTTTTTGGTATTTACTTCTCAGGTCGCCAAGCAGTAAGCCAAGATCTCAGTCTAGGAAAGTTTGCAGGCAGCTGTAAACTGGGGGCTGTTAGTCACTTTCTGATACACAAACCTTTTTGGTGTACTAAAAATCGGCTCAAACTGAGTGCTAAAAAGTGTAGTATCACCACATTTGGTAGACAACCCCTCCCCTTTTCATATTGTATTTACAACAGACCAGTACAAAACTAAAATAATATCAGGGACATAGGAACTTAGGTTGATAACTCTGTCTGTTTTGACCATTATGTGGCAACAGTTGTTAGGGAATCCTTTTATTTAACACAGGTAATTACCAACGGTATTTCATCAAGGTCTAAAGAGATAAGCACTCCATTATGCTCAGCATTGGTAAGACCAATTATTGATTACAGTGCCTCCTTCTGCATGTATTCTACTAAGCATATCAGACAATTAGAAGCACCACAAAGGTTCCTAACCAAAATGATCACAAGTGTAAAATCCCTGAGCTACCAAGAAACTCTGTCCTTTTATTCAGTATCTTACAGACTTTTGAGGGGGATGTTTGTCTCACTTGCTGTGTTATTAGAGATCTGGTTGTCCTGGTCTTGCTTTGGTCTTGCTCTATCTTTGCAAGTTCAGTGTCTCCACCATTTCTACAACTAAGGCCCTAAATCTTCACCAGTAGATAAATAAAACATGGTGGCGGGAGAGGTTTAAAACCCAGCACTTCCCAAAACTCTGGAATAAACTTTTCCTGCACCTTACGCTGTGCAACTCACTAACTTATTTTAAATATAACCTTGATGACTTTATGAGTATCCACAAATTTACTGCAGTATTAACTGGTATGGCTGTCCTGGAGAAATGAGGTACAGCATGTGATAGAATGCTGACAAGGCATGAATGGTCAAAAGTGTCAGTGGCCTTGGAATATATCTGAATGTGTGAATCTACAGTCTACCAATTCATTATGTGCAGTGTAAGCTTATAAGACTTAAGTCTATTCATTCTGTGTGTATGGGGACTTTCGCATATGGAGGGAGACATGGTTGTGCTATTTAGTGGGACTTTTGATTTGTGAGTAAACTGGTGTTGAGTAGTTAGCCATGTTTACAGGCTCCTTTTTGGAAGGATGTACTAAGACTTCCATACATTATAGAGGCAAATTTTTAAGGTTATAGCTGTTGCTGTTTTATGGTGTGGTGGATCAAAAGGAGGAAGGATTTCCAGTTGGGGGGGTAAAGTAAGGGAGGGGAAATAGGTTTGTGTAGGTGAAGGAATATTAGAAGGGCAGGGAGGGACGTTAGGAAAGGGTAAGTTTGAATTCTGCTTGTGGGGAAGAGAAGGGGATACCTTTTGGAGCATTTAAGGTGGCCATAGTGAAGAATATGCCATACATTGGCCAGATGTGCTCACTGCAGTAGGAGTATTGCTGTACCTTTTTCATATGCCCAAGAGTCCACTGGACCTAACTCCAAGGAGTTAGCAGGGGTCAAGAAAATTAGAAAGGTACAATGGTCATTACATGGAATGTGAGGAAATTAATCACTTGATTAAGAGAAAGAAGGTCTTGTGTAGACTGGCAAGAAAGAATGAAAGCGAGACATAGAAACCGTGTAGTAATCATGCAAGAAACAGAAATTGAGATGTGTGAGGCTGACATAAGAGATTATTCAAGATGAGAGGGTCTGGAGTAAAAATATGAAGAAGAAAAGTGCTGTTGTACTTTTGCACTGGCATTTAGACTGTGTTATATTGGATTAGAGAGGGGAAATGTGAGATAGGTGGTGTTGAATTGTAAAAGAGGGGAGGATTAGGTGGTAGTGGGATCACTGTATGGGCTTTGATTGGGATGTTCTTAAATGTTTTACAGCACTGAGGAAACTGGGAATATAGAGTGGGCGAATTATGTAATACAAGGGATTTCAATATGATACAAGAGCCTGAGTGGAATGGGTTATCTGGTTCAGGACAGTTTCACAAGGATTGCTAGAAGGAGTTAAGGAGGAAAATTGAAAGGAGAAGCATGGTAGTTTTGTGGACGGCAAAATGGTCAGGTAGGAGGGGGTTACACTTTCTCCTTTGATGAGATATACATAAATTACAGAGGTTGTCTCAAAAATAAAATATGTAAATTGCTTGACCTCAATGGATAGCTAGAGGCAGGGAATATGTAAATTGCTTGACCTCAGTGGATAGCTAGAGGCAGGGTTTTCCCCAAGGCACCAGCTGACCTTGTTATAACTTTGCTTGTAATTTCTGGTCATTACTGCCATTCCATTATACATTTTAGTGCATCTTTGTATAAACAAAACTGAAACAGACTATGTTCTTAGTACAGAATACTGAAAAAAGTAAACTGACCATTTCATAAACAGTAATTATATAACGAAATAAAAGTTTCAGTGGATGAGTGTTCTAGTCTAAAATGCCACATTCCACAAAACTTCATGTTTTTCCAGTACTTAGCCCATTTAGTAGATTTTTTTGGAAAAAATGGAAAGCCAATGCCCTCGATAATTGCCTTAAGCCATTTGCCTTAAAGTACTTTTTTCCTATGTATAAGCCTTGTTAGTTCAGCCTTTCAGTAGTTTGCCTAAGCGGCTATAGCTTTAAGCATCACTGTTGTTGCACAGGTGAGCTTCAAATACGTCACCTTATGAGTAATTTAAATTGTGCCACTGTGTAACAGTATTGACTTCTGATGAAGTTTGCTTTAGTGCAAACGAAAAGCGCTTTAAGTCAAGAGTGCGTTTGTTGTATAGTTATATTGTCGTCAAGTATTGAAGTAAAGACCTGAAGCTAAGAGTGTATCGTCCGTTTGTTATAATGAAAACTGTTAAAACTGTGAAGACCTGCCTCGAGTGCTGCCTGCTTTTTATTACTTTTTTCATATGTATACTATAAATTAAAATTAAATATGCAGTCTATAAATGCTTTTCTATAGTATCTTCAGGGGTGCTAATATTCTTTAACAGTTGCGTTTTAGCAGTGAGTCTGCTGTCACTCAAGAGATTTATGTAACATCTAGCTCTTCAAGAAATGTCTTTCTTGATAACTATAACAATCAATCAGAGGAGGTTAGAAAAGACTGAAGAGAGAGACTGGAAATGCAATTTACAAGGAGACAATGGGAGGATATGTGTATGGCTCCCCAAGTATGCAACAAAGTCCAGAAAGGTTAGGAATTTTGCCTGGAAATGTTTCCAGAGGTATTATACTCCAAGCAGACTTCAAGCAATTTTTCCTCAGGTAGATAACAACTATTAGAGGTGTGATGAGGAAGAAAGAGGTAACTGGGAACAATTTTTTGAAAGTGTAATGAGCTGACCGATTTAAAAATTCCCTTCAGAGTATTGCTTCAGAAATATTGGGGGATCAAATGGATGCAATTAAGGAAATTATTCTTTTAAGATGGGACACAGGATCAGAATTGCCTAGACATAATAAGACCTTAAGTATAATTCCACTGGTTGCCAAAAAAAGCAGTTACTAGAAAATGGAAATCACAATCTAAATCAACCATGTTTGAAGTATAAAACACTGTAAAAAGAGATAAAAGAACTGGAAGAGGCATCTTTAGAAAAGGGAAGAAGCAAACTACACTGAAATAAATGGAAATTGTAGGATCGGTACATGCAGAAAATAATGTTCAGGAGGAGGAGGAGTGAGTTTTAAGGGAAGGCAAGAATTGAATGATTTGTGTAATGTTGGACTGAAAATTTTTCTAAAGAAAGAAAACATGCAATGTATAATGTATATAAATGAAAAATGTTAATATGGTTTGTTTTCTTTTCTATTAATGTATGTTTGTGCCTATGTCTTAAGTGATATTTTACTTTTCAGTGCATAAGTTTTAACTGTCTGGTCTTGACCTTCTACAGGCCCAGGTACTCACCTGACTCCTGCATGTACTTGGTCGACTTGGCTTTCTCAGTTTTTGTAAAAAATATATCCCCTCTTACCTAATGTTTAGCTGCACATGCTGATTGATATTGTATATGAATGCTGATTTCCAACTACATACAGCCTACTTGCTCTTGACTGTACTTGTATGCTTAACATTTCCATTAAGGAGAAATAGTACCCTACACTCTGCTTATATTTGATTTACAGTTTTCTATGACTGAATATATCTGTTGGGATTGTATTATTTTATATGAAATTTTTATGAATAAATCTTTTTCTGATAGTGAACTAGTTTCTTTACTGAATTCATATATTTATTGTATTGTTTCCTATAGTTAGGGCAGTGGCTGAAATGGGTCATTTTTTTGATCAGCCTATCATACAGGTGAATGAATGTTAGATGTGGAATATGTGTGGGTTGGTGTGTGATACATGAAACATCTTGCACAATAGATTTAGAAATGAAATGTTCACGTATCATATAAAGTAGACCCCTACATATTTTTCTATGTTTTTTTTAGAGTATTTTATTCCATTGATTTCAGTATGCTGCGTTAATTACCTAAATCTGATGTTGGCCTTTTCATTCTCGTTCACAGATGGGTCACAGATTTGACTCTCGAATGTGACTCAGCCTCATTTTTCAGACTTGAATCTCAGTCTCCAGCTCCTCCCTCTATCCACAATGCTCCACACTTTCCCCAGCTTCCTCAGATCTCGTTTGCCACCATTGCGACTAGATGCGGATTTCCAGTCTCGAGTGAGATAACTTTTTGAGAAAGCCAAGTTTAAAATTTTTAATTTGTTTTTCCTTCTCTTTGGGTATTTTGTAGCATAGTTCCTCCCCTCCCTTTATAGTTCTCACAGGCATTAGGGACTGCTGCCGTTGTTCCTTTTTTGTTTTCCTTTAAGCTTCTATCTTTTTCTGTTTCAGTGCCGTTGGCACTTCTGACGTTATATTTATTAAAGTGCTTCAGATACTTAAATAGCTAGATAGTTTAATCTTGCTAAAACATGTTAGGATAGTTTTAAAGCTAGTTAAATTGTTGCTTGATTAAACAAGTGTTTGTCGTAAGAATTTCTCTTTGTTTTCAGTGTAGCTGACTGTGCTGACTGAACCTTTAAAAAAAGTTGGATAAACCATGAGGCTTCAAACATTGCTCTGAATGTGGATGTAAAATTCCACAATCTGATGCATATAAAAAATGTGTTTATGTTTGGGGCCAACAGCATCTGTAATCGGCTTGTAATATCTATGAAGGCTTTAATCCAAGAGCTCTTACTGATCACATGAACAAGCTTATTTTGAAAGAGCTTTTCCGTACATCCTCTTCCTTGTCTCCAGGGGTTCAACCCCCCTCTAAGCCTTATCATGGCTCTTCAAATCCCAGGAAGCACCCTCAAAAGACCTCAAGGGCATCCTCGGAGCCTCCAGCAAAATCTTCTAAAACTTCGGATCCAACCACTTGGGTTCCAAGACCTTCATCTACTCCCTCAAGACTAACATCCAGATGGGGGCTTGCCGACTCTCTCCCCTCTTGCATCCATGAGTGTTCCCACCAAACCTATTCATTCTCCTCAGATACAACCAGTAACCTCAGAACCCCAGGATCCTATGTATTAAGGTATGTGTTAAGGTATTTGAAAGAGTGTAACTTATTTTTCATCTCAGCTGCTATATACATTCATTTTCAAACTTAATTATGTATGTTTAATTGTCTGCTTGTGAACTCTTGACTCCTGCAGTGCCTGCTTTATTACATTTTTCTCTCTCCTTGCATGTTCTAGCTTGGGCTCCTGCCTATCCTGCTCTAACCTCCTGAAAGTACCCTCCCAGACGTACTTGCTAAGAACCCGCTAAAAAGGACAATTAAACCAAAACTGAAAGCCCATACTGCTCCCTGAGTGCCACTCCCAGCCAGGACTTTAAGTGAAAGTACATGTACTGCTTAACTTTTTGTAGTAATTAATTTGATTTCTACTAGGTCGCAGTGCGCTTCCCTGCCAGGCTAGCCAGCAGCCACAACTCCCCTCTCGTTTGCCGCTTAATAATCCTATTCTCCCTTTTATAATTATACCCCCTATCCTGTTTCACGATAGCTCCCTCCTTCCCCTTACCTGATATCTCTCTCTGTGGTCTCTACTGCATTAGACTGACTGGCCACTAGGTGACTCTCCTCTACCTTCTTGCTGTCTCCACTACTTTACCCACTCCTTACCTTATCTCCATTAAACAGTCCCCTGACATCTTTTCCTCTGCTCACTCCCTCACTACTGTCCCAGGACTACCTATCCATATCTCACTCTACAAACACCCCTTCTCTATCCCTCATAAAGCCTCTTACCTTCTCCTACTGTCACCCACTACACCATTTCTCTGTAAGTCTTTCTACCTCTTACACATCACTGCAAACACTCTTTTGACTATCACACTCTACTGATTGTCTTCCTCACATTCTCCTCCTTTGGCTCTACCGGCTCACTCCGCTCCCCTACCCTGCCCCCAAATTCCACCTGCCCCCAGCACCTCTACATTTATTCTTCACATACTCCTCCCACCCACATCAATTAACCAATCACAGTCCTCTTCTTATTACCCCTCCCTCCTATATCAATTATCTAATCTCAGTCCTCCTCTTATTTCCCCTTCCCACTCTTACTCCTCCCACTCCACTTTCCTACACCCTCTCTACACTAAATCTCCCCCTCTCCTGTCTGCTAATTTATATCACCCCTTCTACTTCTTTACCTCTTCTCCTCAACTAGCCTGTTCACTTCCATCACATTTTTCCCTTCTTTACCCCACCCATTCTAAACTTGCCCTCCCAAATCCTCTAAACTATCCGACTCCCCTGCTCCCTTCTTGTCTTACTAATTCCTCTTTATCATGCTACTTCTTACTCTTCCAAAGCTCCTCCATACCTACTATCCCTTGCACTCACCTGCAACCTCTTCTACTCACTCACTTCCACTCCATATCCTCCTCCCTTATTCCTCCCAACCTACTGCACCTTTTCCATCCCAAACTCTTCTCCACCTCAGCAAAAATTTTCACACTTAAACTACTGCTAACCTCAAACAACTTCCTACTATACAAACCTAAAAGGCTAAAAGCTATTGCCAGTAATGTCCTAGCCTTATCTGGAGATATCCATCCTAGCCCCGGCCCCTGCCTCATTACAAACAACTCCTTCCCCTCCACCCCCTTCTTCTCCTACTACAAATAACCCTTTCCCCCCTTCCCCTTCTTCTCCTGCTTTCTCTCTTAACACTCTTAAGTTCTTCACTATCAATGCCCAGAGCCTTAACAACAAAATTCACCAAGTAGAAACTTGGATTAATCACAGCCAACCTGACATCTTAGCCATCTCTGAAACCTGGCTAAAAACCAATATTACTGACTCTGAAATCTTACCTCCAGGTTTCCACATCCTCAGAAGTGACCGATTAAATAAAAAAGGTGGAGGCTCTGCTCTAATCTACTCTAACCTTCTCTCCCTAATCCGTCTTCAAATCCCAACCCCACAATTCAAAAATTCTGAACTAACAGCAGGTCTCCTCCGATTGAATAAACATAAGAATATCTGCTTTATTTCCTTATATATCTCCCCAGGCGACAACATCTCTACCCTTGAAAATATTCTTCACTGGGCCTCAACTGAAATAAAATATGAAACCTACATTCTAGGTGACGTTAATATTGATTGGAATAAAATCAACACGCCTTCCCCCTCCCTATCCATTAACCTATACAATTTCACCCAAGTAATCCATTCAACAACTCGTCCTAACAAAAACCACCCCCTAAGGTCCATCATAGACTGGATTCTAGTCTTCCATCCAAACAAAATAATTCTCTCTGGCACTATCCCTGACACCTTCAGTGACCATCTCCCTGCCTTCCTTCATCGCTCAGCTAACTCCACGCAATATCAACACCATTACATTCAAACTCGTAATCTTAGCAACTTCAACCCCACAATTTTCTCAAACACTTTTAAACAAATTGACTGGCAAATCCTAAACACTCTCCCCCTTGACAATGCTGTAGAACATTTTAACTCTGTCTTCCTAAATACTCTTAACTCCCTAGCCCCTCTAAGAAACAAACGAATCAAAGCCAATTCTGCTCCTTGGCTGACCAAAGAAATTAAACAAATCATGCGTCACAGAGACAAATCCTGGAAGCTTTTATCAGAAAAATAAACTGTCTTCTGCCTTGCTCCAATACACCCAACTCCGCAACCAAGTAACAAAACTAATCACCTTGGACAAAAAAAAAATACTATAATAAACTTCAGTCCAAAAATAATAAGAACCCAAAACAATTCTGGAAATCAGTTAACTCCCTTCTCCATCCAGGGTCCAGGAATAATCCCTGCCCTGACCCTTGTTTAACTGACATGGAGCTGAGCTCTCACTTCAACACTTTCTTTACAGAATCCATAGCTAAGCTAACCAAAACATTCCCAAACAATAAGCCACCCAACTCCCTTTCCTCAAAACCCAACAACCCTAATAACTGTCCCTTTAATTTCCAGTTCAAACCAGTTTCAACCAATTTTATAAAAAGGCTCTTATCCAAACTTAAGCCATGCTCTAATGCCCCTGACAACATACCCTCCTCCTTCCTCAAATGCGCAGCCAAAGGTATTGCTCTCCCAATTAGTATCCTGATTAACAGATCCTTAAAAGAGTCGTATGTACCCAAACATTGGCGTTCAGCCTACTTTCTACCTCTTCACAAAGCAGGTAAAAACACCACTATTTCTAACTTCTGCCCCATTGCCCTACTCTCTCCAATATCTAAAATTCTAGAAAAATGTGTCCACCAACAACTTTTGCCTTTAACTCAGAATCACCTACTAACACCCACCCAACACAGCTTCCGCCCTGGCCACAGCACCATAACTGCCTTACTATCCTTCCTAGAAATAGTCAATCGAGCCCGAGATTATGGACTTCTAGTATCCACAGTACTGCTAGATCTATCTAAAGCCTTTGACACCATCTCCCATACACACCTTCTCTTTCATCTCGCCAACCTTAATCTCTCCCCTAATACTCTATCCTGGTTCTCCAGTTACCTATCAGACAGATCTCAAGCTGTCAGATGGAAGAACTCTACCTCTTCCTTCTTGCCTACACCTACCGGCGTTCCTCAGGGGTCCATCCTCGGACCCATGCTTTTCAACATCTTTATAAATAACCTTCACACTGTTATCCCTGACGCTACAGTCATCCAATACGCTGATGACTCTACCTTAGTTTGTGCCGCCTCTAACATTCCTGAACTACTGACTAAAACACAAATAGCTTTCTCCACTGCAGAGAACTGGATGCACCAAAATCATCTCTCCCTCAACTCTAATAAATCTAGAATGCTAATCCCCCCCCCCACCAGGGTTTCCTCCTTTGACAAAATGCTTTCAAAGTCCTAAGCCAAACCAACACTGCTATAGAAGTGGTCCCTTCTGCAAAACTCCTCGGCATTATCATAGACGAACACCTTAAATTCGATCTCCACATACAACAAAACATAAAGAAAACCCACCAAAAGTTAGGTGTGCTCTTCAGGAATAACAGATTTCTTTCCATCTCCTGTAGGAACACCTTGGTAATTACCTACCTTCTACCCTCTCTACTATATGGAGCCTCTCTTCTAACAAATCTATCCGCTTCCAACACCTCAAAACTTGAAATTTGCTATAATAAGATCTCTAAATTTTCCACTAAATCCAAAACCTCAACTCACCATTGCCTTACCCTACAATCTCTGAACTGGCTAGAACTCCCTAACCACCTAGACTGTCTCCAACTAGCCACCGCTCACAAATTAATATTCTACCCAGATAAATGCCCAGCCTTAACAAACATCCTTCTCCCATACATCCCAAACAGATCTCTGAGATCTGAACACCAAAACCTAATCTCCATCCACAAACCCAAACGTCCCGCTGGCCAGCTTCTACTCTCCTTCTCTCTAGGTAAAAAAATGGAACTCCCTCCCACCATCACTTAGGACTATACCTAACTCTGAATCCTTCAAGACCCAGCTTTTCTTATACCTGTCATCCAAATGGAAATGTTTCTGCTTTTACCCTATATAAATTCTAGGGATTTTCCCCACTGAGCTCTCTATACTCATGCTCCACTCTACCCTCAAGCTTTATTTATATTCCTCCAAAATAGACTTAGCTGACTTTCACTTGACTCTAAGTATGTAAATATCTGTATTGCCATTGAAAAAAAAATCTGTATTGCACTGTCTTATGATGTACATTTATGCATTTGCATTTCCTGACTGTATGAATTTTACTCTTGTATTTTACCTGTAACATTATGTAACCTTTATTGTATTGTATTGCTTATGGAGCTTTTCTCCTCGGGCCTCCACTGAAAATGGGCACTTCTTGGCCCAGTGGACTTCCCCAGTAGTCAAACTGAAATAAATAAATAAATCCAAGTGAGTCAGCATCTTATCCGAGGAAGCTTCCTTCCTCGATTCTGACGGCTACCCTGACCAGCCCTGCATCAATATCATTGAATTAGAACAGGTCTTGGATCCATGATGTTGGCATTGCGCCCTGGGGAGGGGTTCGGCTCTGACCTTCTCAGATCCATCCCTTACTCTTGGTACTTTGGCCCTTTGGCCCTCAACAGTTATGGTCAGATTTTGTCTGGAGACCATGGATCAAAAGTTGTCCCCTTCCTTTCATCCTCGACCACCTCAATTCTGAGAAAGATGTGTGTGGGGGGTCTCTGGGTCCATCGCCTTTCCAGAATTTAGAAAGGGCTTTCTCTTCACGTAGAGAGCCGACCTCTGTTATCTCCGATCCTTCTCTTCACCTTTCATTGGATCTGTCTTGTCCAAGGTCAGCCTACCCCAAGAAGCCTCCAGGACCTTTCCCCTGAGGTAGCCCCCTTTCTTCCGATACCTACCCTGAACTCATCACAGAGGAGGTTCTTCAAAAGAAACTGTGCAAGAGGAGGGACATAGACTCCCCCATGGAGTCCATTGCCGAAGACACAGATTTGATGAGGGAGAAGAATCCCCATGATCACAACCAGATGTCTCCTTTGGAGACATCTTAGAGATCCTTAGACAGAAAGGTGGCTGGTCAGCCCAACCTCCTTCTTCTGAAGAGTAGGTGTTCTTGGAGGCTTTCGGTGTGGGTCCATCTACATCTTGGGTTATCCACCCCCGGCAAATGAACTTATTGATTTAGTTTCCCACCAGGCTTGGAAGGAACCGGACACTATTGAACTTCTCTCCAAATGCCCAGACAAATTCCTTGTTGCTCCTAAAGACAGACTGCATTGGACTAAAGGTGTTCTTGTTTATGCCACTGTTGTGGCAGCAGCAAGGTCTTCCTGTTTATGCCATTGTTGTGGCAGCAGCCACCAAAAAGAAACTCGCTGAACAGGGCTCCTCTGTCCATCTGTCAAACAGGGAGCCTCTAGCGATGGACAGGTTTGTAAGAGCATTTATGCCTCAGCTACCTTTGCGCTGAGGTCGTTAAATTACTTGGCACATTTCACTCGCTTGCAGAGAGTATTGGTCAAGGAACTCACGTGCAGAGACCGTGTCGGATGAGAACTTCAGGAAAGTATCTCCCCAACTGGCTATTCTTGCTTCTGTGGCTAATTCCTCCATGAGACTCATCTCCCATATGGTGTAGGGCACCTCACGGGCAGTTGGCTTGGTGTTGCTGCCAGAAGACATGCCTGGATGAGGCTTTGTGACTTTAAGGAGCCTTTCAAGGCATCTTTTGTCAGTGCCTCATTTGATGGCTCCTCTTTGTTTGGGCCATCCATCAAAGAAACTCTTACCTGCTGTGAACAGGAAGGAAAGACCCTATCTACCATGGGGATCAAGTTCCAGCAAGGTGGTCAGAAGACTTGGTTCTGAAAATCCCATGGGTCTTTTCAGGATGAGTGCATGGATTCTTCCTTCAGAGTGAGAGGAGGAAGTTTTAATCGTAGATACGACCACAGAGGCAGAGGGAGTCCGCAGAATCAGGGCTTCAGAGAATCCTTCTCTGACAGGCCCTATCAGTGCTCCTGAAGCACTGACCGACTGTCCATCTCTGGAGGCAGCCGGGAGTTGTTTTTCACTCCACCTGAATGCCTGGACCAATCTGCCAAGAAATGCCTGGGTTCTAAGCATAATATCCAGAGGTTATACATTCTCTTTTTTCTTCCACCTTCAGTGGAACAAAAGAAACTCCCCGACATACCACCCAGTCAGAGGATGCACGCAGCACTAGAGATTCAAAAATTGCTGCAACAATGAGTCATCCAAGAAGTCCTGACTGAACAAAGAGGAGTCTGAATTTACTCCCGCTTCTTTTTAGTGCCGAAAAAATGGGAGACCTGAAATACATTCTGGATCTAAGCAGTCTAAATCAGTATGTAAAGAAGTCGAAGTTTTGGATGGTTACAGTTCAGTCCCTCCTACCTCTGTTGTGCAAGGATGATTGGATGTGCTGCATAGACTTTCAGGATGCATCATATCTGTGCTTCAGGCTGGGAGTCAGCCATTGCCAATTCAGAGCTCTGTCCTTTGGACTTACCAGAGCTCCCAGAGTGTTTGCCAAATGCATAACAGTAGTGGCAGTTCACCTGAGACCGAAAGGATTCCAGGTTGCTTCCATATTTGGATGACTGGATTCTAACTGCTCCAACCAGGCATCAACTACTTGTTTCAGATCTTCAGCTCGATGGGCATTACCATAAACCTTGCCAAATCAAACCTGTTTCCCATTCAGAATTTGGAATTCATTGGTGCTCTTCTGGATACAACACACCAAATGGCTTCCTCCACATCATATAAGATCTTTGAGAAACCAATTACGGCACATACCGTCTACCATCTCTGTCTGCAAAATTGATACTACAAGTTCTTGGCTATATGCCAGCTGCCATAATTTTAGTTCCCTTAGCAAGTTTTTTATGCAAATCCTCCAGCGGACTTTGGCTGTTCAGTGGTCTATTCTTTACCATCAGTTATCTGTTCCTATCAAATTAACTCCGATTTGCAAAT